>NW_026067892.1:19465173-19604939 GCF_014885135.2 Alexandromys fortis | reverse complement strand
TTATATCTAGATATATTGATGATAGATAGATAGATAGATAGATAGATAGATAGATAGATAGATAGATAGATAGATAGATAGATATGGAGAGAACGGGAGAGAGGGAGAGAGGGAGAGAGGGAGAGAGGGAGAGAGGGAGAGAGAGAGAGAGAGAGAGAGAGAGAGAGAGAGAGAGAGAGAGAACAATTCAACAATTGCTATTGTGAGTGGGAAGTCCAAGAATCTAGTAGCTGCTCAGTCCCATGAAGCTGGATGTCTCAGCTGGAATGGATGCACTGACAAGAAGCGGGCAAGCAGGTGAAAAACACATCCTTCCTCCTTATATGGGCTTCCAGCAGAAGGCATGGCCCAGATCAAAGGTGTGTCTTCCAGCCTCAAGATCCGGATCAAACGCATGTTGTGGCATGAATAATAATAATAAAAAAAACAAAGACCTAGAGACAGATATTCAATCTGAAAATCAGAAAAACAAAACAGCCAAGCCACTAGAAAAACCTTAACCTCTACCAAGGCTGGGTGACTGCAGACTGAGCCCCGAACCTCTGTCTCCTCCCTCCTTTTATTCTCCTTTAATGCTGGGATTAAAGGCGTGTGATTCCCTACTACTGAGTTTAAAAGTGTGAGCCACCACAACCTGGATCTGTTTCTGCATTGGTCTTGTGTAGCCCAGGATGGCCTTGAACTCACAGAGATCCATTTGCTTCTACCTTTTAATCTTATATTTATATCATCTCTTTTTTCTTTTCAAATTAGATTCTACCCTTTTATCCTATCATATCTATATCCTTTTTTTTTCTTTTCAAAACAAGAATTCAGTCTAATCTTTGTTCAACTTTCTTCCTGACCAAAACCAATAACTTGTAACCGACCCCCCTAAACAATGACAAATATCCATAACCCACTGAACAACTAAAAACTACACATGCCACCTCTTGGGAATGTGGGTGTTGTATTCTTAAATTTACTTCCTGCTGTCTGGGTGTGACAGTATCTTTAGGGAATCCTGAAAAGAAAAAGTTAATTGTCAATTGTCAAATCTTGGGATAGGTAGCTCTATCATTTGTTGTCCAGTCTCTGCATAATGGGAAAGTGCAGGGCTTGTCTCAAGTCCTGACTAGAGTAGTCTGTTAGGTTGGATCTTCTCAGCTAGCCACTTCAAAACTGTTCTGAGCAGCTTGTAGTCTAAAAGCTGATCTTTAGGTTGTGTTTTGCAGCTTAGTGGTGTTTCATAGTCCTGGAGGAATCGTTGTTGTGGGGTCCATCCTCCTTATGGAGACTACATAAGTTGCTGTTAGGCATGTTCATGGTTCACTGCAAAAAACTGATACTCAAACCTGAAATCATGTACAGGAAGGTAAATGAAACCTTTTTCTAGAATTAGTTAATACTCTATATGATCAGTAATATCATGACAGAAAGTTTTAAAAATATATTATATATATGTATATGTATATATATTAATCATAAGAATCTTATATCTTAAGAAAAGCTATTAAAGAGCCAATATAAAATATTTATGTTTTATAAATAAAACTTTCCTGAAGATCAGAAAATAAAACTAAGCCTCTAGAGGCCAGGTGGTGTCACACACCTTTAATCCCAGGATTTGGGAGACAGAGGCAGATGGATCTCTGTGAGTTCAAGGCCACCCTGGGCTAAACAAGATCAATGCAGAAACAGATCTGGGTGGTGGTGGCTCATACACTTAATCCCAGTACTAGGGTGTCACACACCTTTAATCCCAGAACCAGAGAGGATTATAAAGTGGGATGAGACAGCAACTCGTTCTTTCAGTCTGAGGATTTCTTAGAGGTAAGAGCTCTCAAGTGGCTTGGCTGCTTTGCTTTTGTGATCTTCAGGTTGAACCCTAATATCTGTCTCTGGGTTTTTATTATTCATGCTACAGCATGTTGTCTTCTTGTCTCAAAATCCAGGTCACAAATGTGCCCTCCATTTCTGGATTGTAGTTCATTCCACATATAGCCCAGTTGACAACCAAGAATAGCCATTATAGTTGGGTCCCTCCCACCATACTGGTAGAACAAGCACCCTGTCAGTCTGGAAGGTCTTTCAACTCATATGGAAAAGGGCATGGTCTCTCAGATCATCCATGAGAGAGGACAAGGGCAGAATTGGGGACCCAGCAAGATGACACATAGCAAAGTTCTTCCTGCTTTGCCAACTGGGGTGCTGTCCCCCAAAGTACTAGTTCCAGGGTATTTTCTGAGAGTCATGAGCCTCGTTTTATAAAAGTGTGGACTGAGGACAAGGAAAGGGAGGGTGGTGGGCACAGGTGACTAGGATTCGACCAGAAGCGACTTCAGCAGCCTCTGTGCACCCTGTGTGGAGGTCAAGTGAGCAGCATGCATGAGCCAGGTCTCTTCTTCCAGGTAGGTATGGAGGGGGAGCTTTTTGTGTGTCTTAGAGGAGAGGTGTGTGGGTCACAGCTGCTGCCCTTGGTCCACCTCCTGCACCCATGTTTTGCATGCCAGGCAGGAAATCTAGCAGCCTTGTTTGTTTGAGGAACTGGTCTACAAACACATATTGTATAATGCAGGCAAGGTCTCATTCAGAGGACCAATGGCAGGGCACCCAACCAAACATGGGACACCTCAAATGCTGGGCTATTGTCCAGACTTCTGAACCCTAGAAAGTTCCCAGCCTGCAGGCAATCACAATTTAGATTGACCCGAGTTACCCACCCAACCCGTCACCCCTGATTAGAAAGCAGAAGGAACTCCTAGCCAGTGCTGGAGTGAGATCAAGAGAAAAATTAAATCAGACAGCACACATACTAGCCCCCGCCTTGAAAGGGGACCTCTGTGGGCTACAGAGATGGCTCAGCCATCAAGAGCTCTACTGAGCTAGCAGAGGGCCCAGGTTGCAACTCACAATAGAAGTTGTCAGTTCTGGAGGATGTGATGCCCTCTTCAGGTACCTGCCTGTACATAGTGCACACATACACACATGGACACACAAGGGCACACACATAAAATAACTCTTAGAAAAGGAAAACTGGCCGTCCTGTTGGTTTTCACCATAGATTCAGAATTCTGTGGGCCTCTAGCAGTGGTCCGGGCCTCTCTGGGAACTAGAAGGAGACCCTTGCTTTGTAGTATGTGCTGACTTCTACGGTGTGAATATTTCTGGCTTAATGTCGCTGACTCTCAGGCACAGGTTGTCCAGCAGGTCCAGATGAAGGGGACCAGACTCCTCACAAGAAAGAATGTTTTAGATTTCCTTTGCAAGATAATCACAAACACACAGAGTTAGAGATAATATTCTCATAGGTCCTGAGGCTCACTCCTCCTAGGGTACCTTGATTAAGTTTGCCTGCGATATGGAAATGTTCTGGACTAAGCAGAATTGAAGGTCAGGGTATAGTTGTTCAGACAGAATGGAATGGAATGAGTCAACTCCCCCCCCAGGTGTATGCCAAATCAAAAGCCTCCTTTAAAATTTTTATGGGGGGGTCTGTTACTTCTTTTATCTTTTGAGGTTATAATTAGATCTTTCCCCCTTCCCTTTTCTCCTTCAAACCATCCCATATACTCCTTGCTGTCTTTCAAATTCATGGCCTCTTTTTTTATTAATTGTTGCTACATGCACATATGTATAGATGCATATATATGTAAATATATATAATTCTAAATATAGCATGCCCAATATGCATAATGTTACTCATATATGTTTTCAGGGCTGGCCACTTGGTATTGGATAGCCAACTGGTGTTCTCTTCCCTAGGGAAGACACATCTCCCACTCTGAGCATTCCTAAGTTATGCACACACAAAGCAGTGCATACCTGATTTCAAAGGTTTCACTAAAGATGATGTAATATGGGCTGTCTTTATTTTAATATACATGTATTTGTATGGGTACAATATTTGTGTGTGCCTATGTGCATACCTGTCTGCATATTTACCTGTATATATATGATTTGGGTCTGTATGTTTGCCTGTGTGTGCTTGTCTGTGTACATGTATGTGTCTATGCATGTGTGCATCTGTGGATATATGAAGTGTGTCTCTGCTTGTGTATGTGTATGTCCGTGTCTGGGTTCGCCTGTGTGTGTTTGTGTATGTATGATGTATATGTAGCTCTGTGTTTGTGTACATGTCTATGTATGTGTGGGTCTGTGTATGTATGAGGCATGTGTCTCTATGAGTGTGTGTATGTGTGTGTGTATAGGCCAGTAGTTGATGCAGGCTGTCGTTACTTAGCTTGGCATTTGAGGTAGGATCTCTCACCAGTCTAGAGCTCATCAATTAGTTTAGATTGTCTGACCAGAGAGTCCAGGGATCCTCCAGTCTCTGCCTCTCCACTGCTGGGATTACAGGTGACTGCCACCATGCCCGGCTTTTTGCCTAGGTTCTGGAGGAATCAGACTCAGGTCCTCATGCTTATATTGCAAGCATCTTACTGAACCATCTCCCCAGTCAATATTACATCTCCCCAGTGTAATATTTCTTACACTGATTCATTTAGAACTGATATTTTTAATGCACATGATTGAGATTAAATATATTAAAGGAATTTTTACTATTTCCTTTGTACCATTTGAGTGGAGCCACTAGGGAATCAGGAAGCTGTCTGTCCCTGACTCCTAAGTCCACCGCCCTTCACACTCCCCCAACATGATGTGAACAGCTAGTCTTATCTTTCCCCAGTGCCAAGACCAAAACTCTGCAGCCATAGAGAAGGGGCTTCCTTTAATAGCGATTCTTGACCCTCGTCCTTGACTGACAGGACAGCCGACCTGAAGATCACACCCATCCTGCGAGTCAGCAGAGTGGCTAGAGACGACTCCCCCCCCCCCAAAAAAAAACATCCCTCCCAGGCCCCCTGCTTCCAGATCTACTAATGTCTTCTCAGGCCCACCCTCTGGCTCCACCCACCCTATCTCCTGACCGTCCTCAGGGTGATGATATATGGGGCTATCAAAGGTAATTAATGCTGCACTTACAAAGCCATCCCAATGTAATTATTGTGTAATTGGATCATAACTAAGTAATCCCCCCCACCAAAGTGCCCATTGCCTATTGGAGAAATCCAGGGATTTTTACCAAGTGATGGATGGCAGATGCTGGGGCTGCACAGAGAGCCTGTGACAGTCTGACGATGCACCAGTGGGGGTCAGCGCTTGCAGTCCTTGGAACAAAGAGATGAGGGAGGCAGGTGCGCCCCGCATTCCGCCAGAAACTCAGACCCGCTCTGGAGCCAGACTGACCAGAATCCCCCACTGCCCCTGACTCCCCACAACTTACGGAGTTTCTGCCCTCAGTCCCCAGCTGATTTCTAGCTCCTGCCTTACTCAATATTTTGAGACTTCTCTGTCTTCAGTAAGCCTGCCCGAGTCATCTCCCCCACCAAACCCTGCACGAACCTGCTTTTGAAGTGAGGGAGTCTCTCTCTACACCCCACATCTACACACTGTTGTTGACCACTGTAATAGGACAGCTAGCAGGAACAGTCGACAGACAGAAACAAGTTCATGGCTAGCACTGTCTAGGAGTAGCTGGAGAGAGTCCCAGCAGGCGCAGGTCCATCCCTGGCCTGGTCCTCCCAGCCCATTGATGATAGACCACTTTTGCACACTGTGGATGCTCAGACTCGCCTCTACAGGCAGCTGTTCACCTGTATGCCCAGAACTGAGAGGCTCAAAACTTCCTGGAGTATCAGTTTCCTTACTCGTTAAGGGAATGATCACAACTTCGGGCCCTTTGGAGTTCATGATTGTAAGCAATGGCCACCAACACTAACAGAAAAGGATAGAGCCAGGTTGGTAGGTCAACAGGAGGGCACCTGGCTGGCTTGCATGCAAGACTCTAGGGTCAACCTCCAACACCACTAAATAAAATTATTTCAAATCATGAGGGTTCCACACGGTACCACCTAGACTGATGAACACACAGCTCTTTGGGCTCTTGGGGAAGCTTCCAGGTGTGGCCCCCATGGAGCTGTCTAGGTGAAGGGTATTCCAGGCTGGGTTCAGATATGGCCAGTCCCCCTGGGCCTCTGCTGGAGCACACCATGGCCGAGTTTGGGAGGAGCTATCTTCGTGCGCAGCACATATACCATAGGACCTAGTCTTTGCCCCCAGGAGCCTCTCCAGGAAACAAACACTATGCCTATACAAGAGCATGTCTCTAGGCCTTGCTTTCCATCCCGTCTGTAGTACGCTTCCTGGTGCGTTCAATCTAGTTTCTCTCTCTAAAAATAATATGCTTGAAAGCCGTTCTATTTAAGCCCAGAGACTGCACGTGTAGTGCTCGTGAGCTATCTTTAGAAAAGGCACACCAGGGTTCCCGCCTGTCTCATGTTCCGGCCCATGAAAGCAGAGCCTGAGGCAAGGATGTAGGGCACAAGATGTACTGAGGAAACATGTCTGCAGGAACACCTCGAGGGAGGGAGGGAGGGAGGGAGGGAGGGAGGGAGGGGGGGGGGGGGGGGGGGGGGGGGGGGGGGGGGGGGGGGGGGGGGGGGGGGGGGGGGGGGGGGGGGGGGGGGGGGGGAGGGAGGCCAGAGAGGAAGGAGGCTGAGAGGAGATGTGGCACAGCATGGGCGTGGCCAACGCTGCTGAGTCACAAGGAAGTGGCGTCATGTGGAAGGGCTGCCACCTTCCCAGGGTCCAGCTGTCTGCGAGGTATCGGGCTCTCCACAGGCTGTGTCTCTGGCTCCCTCTGGAAGTCTTCAAAATCGTAAGCATGGGTCTCCAGACTGGGTGGTGGTCACACGCTGTGCAAAGGGTTCAGGGTGGCATCAGTAGCTTCACCTTGAGTCCCCCCCCACACCCATTATATCCTTTTATCTGGTCCATCTACCTACAGAAGAAAGAAAGAAGGGGTGGCGAGGCCCACCTCCTTCCCTTTGGAGAGAATAAAGTCTCTGGTCCTGCCTGGAGGGCCAATAAGAAACAAGGACCATAATCAGCTCAGGATACAACCAAGACTGGAGCGGGACAAAAGGGTAGTGACCCTCTCAGAGGGGAGCCCCAGTCTCTGAGTCACTCTTTCCCCCCCATCATTTAATTTCCGTTAACACCATGCCACAGGACTGTTGCGCCCATCCTACAGATGAGGAAAGGTGAGGCCCAGAGCCCCAAGGCCACCCAACTCATAAGTGGCCCAGACCACACTCCAAAAGGCCTTCACACGTTAAATTCTTGTGCTTCCTACTAAGCCAAGTGGGAACAGGAATTAATGAGGCTGATGTCTCAGAGGCAGTGAGCCAACATCGTAAATAACCTTAGAGGCCTTGGGCTCCCCTTTTTAAATCACTGTTGTAGCAGAGTCACGGGCACGCAAACCATGCTGCTCTAGCCTACTTTTTAATATCTTGTGAACATTTCCCTGTGTCATTAAAATATTCTTTTACTGGGCCATCATTTTTAATGGCTGTATGGTATTCCATCACATAGGGGGTCCCATAATTCATTTAGCCAATCTCTGTGTTGGCCCTCTGGGCTGTTTCCAGGCTTTCGGCCTCATAAACAAGGCTGTGATGAGTGCCTTCAGGCATAAATCTTTGCATCCCTCTCAGACTGCATCCCTGCAGCGGGAAGGATGCACCCTTTTACCACACTTCCTGAGGTTGTTCATTTTCTTCCCCTTGTTCTCAAAGATGATTAAAAAATTTTAACCCAAAATTGTTCCCATAGTCTGTGGGTTATCAATCACATGATGTTGGAAAGCCACCTTCTTTTCTCTGATCTTTTGCGTGTCTATGGATGGAGCAAGGGTCACGTGAGCTGGACCTGGTGAAAGCAAGTCCTGTAGGTTTTCTGGAGCAGCCGGGACTACTCTTAAGGGATGCAGAACGGGCTGATCACTGCCAAACATACATGAAGCCCCGCTAGATCCATAGCACCATGTACTCTGACCAGGGTGGTAGATGCCTGCAATTCCAGCACTTAGGAGATTGAGGCAGGAGGATCAGGAGTGCAAGGCCATCCTCACCTACACGCCAATTTGAAGTTAGCCTGGACTACCTAAGACTTTGTCTCAAATAAAATAAAACATCAAAAATAGATAAAATTAAAAGATGCCCAAGGAATAGGAAGAGGCATGGGTGGGAGTGGGGTCCAGCTTCCACTATCCTTGGTTGGGCCAAGCTTGGAGAGGGACATAGAGAGGCAGAAGAACAGGGGAAGAAGGACATGGTGTAGAAACAGGATGGCCCGCCTGGGGGACCAGGAAACACTTCCCAGATACAGTAGCGTTTGTATGAGCTTAGGGAGAATGCACAGGCATTCCAGTTAGGAGGAGCAGCACGTGGGAGGAAAAAAGACAGGGGAAAGAGGGAACCATCCATGACCTCCAAGGCCAGTCGGTACAGGGCCATGGAGGGGAGGGTGGGAGTCGAGGCACTGAGAGCTGGCTGGCCACTGAAGGCCAGGTATAACATGGGAAAGAAGCCCCAGAGGGTTGAGGCAGGGGTGTGCCCAGCTTGCAGAAAAAGAGTAGCAGGAAATGAGAAGAGGGTAAACTCAAGAGCTGGGTGCCACAGTGCCCAGTTGTGGCAGCAGGGGTACAGCCTCTCCAGATGTGCAGTAAGGGCATACGACTGTCCCATTCCTCAGAACAGCATGGCCAGCCAGGCCCAGGAGGCTGTAGAGAAGAGGACCAGCTGTGACAGGGTTGGGAGGTCGGGGAACACAGGACAGGCCCTGTAATTGTCACCTTTCATGTAGCAAGGGACCTCTGCCACACCGGCCACCCAGCCAGATAGTTGGGGCACACACTCATCCACAAGGGAAGGTGCCCACTTGGTTTTGGAAATGCCGTCATTGGAGTCCACAGTGACCCTTCCAATGCAGCCTAGGAGGAAAAAGTCAGCCTCCTACCCCCCACTTACTGGATTCTGATCTGAGGTGGACCCTGGGGTCCAGCTCAGGAGCCAGGTTGGCATGCCAGGCTCTGAGCTGGCCCTTCACTGAAGGCCTTAAGCCGGTCACCATACTAGGGTGGCAAGGCAACCCACATGAGAAGATGGGGAAAATGAGGCAGGGACTCTTCTCCCAGCACCACACAGCCAGCAGCTGGAGAAGGTGACTTCTTCCAGAACCTTCTGCCCACCCAGTTTAAGGCTCCTTAGGTTTACCCAGACACTGATGGGAACTCACAGGCAAAGACTAGGCCTAGAGAGATGTTTCGGTGAGTGCACACCTGCTACACGAGTGTGAAGACTGGGCTCCAACCGCAGCGCCCGTATCAAAAGCTGAGGATGGTGCACACTTGCGTTCCCCATGCTGGGAAGGTAGGTGGAAGCAGCCCTGAAGCCCGCTGACCAGCCCATCCAGGCTATTCATTGGTCTCCAGGTCAATGAGAGACCCTGTCTCAAGAAGCAAGATGGATGGTGCCAGGGTTGATCTCTAGCCTCCACATGTACACATTTTTAAAAGGATAGACAGACAGACAGACAGACAGACAGACAGACAGACAGACAGGACTAACACCCAGCAGCTGGTCTAAGACTAGCAGCCCTAGGCTTGTGCTGGCATATCTGAGACTCCCCCCACCAACCCTACCACACACACCTGTTTCATTGTCCTTAGCTAATCAAACACAGCAACTCCCTGCCTCAGTTTACCTGTTTATCTGTACATCAGGGTGTAGGACGTTGAGCTCACAAAGAAATGTGAGAAACATGGAGGATCTTTTGAATGAAAACAGATGTGCGGAGCCTGGCAGGGGGTTGCCCGTGTCCTTACTAACATCATTAATATTGCGGCTGGACATGCATCTTCAGCCCACCAGGTCACGTGACAAACAGCAGCCGATCGCTATTGCCCCTCACATTTGTCTGGCACTTGAAGCTCCTTAGGACCATTCCCATCCGTTATCTCTCAGCCATCCCACAATCTGCCCTGCTCGGGGAGCGTGGGTGGGGACTAAAGGAGACAGAGCATGGGGGGAAGAGCCGCCCTGGAATCAAAACGAGGAGACCCAAGGCCCTGGGAGGACCATCCCAGGGTCACCCAGCAATGCACAGGATCACCTGCCACAGGCTCATAATGTCACAGCCCAAGCTTGTGGCATGGGCACCACTAGCAAGTCAAAACAGAGGTTTCCTTCTCTCCCGTTTGTCTCCATCAGAGAATGAGGGGGCAGTAGAGGGGCCCCGAGGGGAGAAAGAAAGGTAGCAGGGACATAGGACCTAGGTTAGGGTTGAAGCCGTGGGGCGGAGGATGCCGTTTCAAAGATGGGGAGACCAAGTTGTAGAGTAAGCATGTGCCCCGAGTCCCCTTTGCTGTCAGCCTGTGTGAGACCCCCCCAGCCCCCCAGCAACCACTCTGCATTGCTGCTGTTGTCGTCTGGGCTTGACAGAGGTCGCTCCTGTTGCCGCAGCAGGGACAGAAGTGAACACAGAGTCAAATCCAGTGTCTCCTCCAGCCCAAGTGAAGTTGCTATAGAGGGCTGGACACAGGCAGCCATCAGATCTGCGGGTCCTGCTGTGCCTCTGTTATGGCGGTTCTGTGGCCTTCAGCTTTCTCAGCTGTGAACAAATCTGAGAGCGTCTAAGAGGACCCAAGTGGATGTGCCTGGGACAGATTCGGGCTTAGCCAAGGCTGCCCCCTTTCCTAGCTTTATTTATCTAGGGAAGCGGTGCTGAGACCAAGTCGATGTAGCCCAGGCTGACCTTGAACTCATGATCATCCTACTTTTGCCCGAGTACTGCACTTACAAGTTTGGCACGGTGCCAGGCTGGGAGTGGGCGTGCCAGACTGTACAAGACATTATTGATGTATTTAAAACAAAGTCACTGTTTCTGGAGGCTCTGTCCCACCTTCTCCCCTGACTAGCACTGCTCCGGTCCCGCCCGACACCTGTTAAGTTTACCATCTTAGTGTTCGTTTGCTGTTTCAATAAGCGTCTGCTCATGTCTTATTGTAGCTTAATTTACCTGCCGCTCGTAATGTCTTGGCTGCTTTGTGTTTTGAGACAGCCTTACTGTGCAGCCCTGGCTGGCCTAGAACTCACTACACGGCTCAGGTTGGCCTTCGTCTTTCAGCCATCCTCCTGCTTCTGTCTCCCAAGTGCTGGGGTTTTGGTGCATGTTCCTTAGTGAATGCACAAATATTTTGCCCATTTATAAAACTGGATTGTTTGTCCGTGGTATTCTGCTGTAACTTCCCTTATACCACCTGTGCCCACAGCCTTTCAAACACACTTTCCAAATATGGTCTTTTCACATCCTTGCTTTTTCCAGGCTCAGAACTTCAACTCTCTCACACACTACAATTTATTGCTTTCTATTTCTAGATTGCTTGGTGTGGGTTTTTTTTTCTGCATCTGTTGAGATGACCACACAATTTTATTTTTCTATTTAGTTCCCACATGGCAAATCATTGACTGATTTTGAAGTTGTTTTGTTATTCTTGAGTTCCAGGGATATGCCTCCCTTGCTCATGATGTATTAGTGTTTAAAGTATTTCATATAAAACTTTCATTAAAGATTTTTTTATATCTATGCTTGTGATATTAACCTGAATTTTTTTGTTAGATTTTTGAACCATTTATCTTCTGGTAACAGGATTATCCCGTGGTTGACAAATGACAGGACCAGTACCATATCTATGCCAAGCTATTTTTTAAAAAACACTTAATGTGTTTGTGTATATGGTGTGTATGTGTAGGCAGGCATGCCTATATGTGTTCATGTGTGTGAGCATTTGGGTGTGAGTGTAGATGCAGGCCTGTGAAGGTCAGAGGACAACCTTGGGTGTCTGTCCTCACTTTCCATCTTGTTTGAGTCAGGACTCTTCACAGCTGGGCACTCCTGGCCACCTGGGACTCAGGCTCCTGGGGCTGATCCTTCCTCTGTCCTGAGCTCACTATAGGATGCTAGAGAGACCACTGAGAACCTCCATGCCTGGCTTTATGTGGCTCCTGAGAACCCAGACTCCAGCCCTCACACTTATGTATGTACTTCAAGCACTGTGCCATCTCCCTAGCCGCTCGGGCCCTTCTCATTGACTTCTGCTTGTGTGAGCCTTCTGCCCACCGTGGTAACGTGCTTGGTCTCTGAACTCACACCTCAGGGGGACCACAGGTCACAGACACTGCTCGCCATCTACCCCTCCCCAACCCCAGCTCCCAGGAGAAGGGACCACCAGGGCTCACCACTGAATATATATATATATATATATATATATATCCTTCAGGGAAATTCTCACGACCCCACCCAGGAAGCCACTCCCCTCAAAACAACAACAACAAATGGTCACTGCCTGGGTATGGCCTAGCCTTTGTGCACTATTTGCCTTGGTCCCCTAGAAAGAGGATTTTTGAGGTGGCAGAAGGACACAAAGCCAAGAGTCAGTCAAGGGATCCTCTACCCACTCCTGTCCCTGATTCCATTACCTTGAACTTCAGTTCCCTGCTCCTCAGATAGATGTCATGCTGTTTCTTCAAAGCAAAGGGCAGGTCTAAGGCCCAGGAGTTCTGAGTCTCACAACCAGGGTACCAAACCCCCATCAACCTCCCCACACGTCTCTTGTACGTGTATATGAAGTGTATATGATGTCCCTCACTGAGTAATGGGTTGTTTCTCCCCCCCCCCCCCGTTTATTTGTTCATCGTGTGTCTGGGTATGCATTGCCACAGTGCATGTATAGAGGTCAGAGGGCAGCATAAGGGAATCAGTTGGGAACAGGAATCGGGTCACCAAGCAAACGCCCTTATGCACTGAGCCATCTCGGCAGCCCTAGGTACCGTATTAACTTTGTCACCGTGAAGAATAACATCTGTAGTCACCACATGTCACCGTCTTGACTCTGAGAGAGATGTGTCACACAGTCAATTGCAAATTCTCATGGCATATGGAATAGATATCACAAGGACACTTGCACAAATGGGCAACTGAGGCACAGAGATTTGGGCTAATTTGGGTGGAGCTCCAAAACCAGGAGGCAGCATGGCTGCCCAGCTTACTGAGGCATCGTGTCTGGAGTGATTCAGCAAGCCCAGAGCAGAACCACTGAAGCTTGCTGGATCCCTGGAGTGGCCTCTCTGGCAAAGCACCAATGAATGGGAGAAGCTATGTTGTTCCCATGGAAACCTAACTGCAATGAAAAAGAAACCAAAAGAAACCCTCACAGACAGCATCAGGTATGGTCGCAGGAGTCACTCAAGCGGGACCCACCTCTTACACAGGGTGCACAGCCCTCTGGAGTTTACACACTCACTCTTGTGCACTGAGTTTGCTCCAGCAACAAGCTGAGCAGGCCTAACTCTACCTGGTTTACAGATGAGGAACCTGAGGTTCCAAATTGTAGTGTACCGCCTGCACTACGGGACGGTTCGCGAGTTGGGCAAGGGGCTGGAGCTTGAAACACAAACACAAACACACACACACACACACACATATACACACATGGGTCATCCTTGAAACAAGAATGCCCACGTTATTGTATTCCAGGCCGGCTTTTATAGGGCTCTCCTAGACTAAGGGCCACACCCTAGTTCTTGGGACTTTTCAGCTGCGAGCCCACCAGAAACCACTCCCCTGCCATCAGGAACTCATGAGACTCTCGTGCTTAGAGCATAGGAAAACAAGTTGTTTACTCCGGCAGGCAAGGGGTCACAGAAAATTCAGGGTCTGAGGGTCTGCAGTTCCCAACACCAATTAGTGACACATGACTCTGGTTATCAAACCCTTCATGGATGCCCCAAACAAGAGCATAAGATGGCTAGCTGAGTGGCCTGAGATGAACTTCACAGGGTCTGTTGGATCCTAAAGGTATTCTGAGCTGGGGAATGGAGGCACATGAGATCAGTTGGGCCCTATGCTAAAGACCTGAATAAGGCAGGATGTTCAGGGAGGCCTAGGGAGCAATGACCAGGAGACGTCTCTCTTGGGTACTAGCTGGGACTGAGCTAGTCAAAAGGGCCTCCAAGAGCCAGGCAGAGGTCAGTGGCCTTTTTCTGTCCTTTGCCCCTTTGA
Organism: Alexandromys fortis; assembly: GCF_014885135.2. NCBI lineage: Eukaryota > Metazoa > Chordata > Mammalia > Rodentia > Cricetidae > Alexandromys > Alexandromys fortis. The sequence continues at coordinate 19,590,992 of NW_026067892.1, read as the reverse complement.
CATGAGCTCTGACCAAGGCCTGAGTGGGACTACCCTGGGAAACCTGGAATAGAGCTCACAAGACAATTGCCAAGACCAACTCAGGCCATGGTGGTGGCAGAAGAACAGTCAGTCAAGGACTTAACCTGAACCCAGTGCTCTGGGACCTCTTGAGGGGGGTTCTCAAGCCATCAAATGCATATCTGCCAATCGCAATGACCAGGTGGGCCAGGATGACAAGCGGTACAGAACCAGGGTCAGCTAAGAGGTATGGCTGTCCCTCCTGCACCTGTGCAGTCCCCAGTAGCATCCCCATCCGGTAGACAAGCCAAGGATCTGAGATGCTGTGACTGGGCCAGGCACACACCAACCCAGCGCAGAACATAAGTCACTTCCGATCCTCTACCCATCGCTTCATATCGCTCACTAATAAAATACTTGTCCCGGGCCAGACACTCTGCTAAGTACTTTCCGTTCATACTCCTTCGAGTCCCACAATCTGCCTTGAAAACCGGACTGTCGTCGAAAGGTTAGAGATGAGGGAATGACGCAGAAAGGCTAAGTGACTTGCTGAGACTCACACAGACAGAAACGCTGGCCAGTCCAGGAGGCAGAGGCCTCAAGTTGATATGGGAAGCCGAGTTAGGTCGGCCAGAGAATGCACCAGCCATGAGAGACCAGTGGTTGAGAGCCAATCCTGGAGGGCTTTCTAGAGGAGGCAGACACCGCATAGCCCAGGAGACACAGCACCGTCTCTGTGCCTGGCTCCCTCTTCTCTGTTACTCCCAGGCCTCTCTGGAGGCTTAAAGGAGAATGCATGTTTCTGGTTGAGCATCCAAACCTGGCAGGTCAAGATCCTGTGTTTCCATGGCAACCGTATCCTAACAGCATCCAATAAGGGCATTATTTGGCTGCTGGTAAGCACACAGGATCTTTTGATTTTTGCTGAAGGTATTGAGAGCTACCCTCCCTCCCCCTCTTTAAGAGCCTCTCTTTCTCCTTGGAAAAAAAAATAGCTGCTGCCCCACCAAAAAGTGGGGGAAGAGAAAGGAAGGAAGTCTTCATACAAAAGAGGAAGAAGTGGGGGGGGGTATCCACACTAGCATGAATAGAGGTGCCCGGTCAGTGCTTAGATAACAGGAATATCTTCATTTTCCAGAGCAAAAAAAAAAAAAAAAAAAGTAATTGCTCACTAATGGTGTAATTCAGAAATTAATCTACGCTACCATTTCCAATATGTCATCATTAATCAGTGGGCCGTGGGTGGTGGGAGGAGGTATTCTCTAGGGTCTGCTGTGCTCAGGGTTTGACCTGTGCTTGATGGAGAGTCCCGTGCTGTGCAGGCAGCCCTCAGCCGGGAGTTGGAGGGCTCTAGGTCACAGCTTGTGGGGATGCTGACCAGGGCTTCCTCACCTCGAGCAGAGCCCTCCCCACAAGCTGTCACTGCACTGCCTGGTCCATCAGAGCCCAGTGCTCGCATAGGTAAGATCCTGTCCGAAGCAGGCGCGGCAGCTCCAGACCCCTCAGTTCTACCCACTGACTCCAGATATGGCCCCTGGGGCTCTGCAGATCACTTGGCCTTCCAAAGCGTGGGTCTTCAGGAAGATCTCCACTGTCCTAGCCCTGCTAAATACCACCCCGCCCATTGTTCGACTCCTACACGGACTCACTGAGCTGGACAGGGGGAGGCGGAAGGTTCACAAGGGAAGATGCTCCACCCTCTGCGCCACTGAAGGCTGGAATACAGCCTGGTATTCAGTGGGTGCTTAATAATTGCCCGTTGTGTGAATAAGGGTGTGGTGTTAAGCCACTAGAATATGCAGGGTCGGCCAAGCATGGAGGTTTCCCATGATAACAGACCAAGAGCCTAGATGGGTTTGACCTGTAGGGAATGGAGGGCAGAAGGAAAAGGGCCCAAGGCCAGATGGGGGTCTGTATGAAAAGACATATCCTGGTAGGCTGCCAGGTGCTAGAGCACAAAAGCATGGGGTGAGGGGAGAAGGGTCACTGCAGACTGGTGGTGCCAATGCTCCCCCGCGTGTCTCATACTGACCATCTCAGGGACTCCTCCCCATCACCCGTAAAGTCAGCTACGGTTGGTGCTATCACTTTTCCTAGCTCTGACTAAATGCCTGAGAGAAATTATTTCATGAGAGGATGAGAGGTTTTCTAAGATTTGTTTTAGTGTGTAGTGTGTAGTGTGTAGTGTGTGTGTGTGTGTGTGTGTGTTTGTGCATGAATGTGCACGTGTACGTACAAAACCTGAAAGGGGTCACTGAATCCCCTGGAGCTGGAATTACAGGCATCTGTGAGCTCTGTGAACACCCTTAACCACTGAGCTACCATCTCTCCGGCCCCAGGGGATGGGAAGAGATGGGAGCCACACCCATCTGGTAAAACCCCCCAGTAATTCACTTTTCCTCCACATGGTCCCACATCCTCCCTTTCACTGCCTCCCAGGATTCCCTGGTGTTCTAACTCAAAGGATTGCTCCACTCATTAGGTCAAAGCCTCTGGGAAGCTAATTGTCTCTGGGGATGTTTTCCCAGATCCCCCCAAACACAGGCCTCATGATCTATAGGCATTTCTCAGTCCAGACAGGTTGTTGACAATTAAAAAAAAAATCAACATCACACTATGGTTCCCTGCTTCACCAGTGAGAGGTACCCAAGGGGCACCCTGCTACAAGAGCCAGTTGTGAACCCAAGTATCGTCACTCCAGGCACCTGCATGTCCATCCTCCCCAGCATCCACAGCGACCAGTGAGAAGCTAGGCAGGAGGTGTAGGCGGGACTTCTGGGCAGAGAGTGAGGCAGTAGGGGACAAAGCCAATCATGGGCCTAGGAGATGTCATCAAGACTCAAAATGAGTCAGACACACAAAATGGCAGAGATGTAAAAGCCATTTGGTAGAATGCAGATTAATAAAAATGTGGGTTAATTGAAGTTATAAGAGCTAGTGGGACAAGCCTAAGCTAAGGCCAAGCTTTCGTAGTAATAAAAAGTCTCCGTGTCGATGTTTGGTGCTGGTGGTAAAAAAGAAAGTCCAGTCGCATGTATCCCATCTCTCCTGCTGTTGGAGAGGAGCTACAGAGGCATGGAGGAGTGACATAGCATTTGGTATGGTTTCCCCAATGACACCAACTGCCCACAGCCATTCTTCCCCCTGACAAATAGCAATTACAATCCTCAAAGCCAATGGACACTCTTAACAGTTCACCATACCCAGGGCAGGGGGATGCTGAGGGCAGGCAGAGTCACACAGGCTTCAAGACTGGGTTTCCCATCCAGTGTGCTGGTCCTACTGAGGCTCCCACAATGGTCCTCCTCATGAGGAAGCTGTCATTTTAGAACATGAAGCTCTCACCTCAGGGCTCAAGTTCTCTATAGCACAGCCCAGGGAGGGAGGTGACTTTGAGAAATTCAGGAGCTTTTGGTCTCCACCAAAGCACAAAGCAAAGGAAACAGCTCACTTCCTCTGGGTCAAGGCCAGCTCCAGGTTGGTGGGGGGAATGTGTCACCAACTCGTGTGACAATTGCAAGCTGTTGCCCGGGAGATACCGTCCTCATATCTGTGCCATGGAGGAGGAAGGAAAGACAGTAGGTGATCTTTGTGAGGCCTGCTTCAGAGCCCAGCCACACACTTGGTGACCACGGAACAGGGGCAGGAGTGCTGTACACATTATCCCAGTCTGAGGTTGGAGCTGTAATTTCACAGCAAGGCTGCTGATTGTCCCCCAATCACTCACATTCGTCAGTGCCCAGCCTCATTCTGGAAACCACTGGGAACCGCTGGAGACCCAGAGCGATCTCAGGCACAGTCCCCACCCTGTCTCTGGGAGAAGACAAAAAATACAAGACTGATGGGTGTGGCTTGGTTGGGTTTAGCCTAGTACTCAATTTGCACAGGGCATCCTACTGCTTCCTGGGAGTGCCTGGGAGTTTCTGAGCCCACAGAGATAGAGGGAATTGGTGAGGTGGGGATCAGAATTGGAAGCAGAGAGAACAGCCCACACAATTACAAGGAATGGGGGTAAAGCAGTCCTAGGCAGGTCCCAAACAAGTGTCTCTTCTCTGGCTACACTGACAGGAATATGTTGGGTTGTGGACCACCTGAAACATTCAAGGACCCCCAAAAGGTCCTTCTGGAACACCAGGCCTCTGAGAATCTGGTATCTCAGAGATCAGTGGTGAGAACAGAGAAACTGCTGAAACCCGAGTGACAAGAGCCTCCCCTTCCCTTCTCTGTGGCACCTCTGTCTCCCTTGCCCTAATCCCAGAGCTCAGAAGCAAAAAAGGGAAGAATGCACAAGAATGCCAAAGCAGACTCATGTCCAGAAAGTAGGATGGAAATCTGGGCTGACCCTGAAAGTGAGGCCCTATACTAATGAGAACAAACAGGTCAAAAACTACATAGCCAGTGCCTATGTAAGAAGCCTAGAAGCAAGGAGAGCCGAGAGGATTGAGTTGAACAGCCATGATGGAATCCATTCCCACCAAGCCCAACCCCTCTCTGTTAGAGAAAATTATATTCGAACGAACATCATCAAGAAACTCAGTGGCTTTGCACAACTATAAGTTTACTTCTCAATCCAGCGCACACTTGTAATCAACACTGGGGAGGGCTGTGAATTCAAGTCTAATTTGGGTCATACAGCAAGACCCTGTCGCAACAAAACCAAACCAAAATCTATTTCCCTTTCATGCAAAATCTGACCATGCCAGGCAGCTTTCTTGGCTGCCTCTCTTCTAAGCAGTGACTCAGGGATCCAGGTTCCTTCCATCATCCTGAAGCTTCAAGATGACACCGGCATCAGTCAGGTGTCAGTCTGGGAAAGACTCCCAGAGGCTTATTCACCTGACACTGGGAATAACACACGCATCTCCTGCTTACATTCTATTGGCTGGAGAGAGTCACAGGACCAATTTGAGACTTAATTTAGCTGGGAATTATACAGAATTATTACTAAGAGTCTCTGTCACGGTACGGTGTACTGCCAAGCTTCCCAGAGGCTGCCTGGGAGCTGAGGGTTGTACAGGCTCTGGGAAGCCCCTCAGCAGAGCCGCAGTGCTCTGGGCAAACAAGCCAGAACGACACATGAAGTCAGCTTACACAGGAAGTGGAGAGGAACACCTGCCTGAGGAAAGACCCCCTTCCATCCACTCCATTCTTCAAGCTCCGCGGTTTAGGAGAGATGACCCAAGTCAGTAAAAGTCAGTTCGCTGACTTTTTTCTCCCACTCCCAGGCCTTGACTTCCTACTGCTTGAATAAAGCAATTAAAAAAGTTCTAGAAAGCCCCATAACTCAAGGCTATGACTTTGATTAACCAGAAGAATCTCCTGGGGGAAAACCCCTCCTTTCTTATATTGTACCTGCTCAGTGGAGCAAGGCAAGCTGGACTGGAGGGAAGGCTGGGCTTGGGCCAGGTGCTCTGGGGAGGACAGGCATAGCAGAAGAGGTAGTCTGTCCCCCACCTCTCAGGCCAAGCTTGTCACTAATGAAGCCTGTCTGTGGAGTAATTAGCCCCAATCATAGTTCACATTAGACAGACACAATATAGTGGGAGCAGATCGAGGGATGTGGAGCCCAGAGCTTTGAACACTACATTACGGCAGAGGATATGTCCTAATGTCACTTAATTACCCCCAGCCAGCCTCAGATGTAATTGAGCCTAAATGCACTGGCGGGAGAGGAGGCTGACGTGTGGGTAATGATGGCACTTTGCAAGACAAAGCTGGCCTCCGTGGGCAGTGGCAGGGGTAGGAAGCAGAAAGCTGAGGCAGCATCCAGACCAGAGCCCCTTCATTCCCCAAACCTAGAAGGTCTTGACCCTAGGTTGACCAGATGTCTTCATGTATCTACTGGCATTTCAGCAGGAAATTGAAGGGCTAGGCTTTGCCTTGGTCCTTTCATCTAGAGGTCAGAGTTTCCCCTCTCTGTGCTTTCATTTTGTTCCCCAAGAATGGCAAATAATATGGAATGGGGATCAGTGAGCAGAAAGCCCTGCATGGTTGTCCTTTCCTGTCATTCTAGCTAGCACTTGGAATGTGGAGAGAGGAAAATCAGGAGTTCAAGGCCAGCATCAGCTACATACAGGATTCAAGGCTAGCTCGGTCCATTCAAAACTATCTCAAAAAAATACCAACAACAAAAATCCTGCTTTAATAGTAGAGAGATGGGACCTGGGCAGTGGTGGCATGTGCCTTTAATCCCAGAACTTGGGAGGTAGAGGCAGGCGGATCTCTCTGTGAGTTCGAGGTCTACAAGAACTAGTTCCAGGACAGGCTCCAAAGTTAGAGAAGTCCTGTCTCGGAAAAAAAAATAGTAGAGAGAAGATCTGCAGGTAGAAGTTGGAGAAGGACAATTCGAAGGGTCAATGAACACTCAAAGGGAATAGAGGTGAGCAGTCTTCAGGGGTGCTGTTTGGATGAGGAGGAAGTACTTACTCAGTGCTATAATTCTGAGTGCTGAGCCTCAAGAGTAGTCTCTACAGACGGCTGCTTCCATACAGCGCCCTCTGGAGACCTGAGAGCCAGCAACACAGCAAGCTTGGACCCACAGAAGGCTCTCAGGGGAAGGAGAACATTGGCCTCACTTGAGTGGTCCGAGCTCCTAGCATAGAGTCTGAGGGCATATTCTGTGGCATGAATACATGGCTGAATGCCATTCACTCACCCGTCACCTACCAAGTACTCCTCTGAACCTCAGTGCCTTCCTAGAGACACGGAGCCTTTGAAGCATAGCTTATCCTCCAGGGCCAGAATGGCAGTAGCAGGTAAGCCCCAAACAAACGAGGGGGAGCAACTCCGCATGGGGTCTACTGTCTGTCTTGCCTCTTGAGTGAAGTCTCACAGACCATCTCCACCCATACTGATGACCTGAGCCATGAGAACCAAGGGTTCTCTTTCAATCTCTTTCTTAGACCTGCCATGGCCCCTGTGGTGGGCACTGACATCTCTAGCTACAAGGCTTCTGGTGTCAGGGATGGCCACTACGGAAGGGCAAGTTGTTGAAGGTGTCCCTGAATAATCACAGGGTGGGACACACTCTCTCTCGCGTGGTGTCAGAGCAGAACTTGGGTGGGGAGTTGGCCCACAATGAATTCAGAAAGCCAAAAAGCACAGTCTACTATAAAAAAAAAAAAAACGTCATACACTTGAAACCTACAGGTCAGCAGATGAGAGGGAGGGGCTTGGAGGACATGTGCTCATGGGTAGGAGAGGTGGACAGGGACCTCAGGCTGCCAGGCAAAGGACAGACAGGGTAGATGGGGGGGGTGCATCTTTAATGGGAGATCAGACATGAGAACACTACCACCCCTTCTGCCACACCTGCCCACAGCAATATAGTGAAGGCTCGTGGGCATATTCCTCCCTCCTTCTGGACCTCATAGGATCTCTGTCCATGACTTACTGTGTAACTCTGGCTAATTCACCAATTCCCCTTGTCCTGTGTATGGACAACAAGCCAATTGAACCGGGAAGTTGTTATACACATCTAACTTTGACATCTAGTCTGCTTGTCACACAAATGGGACAGTGAGAGGTGCTTGCTCTCCTGGGAGTCCTTGTCCCTCTGCCCCAGAGTTCACGTTCCCTCCCTAAGGGCTCAGCAGTGACTGGGATCCACAGTGACATTGAGGAACGTGCGGCTCTCCATCCTGCCCAATGGGCCATGTGCCAACACCTGCCTGCTTCCCCAGAGCCATCCGTCACCGTTTTGACATGTTGGTAGGGAGATGGCTTCATTAGCTCCCCGTGAGCCATCCATCCTTGGGTGTAGAGAAAAATGAAGCCCTCTATCCCCCCTCCCATCAGCCAAGAGAGGTCAGACTTCTCAGGGCTCAGGGGCATCTCTGCTCTTTACACAATTCTTCTACCCAAGGTACAGGCAGGAGAGGTCCCTCAATCACCTCTGCCACCATGACAAAAGCACCCATTATTAGGGAAGTCACTGAGTTACTTCAGCCTCCATGTGTCTATCAAAGTTCACACAGCCCTGGTAGGAGGAAAAATGGCACGGTCTTGGAGCCAGAAGACAAGGTGATCCTATCTCTGCTATAGGAGCTGGATATGACTACCTTCCCCTTCACAGGGGAAGGTAGTCATCCCCTGTTTCCACATTTCACTGAAAGAGTTTATCTAGAATCAAATTTCAAAACAACTAGTAAAGTCTGATCATGACTGGAAGTACTTTTTTTTTTTTTTTTTTTTTTTTTTTTTGTCTCGAGACAAGGTCTCCCCTGATTGGCCTGAAATTCACTATGTAGGCAAGGCTGACTTTGAACTTTCAGAGATCTGCCTCCCTAGTTCTGAGATTAAAGGTGTGCATGGCCTGACCTGGCCTCCTGGAGAGCTATAGAAGACCCAAGCCTAGTCTCAAGGCTTTAGCATAAAAAGCTAGAAACATACTTAAGGTGAAGCCTCTACTGTCCATTAAAGAGCCCAGATGGCCCATTCAATCAGAGGTCAGAAGTGGAGAATTCTAGGAGGAAATAGGGCAGTGGGGATGGTGAAGGACCAAGGAGCACGTCTGAGACGGGGTGAAGGCTCTTGGCTAGAAGAACTACATGAGGAGCTGGGCGTGGCCAGAGAGCGCGCCCAGAGCCCGGCTACAGAATCCATGCCTTGTTCTTCTAAGCAGAGAAAAACTGTTAAGAGCTTTGTGGAGCAGAACAGGCTTGAGCCTGAGGGTCCCGAGAGAACACCTAATCCAGCCCTTCACAGCATAGGTGGAAACCTGAGACCCAGCAGGAGGATGGAGCGCGCTGAAAGCCAGCCGTAAGAACCACCACTAGACAAAGGAAGCTTAAGCCACTGTCTCCTCCATGTCAGAAGTAATTATGTGCCCAGCCACTCCAGCCCGGGGACAGTAGATCCATTCGGCAGTACACAGGCTATGAACAGCTCCCCTAGGTGCTACGGAGCAGTGGGGGGCGGGGAGGGGCAGTGTCAGCACCAAAGCTTGTGGACAGTTCCAGGCCCACAGCATCTCTCCAGGTGAGATATTTAGATCTTTGCAGATGTATGCAAACTCCAGACCCCGGTTTCCTAGTTTGAGCCCTAGAAGGGAGCGAGGGAGCAACCTGGAGAGGGTGATGTGTTGACTTCTGTTATCAGCGGGCCCAGATGTAAAATGAATGCCTGGGATATTTATCCGTCGCTAATAATAAGTGGCCTGATTTGTCAAACAGGGACAAAATCAAAGATGTCAATTAAGAAGAAGGAAAAAAAGAAAGAAAGAAGAAAAGGCCCAGCTGTATTTCTGCTGTGCAGATGCTGGGGAAACAGGCTGCAGAACTTGCGACCTGCACGAGCTCACCCCTCGCATCCCTAACCCACACCTTCTGCCCCCCCTTACCACCCACCCCCACCTCTCCTTTCTCTCCATCTCTCTGCCTCTCTCACCCTCTCAATCTCTCTCCCTTCAGGTCTGGTCCCCCACATCCTACTATGCTTTGTCTCTCCCCTCCCCTTGGTCTCATTTTCTCCTCTGCCTTTTCTCTTCTTCCTCTCTCCTACTCCACTGAGTTGCCCATCTCTCTCATTCTGGGTTATCAGTCCCCTCTGCCACACACCAATTCCCTCTTTCTCTCCTCCTCAGAGTCTCCTTTCTCAACTGCTGGCTTCTCTGGCCAGTGTCGTTCTAGACTGGTCTCTTCCCATAATCTCAGATCAGAAAGCCTATACAGGTTTCAGGGTGTGAAATAGACATAAACTGTAGAAGGAAAGCTGAGAAAAATCACAAACCTGGAGTTTAAGCCACGTAAGTCACAAGCCAAGTCAATCTCTGAGGGATTTTGCTTTGGGGAAAAAAATCCACCCTAGAAAATACACTCCACTGGCCCACAAACCCCTGAACCTAAATCTAGACAAGAACTTTTCAGCTCAGTCCTCCTTTTCCTGGCCCCACACTAGTTATGCCTGGGTCTGGTGCATCCAGTGCAAGTCTCTCTCTCACAGCTGAGGGTTCTAAGCAGCACCAAGGATTGTCACCTTGAAAAATCACAGAGAGAAAGCCCCCTAGAGCATGGAAAGCCATTACACTGCACGTGTGGTCCCAAAAGTGAGGAGGAGATAAGGAGGTGCTGCCCAGTGTGCTTTACCCACTGGCATCATGGGAAATTGTCAGCCTGGCCTGGAGAACACAACCCCCACCCCCAGACATCCTAAGCTGGGGATGTACTCTTTCTGTCTCTACCCTACCAGGGCCATGACTTTCCCTCTCCTGCACAGAGTGAAGATGGCTCCTGGGTTACGGGACTCAGGTGACAGGACCACTTGTTCATGTGTGAGTCCCAGGTCCCCTACCTCACCAGCCTACCATGATTTCACACTGCAGAACATTGACTGGCCATCGGTAAGCAGATCCTGAGATGTGCCCACATCCATAAGGGAATGAAGAAATTGTCCCCACTGGTTTTAGGATGAGCACCCACTTTATGGTCCCTCCATCCCTTTATTTCTCCATCCCTGGGACACCCCTTGCTTGTGTCTCTGAGTGGGTCTTTAGGCTTTCTCTCCAAAGATCCTGTTTCCCCTTGTACCCTTCCTTCGGATGCTCAGCCCAACATGTCCTTGGCAAGACACAGAGCCGCATGAATTCTCCATGGACACGCCACCTGAACCCTTTAGAAGAGTATAGCAATCATCACCCGATTCTAGTTCCAAGTCTGTCTTTTGTAAAGACTCCAAATGGTGAGCCCTAGTTTTCAAAGCAATCCTACATCCATAATCTTATTGGGCTCTCACAATAGCCCTGGGAAGAGAGGAACATAAAACACAACTTTTTCTCAAATTCCAAACAAGAAACATAGCTCCCTTTAGAATCTGAAATTGAATCCAGACTCCTTGAAGTTCTTTCTCTGTTCCTTGTCTTTTGGGCCTGTTTAGAGGATAACCTGGTGACCACACAGTGTTGAGCAGGAGATGCCCGAAGTTCAAGTTTGTATACTATGTCTGTATTATCTGGGGGTGGGGCCTTTGGGAGATAATCAGAATACCGGAAGTCACCTAGAGTGGAGCCCCCGGGACAACAGCAGTGGTTTTGGGTGAGAAGAGAGGCCCTGGGCAATGTGTTTGCTCTGTCTCACCACACAATGGCTTCATCATGTTACCGAGTGTTAATGACATGCTTCTGGATTTCCCAATTTCTAGAACCATGACCTAAACAAACTCTAGTCTTTTTAATTATTCCTATCTGTAGAGTTCTGTTACAGCACCTGAAAACAGACTAAAAGGCAGGTATAATCAACAAAGTGATTCTCACAGTCAATGCCCACAGGCCTGTAAAGACACTCACGGGTGGCTCAATCGGATCTCAGAGTCCAGGAATCCAGGGGTTAACTCTGACAGACAACATGAGCCACGGAAAATGGCTCTGGGATGGTAATCCAGTGGCACTTTCTACAAACCTGAATCTTGCTCCTTTCCAAACTGGCAAAATTAACGTGTGTACGCCCGTAGGCATGCGTGTGCCATGGGTGTGCCTGTGGAGGTCAGAGGACAACTGGCAAAGTCACTTCTCTCCTGTTGTGTGGGTTCTGGGAATTGAACTCATGTCCCCAAGCCTGGCAGCAAGCCCCTTTACCTGCAGCCTCTCTCACCTTTCATGTCTCAACTCAACTTCTCACGAGGAAGGACACTCCCAACCTCTCCAAGAAAATGTCCCTCATTTCTCCATGGGAGAGCTCCCAGCTGACCTGAGCTAGCCTCTGTCAGTCTGTGGGACCCTCTGTGGGACATTCTGGGCCTCCTCTCCAACAAAATGGTAAGCTCCTTGGGGCCAGAGTCTGTCACATCTTTGAGTGCCAGGGGGTGGGAGTATGTGCAGGTCGGGGTCACACATGTGTGCATGTAGAGACCTCAACTTCAAGTTATTACTTAGGAGCCGCCCACCATGGTTTTTGAGACAAAGTCTCTCACCGGGACCTGAGATTTGCCAGTGGGGCTGTCTGACCTGAGAGTTGTACTGATCAACCCGTCCTGCTTCCGGTGCTACCAATACACGTGGACATGCCATGCCTGGCTTTTTTATATCCGACTCAAGTCCCTTACCTTTACTTCACCAACTGAGCCACCTTTCCTGACCAGGCTTTGTCTTTGAGTTGCCAGAACTCTCCCTAAGGGCTGTATCTTGTCTCTGCTAGGCTGGAGGCAGAACTTAGGGACCTCTCGCGTGGCCATGCAGGCTCTGTTCTCGTCTCAGGGTCTTTCCCCCATGCTTCAACAGTAGAACTCATTGAGTTCAGTGGCTGTGTGTGGTGGTTTGAAAGAAAATGGTCCCCAAAGGGAGTGGCAGTATTAGGAGGGATGGTCTTGCTGGAGGAAGTGTGTCACTGTGGGGGTAGGCGTTGAAGTCTTTTTTCTCAAGCTTCACTTAGTGTGACAGTCAGTCGACTTCCTGTTGCCTGCAAGATGTAGGACACTGGGCTATTTCTCCAGCACCATGACTTTCTGCAGGTTGCCATGCTCCCTGCCATGATGGACTGAACCTCTGAACTGCAAGCGAGCCACTGCAATTAAATGCTTTTCCTTATAAGAATTGTTGTGGTCATGGTGTCTCTTCACAGCACTGGTATCCCTAACTGTGCTGTCTTTCTTCCCTTCCACCTGAGCCAGAGTCCCCTGTGTGCCCACTTTGTCCCATGTGACTAGCGGAGACAGATGCTAGGTTTAAGCACAATGAATGTGGGCCCTCGAGCAAATACAGGGGCTTTGGTAGCATGACCAGGACCAGGGATTATTAGGCAAGACTTCCTCCGGGGCCCACAGTCTGAGTACCAAAATGCTGAGTACCACAGGCCTGGCAGCGAACCCAGATCATTCCTGCTCCATCCTGTCACTCCCCAAAGCATCTCCCGCCCCTCCCCACCCCCAGAAGGGTTCTATTAATAACTTGTGATACCATTAGCTTTTTCTGTCACCAGCACTGACAACTCAGAGCTGTCTGCAGAGACACAATGAATGAGAACTCTTAATTAACACCTCCCTTAACGAAATAAATTAATTTTATGCAGTCATGATGTCAGCAACGCAACTCGCAGAGACGGCTGAGGCAACTTGGACCCACCTGGCAGGGGCCACAGGATACACCAGGCTGGCTGGCTCTGCAAGGAACCCGTGAGCAGGAGGCATGAGTGTGGCTGCTCAGGCCAGCCTGGGGACTTAGCAGCAACAGGACAGTGACACACGGGAGAGGACCAGAGCAGAGGTCAGGAGCCAAGGGGGCTTCTTCCAGCTCTGCCTATGACTCCTGGGCCACCTTGGGCAGTTCCTTTCCGTGCCTTTGTTTCTCTTCTGTGAAATAGGCTTCATTGCTTGCCGTACTATTTCTCAAGATTGTGAAGAAGATTTAAAAAAAAAAAAAAAAAAACAAGTGAGAGAGGAAGGCGTTTACTATACTGTAGAGTGCTGTGCACAAAGGAGACAGTGGCAACTACTTTCTCTTGCTGCCAGAGTCAAAGGGAGAAGAGCCCTGTGGTTCCTTGTCACACACTGACGAGACAAGTCCCTGGAAGGACCAAGTTTCTCTAAGGATGCCCCCCAAAAAAGGGGGCGGACATCTCTGTGACCTTGACCCTCCGAAAGCCACTCTGCTGACAAGTGCTTACGGCAAATGAGGTTCTCACCATGGCTACCTTCCCTCCCTCCCATCAGAGAGAAAATCTCCTCTTGTCTTAGCCTGAGTCTGCCCTGAGCAGAAAGAACTTCACTCAGTCCAGCCCAGTCCATCCCAAGTTCAGGACCAGTATCGCCCCACCTACCCTCCCCCTCCATCCTCCACCCCTCAGTTCCAAGGTCAGTCCACGGGTGGGACTCACCCTAGGAGAGGTAGAGGCCCTGCCTCCCAGGGGCTCATGCTGTGCTCCTTCAAAAGGGAATCCTCCCTCCCATTGCCTTCTCAATGTATAGCCATTACTAGCCATTCTTGCCAATTAGCACCATTCCCGGGCATCTGTGAACAGAGACATCTAACAACTCCCCTTAGGTCAGGCAGCATAGCTGTGGCCAAGAAATGTCTGAGATTGTCGAGCAAGGACCCTCCAGTGCCCCTTGGGGCTAGAAGGAACGCTGTCATCATATCCCTATCCTCGTTTTCCTGGGCTGGGGGTGCAGCAGTGACTAATTCATTCTCCCATTCAATCACCCCAACATCTCCTGCATACCACAGCCCGCCAAGCCCACGGGGGTCAATGACTGGCAAAACAGGCGTGGCACCTGCTCTCCTGTGCACGCAGGCTAAGAGAGAAAAACCGTTCCCTGGTAACTGCAATAAGCATCTCACAGTAGCTGCCTCTCTCCCTCTCTGACACACACACAGGCTCCAGGCTGGCAACATGAGGGCATGCCCTGGAAGGAGCTGTAATGGGCCCAGTGGGGAGGGATGGGATCACTCTGTCCATCTGTACTGCTACCGCAAGAGCAGCGTCATTGGTGGCTGTGGGAACACCAAGTGCTGCATTAGTAACCCAGTCCACGTGGGCAGCGGAAAGCAATAATGTCACCCCATCCCAAAGCCCACAGATGACCCTCATTGCACCCCGACATTTCTGTAGCCACAATGGAATGGCTAGAGACCAGGACAATTGCAGCCCATAACGTTTCCCACGTGTGAGTCAGAGTTTACAGCCCAGAGTCTCCGAGTTTGTGACATCAGCAGATCACAGATCCTCCCAGGTTGGATCCTTAAAATAATAGAGCCTTGACCTCATGTTTCCTTTGCAAAGAACCTGCCCTATTCAGTTTGCTGCATTCCCAGAAGCCTCCCTCTCCCCTCAAACTAAAGTGACCCCGGGCATTTTAGAGGTGGGAGAGCAATAGACCACACAAGCAGCTGTGTGGCCTTGGCTAAGATCCTGACCTCAGAGCCTGCACCTCCTCCAAACTATGTCAGCCTACAGCACCATCTCACGGGACCGCAGAGGCCTGATTCCTGCAATGGAGATCCAACGTACATAGTCACACCTGAAGTTTCTCTGCCCCGATCCCACACATAGTTCTTATTCTGGCTGACCTCAGGCTTCCGATGCCACTCCCTGGAGGAACACTGAGCTACTTAGGGTAGGCTGTGCAGACCATTTCTATGCCTTCCTGGTCCAGCTTCATGTCCCAAGGAACCTGTACCCTACCTGGTCCTGGTGACTCCCACACCTGTGGCCATCACCCAAGCTGAGCATCACATTCTCTGGGCCTTTAATTGTGGGCACCCTGGTAAAAAGCAAATCTGAGGAGCAGGTCAACACAAGGTGTCCCTTCCCACTTACCTACATTCCGCTATCTTCCCACCCCTTCCCTCATACACGAGCTCTCCTGATGTCTAGGGCCTCCAAGCTCCACTCCCAAAAGACGTCACATCCCCAAAAAGCATTCCATCTCCTGGGGCCTCTGCAGGTTGAAAACTACAACTATTGACCTGGATTCCTCCAAAGACGGTAGAATGGCGGACATCAAGGTGTTTTAGAGACACCTTCCAGGCACACACGCTCCAGGCTGCCCAACTCCTATTGCAGTGAGATATTTTTTCCTACTGAGACAAAAGATGGGTGCTCTGGCACCTCAGCAAGCTCTTAGACAGAACGCTGTGGCTTTAAGAGACTCTGTGTTGGAGGGTGAGTGGAGAGCATTGATTTTTGGGGGGCCCTTCTGGAGATTGGGATTTGGATCAATGTGGCAATTACCTGGCAAGGTGGGACCTGGCCACTGGGCTGTGAGCTCTTCTGCACCCCAGGCCGTTCCTGTCTTTCCTAGAAGAGGGCTCTGCCGGGTCAGGAATCACCAGGTAAGGTCACAGGTCTCTCTCAGGTCCCAGGCTATGATGCCAGTTAGGCTTTTCCAAATACAACACCCAGGGTTCCAGGAGATGTAGCCCTTGGCAACTGAGACAGGGTCATCTGCAGCCAGGTCCCCAGTAGGTTCCTTTGAAGACTGGCCCCAAGCTTATCGGCTCTAGCTCTCTCCTCTGACTCCTGGGCATGGCTATAGGACAGGCTATCGGAAGGATGCCACCTCTGCCCTGATGGAAGCCCAGATCATGGTTACTGAGCCTTCAGATTCCTCTACTTCCTACGAATTTTACAGGCTGGTTCTGAAACATCTCAGAAGGACCCAACCCTCTCTGAGGACACAGAGTTAGGGGTTAGCATGGTTAGATGCTTCTAAGAATGTTATTAAGGCAGACGTGACCAATGCATCGGCAACACCAGCATTTAAACGACGGGGGTGGGCGGAGGGATTTGAAGTTATCCTTGGTTACACAGAGATTTTTGAGGCCAGCCTGGGCTATAAGAGATGCTGTCCAAAACAAAATAAAACAAACAAAACCAATGTGAATCTACTAAGTCTTTGTTATATGCACTTTCTTTTTCTTTTTGACATAGTATCTTTGAGTTTTGTTTTGCTGCTTGAGACAGGGTCTCACTATATAGCCTTGGCTCACCTAGAACTCATTAAATAGACCAGGCTGGCCTGTGACTCCCAAGTGATGGGATTAGAGATGCGGGCCTTCACGCTCAGCTGAGGTAATGCTTCTCGGGCTGACCTTGAACTCACTGTACATCTGAGGTTAACCTTGAACTCACTGTGGAGCTGAGGCTGACTTTGAACTCACTGCATAGTTAGGAATGACCTTGAACTCATTGTATAGCTGAGGATGACCTTGATGTTGGTTCTCTTACCTCCATCTCTCAAGTGTTGGGGTTACAGGCATGCACCCCATCCTGATTTGTGCAATACTGCCAATCAAACAAGCATTATTTTTCTGGGCGAAGACTCTGCCAACCAAGCCACATCTCTGAACTCTGCTGTTCTTTTTCTGAGATGAGTCTCATGTAGCCCAGACTGGCCTTAAGCTTGCTATGCAGCCAAGGATGGCATTGAACTCCTAGGTCCTCCAGCATCTACCTCCTGTTAGGATTACAGATGGATGCTACCATGCCTGCTTTGTTGTGTTTTGTTGCTAGGGATCCAAGTTGGGCTTTGTGCATTGTGTGTGTTTTAAACAGGCAAAAAGCTACCGGGAGGGAGTGGGGTGGTTGTCGGCTCAGTATAACCACTGACTCTCCCTTTGTGCCCAGATACCTTGATCAGGAAGCTGTCAACCAGGCAGCCTCTTCTTTGCCAGTCAGCCTGTCATGGCAGCAACTTGGCTCCAGTGAACTCTTCATAGTCAGTCAGAGGAAGCTCTGCTCCCCAACCATGGCAGCCTCTAGACTCCATGAGGGCTTCTAGCTGCACAAGCTGTTGGGGAGCATTTTCATGAGTCAGCAAAAACTCTAACTGGTGTTCACATGAGGCTTGGACTGGCGGCACTAGAAGCCATGCGTGCACACACAAACAAGGCTGATCGGTGGGATTACGATTCAGGAAAAGGCATGACACCTCTCTTCTAGATACATAGAGAGGCTGCTTTTCACAGTTACAGGGTTAGCCTGGGAGGCTCCTGTCCTATACATTACTCCACTTATAGTGTTGGGAACGCTACGCCCAGTAAAGGGTTCTCTTGGCTGGTATTTTGCTGATTGGTGATCTTTGTCATGGGTGGAGCAGGCTGGGCTGGTTCAGAAAGAGAGGATAAGACCCTAGAGGGCTCTACCTCAGCAGCCACAGCAGAAGGAAGACAGCTGCGGAGCACGAGAGTGGTCAAGGCAGAAACTACAGATGGCAGAGACAGAGGAAGGTGAGAAACTGCTAAGACAATGAGATTCAACCTCTGAACAGCTGCTAAGAAACCTGTGCCAAGGGGCCCAGCAACCTAGGATCTCGGGGGCTGCAGTACACACCCCAAGGTCCCTGGCCTGAACACCTAGAGCGCTGAGCCTCTGGGTAAAGCCAGAGTTGTAAGCGCCAGCGGTGGTGACTTAGAGTGACAGACTTTGGGGTTTGCACACACGGTCCAGGAGCCACTGGCACTCCAGCTGCTGAGGTTGACAATCTCTTCCTGAATAAAGCAAGAGGACCCTTAGTGTCTGTGACACTCTCGGGAGCAAACGTTGATGAACAAAGACTTTTGAGCCGCAATCAGCTGAGCAGGACCCTAAAGTTGAAGGGCAGGCCCACCACCACCTCCTTCAATCCAAGATGGACTCTTTGACTTGCCTCCCAAACATAAGATCTGACTGAGAGCCAAGTGGCCTCTTCCCAAATGGCAGAGAGAGGCAAGAGGGAGGTCTTAAACACTGCTGCAGAGGGACCCTCTGAGCCAGGAGCAGGTCATTTCCTCCACCTCCCATGTTTCCTTCCTCTCCCTCCACTCTCCCCATCTAGTGAAGGATAGAACCACACAAGACGGCACTGGATGCCTCAGCCCCAGCCACAATACAAGTATGCATGTGTGCACATATCCATCCATCCTGCATGACCTCTAGCCCCCAGCATCAGACCAGGGCCTGGGGATGCTGCAGAACGCCTGTCCCTAGAGAGCCCCCAAACCAATAGCAAGAACGGCATGAGCAGAGCTACCTGCCCTGAGACGGAAGGGTAGTCAGGATCCAAGGGACCTAAGGCAAGAGTGCGTGCTATTAGTCACCCAGGGAGAGGCACAGGCTGCCCCGCTCTCCACCATTCTAACACAGAGTGACCCGGCAGAAAGAACCGTTAGCATCGTATAGGATGAGCTTGCCTCTACAGACATCTAGGCTCCTAAGACCATGTGCCTGCTCTAGATGCCTAGTGGGGGGCTTGACCACTAAATTTTAGGACATGAGCAGCAGGGTAACCTCTGGGCCTGTTTCTGGAGAGAAGAGGACTCCCCTAAGTCTTTGGGATGGGACCAGAAGGATGGGAGCTTAAATGAAGAAACTAGCAGGTCAGAGGTGAGGGTGGGGATGAGAGACACAGACCACAGTGCTTGGCAGGCACAAAAGCTAAATGAAAGGGCTGGAGCAGAGGAAGCCATCCTGCCAGATGTGGGCAGGAGTTCACCCTGCTTGCTGCCCGCCGCCCCCCCATCATTGTATCAGTCAAGGTCTGTCTGCCTTGCCTGGCAAACAGGGGTCACCCCAGACCACTGATCTGCATCTCTCCCTTGTTCTCCAAGAGGCCAGCCAGAGAGCTACCTTCCCAGCCTCCATTATCTCCCCAACGCCCAAATTCCTTTCCCTCGTTTTTCTTGCTAAGAGACAGTTTTTAAAAATGAGTCCCTGAGCTCAGCCCTCTCCAGCCTCGTTAATTTCGTGCCCCACCTCATTTGTTCCAAGGACCTACTTTCTCCTCCCGGCTGCCGCCTTCCTCCCACCGGCTATATTCGGGTTTCTGCTCCGTCCCCGGTAACCTTGTGCGCCACTCAGAGCGCTGCGCGTGTTTCTCTCTGCCAAGGAACTCTGGATTCAAGGGAACCGCAGAGGTCAGGCGGCTGCTCACATGCAAACCCTTCCTCGCACCTGAAATCAAGATCCCTTTGCCCTGTGTGCCAAGCCCAAGGTGATCAATGCAGGGTCTCATCTGCATCCCTGCAAGGGCAGGATGCTTGCTGGCCACACAGCCTGCCTCGGCATGGTGGCTTTCAGAAACCCAGCTTCTTCCAGGAGGCTGCTGGAGACTCATCCTGCTCCCTTGACATGGTTCCCTCTGAGTGCTCTGTCTGAGCCTAGGCTGCAAGGAGGAAGCGAGGGGCAGGGCTCACTTCTTCCTTGGTACTATTTTAGACCTGTTGTTCTTGATATGAGCAGGGCAAGGGACCAAGCACCATCCTTGGCTTCCATTACCACTGGTACCAAGATACTCATTCCTGCCCCTTCTGTAGCCACTACACTGGAGAATAGTAGGAATCTAGAAACATCTTCCCCTTTTGAGCTGGAAATCTCCTCTGGGCTCTCCCTGATCCAGTCGGCACTGCCTTTAGGAAGCACTGAGAGGAAGTTAAGACTCCTTTGATGGAGACAGACCTGCAAGACACTTGACAACAGCCACCCCTCTCCAGGCTGATGGCATTCATTGCCCTGTCCCCTACCTGCTTCTATACACTCCCTCTCCAGAAGGTAGTTTGTCCCCATCCAAGGGGATAGAGGGCTGGAGGACAAGAAGACAGCTGCCACACACATTAAATACACACACACACACACCTAGCACCAAGCACCTAGCATACGCTCTGGCCTTGCTCTGGCTGGAAGTCACCAGCAGTCCAGCCCCAGAGTGCATTTTCTATAAACATCCCTCAGGCTAGTGTTTGAGTGGCTGACTCTCAGGCCCTGATGATGAGTTTAGCATTTGTTGAATGTTGAATCCAGTGTTTTCTGTACCATGGAAAGTCTTCAGGAACCTATGGGGGCTTCTCTTGGGAGGGCTGTCCCCTCTAGGCTAGCGATGCTAAAATTCCTTCCTTCAGTGGGGAAACATAAACAGTGTGGACCCCTCTTCTCCTAATATCCCAACCACAAACCAAGATACGATTTCACCCAAGTTCACTGTGGGGAACCCAATGAGTATTTTTGGCCTATTTATAGGCAACTGGTGAAGAATTATAGGCAGGAGCCTGGGTGGCCTTCAAGAAACCACACTGGACAGTCTTCAGCCATCACAGATGACTTCCCTGCCCCCACTATGTTTGTGTAGATGGACTCTGCTCTCCTATGCCTTCCATGCTTACATATACTAGCACTTCCCTGAGGTCATGTGCAGTAAGGGTAGAATTAGTGGACAGCTGGTTGGGAGGAACGGCTGGATACACAGGTCACTGACCTGGTCCCTGGCCCAGCCACCTGTCCCCTTCTATAAAGGATTGTCAACAGCCAACAAAACCCAATCACAATGGTCTTTTGCATGAGACCCAACTGACCTGAAGATGGCGGTGGTTTGGCTCCGAAGGTGGTCCCATACAACCCTGCAACCTTTTGTCCTCCAGGTCTTCCATTCTTTCCACCCCTCTCTTCTGTAAGGGTTCGTGGTCCTCAGAGGGAGAGAGAGAGAGATGTCTGACTCTTCTCCAGCTCCAGCAAAGTACAAAACCCTCGTGCACTCTCAACATGGGCCAGTCTCGGGTATTCCTCCCACTACAAAACACAAGTGAGGGAAAGGATGAGAAAAGAGGAAACTGCCAGGCGGTGGTGGCGCATGTCTTTAATCCCAGCACTCAGGAGGCAGAGGCAGGCAGATCTCGGTGAGTTCAAGGCCAGCCTGGTCTACAGAGTGAGTTCCAGGACAGCCAGGGCTGTTTCACAGAGAAACCCTGTCTCGAAAATCCAGAAGTAAAAATAGAAAATGGGTAACTACCAAAGAGACTGGCTGCGGTAATAACCTATGACATAAACACCAATGGGGGACTCATTTTAGTGGCTGCATCATTTATATTTACCAAAGCTGGAGCAGTTGCTTCTCCGCTGAAGCCTACGACTTCCCTAGTTACAGGGTTTTGTCCAAGATTTCAGCACTTGATGTGAATCTCCCTGAGGGGGCCCTAAGTCCAAACAGAAAGTTGTTACTGTCTATAAATACACAAAGAGAGAGAGAGAGAGACAGAGACAGAGAGACAGAGACAGAGACAGAGACAGACAGACAGACAGACAGACAAAGACAGAGAGAGACAGGAACAGAGAGAGCAAGTACCACAGCACAAGCTGGTGCATCTTGCCTGGCACGTCCATCATGAAGCAGGCTGGAACCAGCAACCTTAGTAACAACTTCTGACTGGCACTACAGGAGCTAACTTGAAGGGAAGAGACATTTTTAGCTCAGTCTGAGCCGTATTTCTCCAACTTCTGCAAACAGCGCATGTGATACCTTCAGCAGTCGGTCCTCAGCATCTGGCTCTGGAGCGTAACCGACAGCAGGGACAGCAGCCTGTATTGACCCTTCCTCAACACTGGGATTCTCCACAAACTTGTGGCTTCCAGGAGCCCCTCTTTCCATTCCCACAAGATACCCTTACTTATTCCTTAGCACTTACAGGCACAGGCTGGTGCAGAATTCTCCCACTTGGTACCTGTGCTTATCCAATCACAAAATTCCCAAGAATACTCCAGCTACACCTGGCCTCTGGACCCTTTGCAAACTCGTTTCCCAAGCTTGCTCTTTCACACGCAGCCCTGTGTCCTTCAGATGGGTTTCCAAACCGTCCATACACTCAGAGGTTGGCATTATGCCATCTGGATAACAAACCTTCTTCCTGAGGATGGGCAGAAAAGCTCAGCATCCTGAGCCACCATCCCCATGACAAACAGTGGGGCTACAGAGACAATTTTGGGGAAACACCCTGAAAGCCTGTTGTCACCTGTCCCGGGCATGTGTCAGGTGGCTATTGAAGTTCAAAACCAGGATGCCACACTAATGTCAAAGCTAAGGCCCAACACAGCACTGAAAGATTCCATCCGTTTTTATCAACTGCTTCCTCAACGGATCAATGTTGGGGACATGGCATGGATACGAGGCGCTAACTTAGCGCTCCCCAATTCCCAATCGTTCTTTCCAAGCCTTTCCATGTCAGCGTGCTGGAGCTCTTCCATGGAGCCCCATGTGTTTCTCCACTGGATGAACCCAGTGGGGTTTGCTCAGCAGCTCTACCCTATGATGACCAAGAGAGCATGAGGCCCCCACACCCCGGCTCTTCTCTGCAGCAGGTTACCTGGGTCCTAAGAGGCCCTGGCTTGGCACTGTGGCTGTGACCGGCTGCAGCTGTCGCCTTTCCATCTGCCACACCTGGCTGCTGGGGAGGCTGTGGCATCCCCACACTTAGTATAACCTTTGGCAGGAGGGATCTGCAGCCTGTTTAGCCTGGTGTGGAGGTGATAATTGTCCATCCCTGGGATAGGCTTAATCATCTTCAGCTGTGTTATTTTAACATGGATGCCTTCTGTGAACTGTTTCTCAGGCTTTAAAGCCTCCCCAAATCTCTTTAAGACAATTTGGCTTTCTTTCTCACCCACCTTAGGAACTTGGGCTCAACACAAATCCTTTGCCATTTGCCTTGGGCTCGCCAAGACAGACCTCTTCCTCTGCCTTGCCTTCCTCTTCTCTCTAGGCTGCTCTCACTTTACAGACACTTTTCCACGGTGGTTTAAGTTGCTTCGAGCCCCCAAAACCTTTCCTACTTGACAACCTTGTCTCCCAAAAGGACTCAGAAAAGCTGTTAACATTCCATTCCAACCTGGCCGTCCTGAGTCCAGTCCGTCACAGTTCTAATGAACACAGTCCTTTCTTGTGAACTGGACTGCAGCCATCATTTCCCCCACATACCTAGATCCCTCAGTAGTGCCTGTCCCTTCCTTGTTGTCCTCCAGCCCCTGCTATCGATGGGGGCCTCCAATGGAGATCACCATGTGTCTCTGATGTCTTGTGTGAGCCAGTCCATCAGGGACCAGGTTCCCCTGGTACTGCCTCAGGCTATGCAGCTCGTGTGTCAAGATATGTCACTCGAGTTTCCCATCTGTCCCCATATCCTGCAACCTCACAACTCAGGATCTGAGCAATCGTGTATTTGTTTGTTTAAAGCTTTTCCGTAATTCCAGCAGTTTTAACCCTGAATATTCTGATTACCGGGGTCTCCCACACCAGACTGTCACTAAGATCCCCGTGTCTGCATGCTGGATGACATTTTTTCCTTTCTCTGTGCCAAAGATTAAATTCCACAGTTGTCTTCTGACACCTCTGTTTCACTTCTTTCCTTTTTGCTACCTGACTCCTAGATTCAAGGTTTGGTGGTTTCTGGAAGAACTCACTAATACAGAGGTGATCTGGGTTCTCTGTCCACTTTGACCTCCCAGCTATAAGAAGAGCCAATAAATAACCTCCATCTCCCTCCTCTTCTAGTCAACTGTCCCAGAGAATGGAGGCCAACCTAGAGGATGCGAGTTCCATGTCTTTTTCTCATTCAATCCATCTCCTTACATCCTGCAGCTACTCTCCATGTGGCCACCTTGGTCTCGGATTATTACCCATTGCATGGCCAGGTCACCGCTGCAGCTGCTTGCTGGTACTTCTACCCCTGGTATGCTACTCTCAGGGCTTGCAATGTCTGCGCTAGACCTTCAGCTGTTCTCTGAGCATCTCCCTGCTCCCAGCACGGACCCTACCCATCAGGCAGGTGTGCCATTCCATACCACCTAGAAGGTTTCCTCAAGACAGCCCCTGCTTAGGTGGCAGTCCCTTAGTTACATATCTCACAACCTTCTCCTTTAACCATGCCGGTGTCACAACTCCCCAAAAGGCACACTTGCCACAGGCACACAGGGACAAGAAGCCATGTCAAATTTTTCTCCACCAACCCTCCACCCTTAGGCAGCATTAACTTCAGCTCTTCCCAAACTCAGGTCTTCGTTTCGTTGTATCCTGCCTGTGCTACCAACTGCAGCTAAAATTCCTTCTCTTGGGAAGATGTAAAGAGTGTCTACCTCCTTCTCCTGCCTTCCCATAACAAACCAAGATAGAATCCCACCAAGGGCACTCTGGGAACCGATGAGTTTACTAGGGCTGACACCCAGAACAATAGGAGAGGGACTATAGGCAGGAGCATGGGTGACCTTAAAGCGACTACAATGGAAGGTCCGAACATGGATGAAGGGGCCCTCTCCCTGAGTCCTGCCATGCCTAAATCTTCTAGCACCCCCTCCAGACCATGTGCAATTAGGAAAGGATTGCATACAACAGGATAGGAAGACAGGATAGACAGTCAGGTAAGGGTTCTTCTATGAAGGGCCAACCATCAATAGACCCAACTGTGATGATCTTTTGCGAGCAGAAACAACTGGTCTGATGAAGATGCTGGCAGGGTGGCTCAGAGGATAGTCCTGTACAAAAACTAGCCAAAGTCCCACTGTTGTTTTAAGACTGGGTCTCAGAGAGCCCAAATAAGCTCAAACTTTCTACATAGCTGAGAATGACCTTGAGCTGGTTGTCCTGCCTTGGCCTCCCAAGTGCTGGGTTCTGTCTTATGCGGGGTGCTGATCAAAACCAGGCCTTTGTACACACTGAGCAAGCGCTATGCCAACTGAGTCACATCTCATGACTCCATATTTTGAAACTATTTTTTCTTTTTGGAGACAAAGTCTCAAGGAACTCAGGCTAGCATCAAACTTCCTATGGAGCCAGGGATGACTTTTATCACTTTTAAAAATATTCATTAAATTTATTCATTTATTTTATACCCCGACCGAAGTTTCCCCACCCTCCCTCCACCTCTCTTCCACCTCCCAATTTGAACCTAGTCCACTCCCCTGTTTCTGTTCAGAAAGGGGCAGGCCTCCTATGGGTATCCACAAAGCATGGCGTATCAAGTTGAGGTAAGACTAGGAGTCTCCGTTTGTATTAAGGCTGGGCAAGGCAACCCTTTATGAGGAATAGGTTCCCAAAAGTCAGCCAAAGTATTAGGGACAGCCCCTGCTCCCACTGCTAGGCGTCCCACAAGAAGACCAAGCTACGCAACTGTCACACATAACTAGTGGACCTTGGTTGGTCCCATACGAACTACCGGGGATGATTTTAACTTGTGATATTACCGTCTCCATCTCCAGAGTGCTGGGATTACAAGCAGGAGCCACTATGCCCAGCTAAAGCCCCATTTCACATTAAGAAAAAGAAAATTCCAGAGAAAGAGAGAAGGTAGTGTGGGACCCGGTCTCCTGTCACCAAGAATTACAGGTCTAGAGACTCTACTCATTCCTCCCACCTCAGCAGGCTGCGTTCCTGGTCATGAGGGCCAGCATGTTTTCACCAGTCTCAAAGTAGAAGAGCCAGAGTTTCAGTGACTTGGGAGGGGTGCAGTCCCACAGGACACGCTGATCTAAGGGGACTAACCCATCCTGGCTTCAGAACCAATGATCCAATTTTCCTGGCGACACTTAGTCCCAGGAACAACACAATAGTTATTTATACTCTACCCTCTGAGAGATCCTCTCCTTGGCTTCTGAGTATGTTGGGTCGAAACAGAACCCAATTGTGGGGATGGGCTTTAAAGACCACATTGCAAGCCTGAGATGTAGTTCAGCTGGTAGATTGCTTGCTTGGGGTGCATAAGCCCGGGTTCCATCCCAGTACTGCAGAAACCAGGTGTGATGATATATATACCTATAATCCCAGCACTCAGGAAGGGGGGGCGGGGGCAGAGGGGCCATCAGCAGTTCTAGACCATACTCATCTACATGGTAAGTTTGAGGCCAGCTTGGTTTGGGTTGCGCGAGACCACGTCCCAGAGAAAGAGAACAATCAATTCCCTGCCCTTGGTTCCCCAGCTTCCTCTTGCACACTTGCTGATTCTTCCTGCCACCTCCCATGATTCCATTCCAGGACATCTGCAAACACTGGAAGGGTTTTGATAGCTGGGCGATAGCCCCTGATCCCTCCCCCATCTCCACTTCCAGGGTCACTGCACGCTCTTTTCTTTTTTTTTTAAATTTATTAAAGATTTCTGTCTCTTCCCCACCTCCGCCTCCCCTTTTCCTCCCCCTCCCCCAATTAAGTCCCCCTCCCTCGTCAGCCCAAAGAGCAATCAGGGTTCTTTGCCCTGTGGGAAGTCCAAGGACCACCCTCCTCCATCCAGGTCTTGTAAGGTGAGCATCCAAACTGCCTAGGCTCCCACAAAGCCAATACGTGCAGTAGGATCAAAAACCCATTGCCATTGTTCTTGAGGTCTCAGTAGTCCTCATTGTCCGCTATGTTCAGTGAGACCTGTTTTAATCCAGGCTTTTTCAGACCCAGGCCAGCTGGCCTTGGTGAGTTCCCGATAGAACATCCCCATTGTCTCAGTGTGTGGGTGCACCCCTCATGGTCCTGAGTTCCTTGCTCGCTGCACGCTCTTTTCTATCAAGGCTTCCAAATCCTTGGAAACCCTGTACACAGCCCTGTGGGCCAGTCCTTTGTAGCAAAATGACACTTGCCCACTATAAACTGGTGAGAAGCAGTGAATACCAGCACATACCTGACTGCCACTGTCCCTCAATGGCTGTCACCCTCACCCCGGCTTGACTCCCTAGGAAACCCTCTCCAAATCTCAAGGGCCTTGACTTCCCCATTATTGAGAGGAGGAGAGTTGGGAGTCTGGGCAAACAGGGAGGATGCGGCGAGCTACAGCGTCAAGGGGCACGGCCATGGCAGGTGTGATGCAGGCACAACGCAGCTCCTGTCACTTGATGCTGGCCTACCACATAGGGTGAGGAGACTGAATGTGTGTCCCCTGCATTTTACTGTGCCCAGGCCCAGATGATCCGTGTTCTCAGCAAATGAGACTCAGGAAGAGGGATGGGGCAACATGACCCCCCCGAGCTCACCAGCTAACTGGCAGTGAGGGGCGTCTCTGCCCATGCTGCCCACCTGAGTCAGAGTGAGATCCACCGAGGGACCAGATCTCCGCGCACAGGGCCGGGACAGAGCTGCTTTATGAACTCTGATGCTTAGTAGAGGTTGAGAATTATTGGCCTAGAAATAGAGAAACTAAGTCCCAGCTTAAGAAAAGAGGACAGGGCTGGAGAGATGGCTCAGTGGTTAAGAGCATTGCCTGCTCTTCCAAAGGTCCTGAGTTCAATTCCCAGCAACCACATGGTGGCTCACAACCATCTGTAATGAGGTCTGGTGCCCTCTTCTGGCTTGACATATACACAGACAGAATATTGTATACATAATAAATAAATATTTAAAAAAAAGAAAAAGAAAAAAGAAAAGAGGACAATGGGTCATATACTGTCAGAGGAGCCGCCAGAATGCAGGCCCTCAGTTCCTGGCCCTGACCTAGAGATGCCCTCAGAGGTCTTGGGTGCGGTGAGGTCAACAGAAGGCCCCTGAGGGCAGGGTGGGGCTGGAGGGAGGGGCGGGGCCGGAGGGAGGGGCGGGGCCTGCCTCCTCTGTGCTGCAGTCTTCCTCCTGCCTGAGCCCCAGATTAAGGCAGCCCTCCCCCTCCCTGTGTCCCCAGGCTCCTCCAGGCAGTAAACCTGTCTTATAAAAACCCCGTGAAAGGCCTGGCTGTCAGCCACAAAAGCCTTCTTGGTCCCGTGCTCTGGCCGCATGTGGCTCTTAGCAAAAGCAGGAGTCAGTGAGATGCTGCGTTCAGAGGCTCTGTAAATCTCTCCAAGATATTGTTTATCACTTCCCGACATGCCTCTGTAAAAGCCACTCCGCTGAGTTTACAAATTATGGAATTCATTCGATGTTGGGGACCTGGCTTCTAGCCTGGGTGAATCCGGCAGGGGAAGACAGGGGCTGAGCTCAGCTCCTATCTAGCTGGGTAACCAAGCCACGACAGATGCTTCTTCCTCTGCCTCTCTGTCTGTCCAGGGGAGGGGGGTGCAGGCAGCTGGACTAATGAAGCCCTGCATGTGCAGACCCTGCTCAAGGCTTGGCACAGATGAGGTGCCCAACAAAGGAAGATGGGCAAGATGGGTATCAAGTCCTGCCTAGACTAAGAGCTGGGTAAGGAGTGGGGTGGGTAGCAGATGCTCAGCTAGAGGCCTGAGGCTCCTCGTTTCCTCTTGCACAACCCTGTGGTGGACCCTCCCTCTGGATCAAGGCTCATCCCACAGAGATGTCACCAGCGTCTTTCTCCTCTTCCTCTTTCCACACAGCGAGCACTAGGTAATCTCTCCACAGGGTACAGCTAGACCTTGCCTCTCCCAAACTATTTTGGGTCTTAGAGAGTCAAGTCATCCATGAACTGACGGGTTAAAGATTCCCTGGCTCTTAGGTTGACAAGGATTCCGAGGCTGCTCCCTATTGATTGGTAATGTCTGACTTTAAAGCGTGTGAGACAGCCTCGTGTATGATCTCACACTCTGCCATCCTCCTCTCCTTACTCATTACATTAGGAAGCTGACACTGGCGAAGGGCACATGCTAGAGCAGGAAGCAGGGAAAGGTCGTCTGCTCTTCCTTGTGCATCCCCTATGGACCACACAGGCCAGCAGCCATGGCGCAGCAGTTGCTGGGTCCTCCACTGATTCCAGTTGTTTGAAGGGGGTTCTGAGGTCCAGGGGCCATTTGATTGGATCTGGAGATTCAAGCAGCCAAGAACAATCCAAGGACAAGTCTAAGGGTCAGAGACAGTGGAAGCCTAGACTAGAGGACGTGGAGCTTCACCAGATCCATCCATAGCGGAAGTTAAGAAGAATACTTACTTGCACTTGGTGTAGGATGTCCTTCTGTATATGTGCTGCTTTTGTTGGCTAATGGATAAAGTTGTTTCGGCCAATGACTTAGCAGAGTAAAATCAGGCAGGAAATCAGAACAGAGATAGAGACAGAGAGAGTAGGTGGAGTCAGGGAGACACCAAAGGAGAAAGACACCCACTGGAACCTTACCAGTAGGCCACAGCCTCGTAGTAATACACAGACTAAAGAAGTGGGTTAACTCAAGATGTAAGAGCTAGATAGAAAGACACCTGAGCTACTGGCCAAACAGAGTTCTAATTAATATAGTTTCTGTGTAATTATTTGGGTCTGGGCGGCCTGGAAACCAACGAGCAGCCTCCGGCTACATGCATACAGAAACTGTCTGCCGACCACCTGCCCAGGCAAACAGGGATTCTTGTGGGCGGGGCCAGAGTCCCAATGCCCTCCCACCTGAGCAGGGCTGGGAACTTCCCAGGGTTCTTCCAGGCCTACAACCTCCAGTAACTGCTGGGAGGCCCTAGGAAAACAACCACAGCCTAGCTGCCTGTCCCAATCTACAACAGAAAAAAAAAGGGGGGAGATGTTCTGGCTGGAGGCTGTTCACGCCCCTTCCCCAACCCGCGGACAGGCACGTGGTAAAGAAGAAAAGAAGAGCCTCTTCTGGGGTACACGAGGCAGAGCCATGAAGCACCCTTTGCAGCTTACAACTAGAAAGAGGAGGGGCTATCTTCTCCTGTATTCCCCGCCTCCTCCCCAGCATCCTCTAACCCATCTACTGCGTGCCCAAACTGGGGAGAAGGGGTTACTCCCATCACCCCACCAACCCCCACCACAGTCTCACCAAGGTGGGAGCCCTCTTCACAACTGAATCGAGGCTCACAGCAGTTGTGGGCTCAACACCAAGACTGTGATTTAAAACCTGCTTCTGCAGCCTCCCACCTCCAGGCTTTGGGCTCCCCAGCCTCCTGCACCCATCCCAGGACTCACAGGCTGTGACTGTACATTGATGTGATAGCGCGTGCGAGCGCGTCCTTCACTAAAAGCGGGAAGTAGCAATGAAAGCGCCTCCCTCCAGGGAGGCAGAGGGAAGCGCTTGCGCGGTGCCTTGAGCGCCTGGCGTTGCACTGTTTGATCATCCTGTGCCCCGCTATAGCTATGTCGGCAGGGATACAAGAAGCCATAACATCATGGTGTATCCAAGACACAGGTGGAGGAAGTTGGGCTTCCCTAGTGAGGAAGTGGACATTGAGAGCCCAAGGCAAGCAGAGAGAGGAAGGATGGCTAAGCCTTATTGTTTCCAGAGTTTTGTGTGAGTGGAACCCACAAGATGATTGGCACAGGACTGGAGCTAAGCTAAGACCAGATCCCAAAGGCCAGGACCAAGAGACTCTGCCCCTGAGCTCAGGTCCTGCTTGGCCTCCTATCTCTTGAATGGGTATCTCCATGGATTTGTCTGTTTTGAATGAATAGGGTGCTTCTGTGTAGCTCAGGCTGGCCTTGATCTCACAATCTCCCTGCCTCAGCTTCCTCAGATGCTGCGATCATAGGTGCATGCTGTCATATCTGGCTTCCTTGGGATCTTAACCTTGTAATCTTGGGACTTCCATCAAGCAAATTTGAGTTGCTACCACCAGGCAGCAATCCTGCAGGGAGAGCCTCAGCCAAGCTCCGGGCTCTCCCACACAGGAGAGTGCCTGTGAAGATACTGGATAAGGCAGGATCGGATGAGTGAGCGTATGAATGCACCAGCATCTCCATTCCCTCGCCTGTGAGCTAGGACAGTGGCCATTAGGACCTAAGGTCGGTGTGTATAGCACAGCCAGCACCAAGCATGCTGCACGCAGTGAGCATTGGCGAAGTAGTTGTCGCTGTATAGGCAAAGGCCTTTGCCCTTTGGGGATCAGGAGCTAATTGCTTCCCCATGGTTGCCTGTCACCCCCAACTCCTGCAGGCACCACGGGTCAACCTCTAGCCCCTGAGACTCAATTACTGTCTAATAACACCCCGGGGCTCTGCAAGCACATGCCCCTGCACAGAGCACACAGGTATTGAGAGCGGATGGGACAGAAAGTCGGGCTAGTCTGGGTT
The DNA here is from genome assembly GCF_014885135.2 of Alexandromys fortis. NCBI lineage: Eukaryota > Metazoa > Chordata > Mammalia > Rodentia > Cricetidae > Alexandromys > Alexandromys fortis. The sequence continues at coordinate 19,559,905 of NW_026067892.1, read as the reverse complement.
TGAAAATTTCTGCAGATAGATATTTTCTGAGTTCTGTTTTAGAAAACCAAGTAATCCTGGGTGACACAAATCAAGGTGGGTGTCCACCCACCTGGGTGGCAGAAGTAGGAGATCCCAGCCTACACCTGCTCAATGGCAGCCCCTGTCCTACCCCAGGAAGGTGGGAGCTCCTCCCGTGTGTTCATGACATCTGGCCACATGTGGTGGCAAAGGGGCTGGGGTGATGGATTCCTTCCCAGCAACCTGATCTGTTACCGTCAGCCCTGGGAATCATGAGCCCTCGGCGCCCACGCCAAAGCATTCCAAGGGATGTGTCTTGTTTCTAGACTGTGAAATACAGGCTCACCAGGGACTCGAACATCCCTCTTGTTCCCAAAGTTCCTTGTGTGGGCCCATCCCCTCCCTCAGCCTAATTCTGTCAATAAGTGTTCGCTGAAAGTCTGCACCATGCGGGGTCAGCCAGTTACTATGAAATGAGCTCAGAAGAAGGGACCTGGGATGAGGGCACTCAGTTAGAAACTTATGACACAGGGATCCAACTCTGCTGAGCCAAGGTGGGCTATGCCTACCCAGATGGGTGACTCTGGGTTCTGTGGGGTCCAGGAAGGTGTAAGAAGAGTGTGCAAGGACCTGGCGGTTGAGAGAACAAGTAGTGTGAGGGTCAGACAACGCTTCCTGTGCTCCGAGCAAGGTTCCAGGTCCCCAGCTCCCGAGTCCCTCATCCCAGCTCTATATACTCAAGCGTGAGGTCCCAGGGCTGCCTGTGAGCCCTGTCAAGAAGGTCCAAAGGAATCTGAGTCCCTGTTCAAACTCACTTAAGACCTTCCTGTGAGATGTCCCCAAGCTCCAACCCATGCCCTACCTCTACATACACAGCAGCCACTGTCAAAGAGACATCACAGCCAGTAGTACCACCCACCATCAACAAAGACAGGGGAAAGTATCATGTAACCAGCAACTTATGGGATCATAGACCTTGAGGATGAAATGGTCCATTAAGAATAAAGCCCCTTCCACATCCTCATATTCCCCCACCCCACCCCCTTTAAAAAGACAAAGCAAAACTTGAGACCTGGCTCTTAGGATCCACTTTATCCCCTTCTGGAACCAGACACAAGCTTCCTGAGCCCTGACCCCATTCCCATCATGGCCTCTTCCGGAAGACCCACCCTCGGTGTCTTTATCCCCCATAAGAGATTAAACTCAATGCTCCATTCATTGGCAAGAGCCTGGGGGTCTGGACGAGACCTCTATGCCTCAAACGAAGCTGGCTCAGGGGAAAGTCACCATTGAAGGTGGGCTCGGAGGCTGCCACCTACCAAGGAGAGCCTTGCTGCTACAACTTCGGACAAAGAAACAAGGAAAAGATGAGCCCGGTCTCCCATCTCTGCTCCTGAAAGAGTTACCAGTTGTCTTGTCCTGCTCAGCCCAGCAGAGGGAAAGACCCAGAGAAAGGTGACTCATGAGTGTTAAAGAAAGGAGACTATACACAAAGCAGGGAATTTTCTCTCTCATCTACTTCTCCCCATGCCAGCCCGCCCAGCACCCACAGCTCAATCTAATTCCTCACCCAGCGGGAAGCCCTGGCCCAGGACAGCACCAGAGCACAGACCCTTGGGGTGGCTCCATGCCCACCCATGGGCAGAGGAAACAAAGCGCCCACGTGGATGTGTATGACTTACGGCTTTAATCTCCCCGATAGAAGGCCTTTAAAGATTATTTCAGGGATGGAAAAAAAATAATCCTGGGTAATGAATCAGGGTCTTAAGAAGCCGATAAGCAGGCGGGAAGCAGGCGGGAAGCTGGCGGGGCCCGAGCTCCTGATTTAATTAAAGTCTCGAAGATACTCCCCGAGACAAAAATCCATGGAGGCCATCAAGGTGATAAAAAGACTCCAAGTCCCTTTAAACCAACTCACCTGCCTCATGAATCTTCTCTCGGGTGGAGAGGGCGGACAAGGCTACATCTGTAAGGACCCAAGCAGGGATCGCTGCAGATGGCCTGGCTTAGGGCTGGCTAAGGGGACCTCTGGGGGACAGAAGATACTACACACAGAGCTCAGGGGCCAGAGGCAAGTCAGAACCTAGAGGATGCAGGGAAAGACGTCGGATTTGGAGCTAGGATGCTGTTTGTCTGTGGAGTGTTCATCATCTCTGGGACTCCACACCCCGTGTCTGCCCATGAGGAAACAGAATGGGTATCTAGGGAACATCTTAGAGCTGGCCTTCCAGGGCCAGAACCATGTGTTCCTTAGCTGGGAAGAAGGAGGTGGACAGTGTCTCTGTGAGCGAGTTCTTCTCTTCCAGGGCTGACTGGGAACAGAAACTACAGTCAACCATAAACTACTAGGTTCTGCAAAGTCTCCAGAGGAGAGCTAGAAGGGCTGGGCCTGGAAGGATGGGGGCAGAGAACAGTGGTCAGGGGTCTCTGTGTCCTCAGCTCTAGGCCGTCCTCCTAGAGGATGGACAGACAGACAGGTGCATGAGTATCAGAGCAGGTGGCCATGAACTGTCATTGGCAACCGTCAGTCTTGACAGGTTGGGACTCTGGGCTAGGTACAGGAGTGTGAGTGACAGTGGCCCAGACCACTGCTGCAAGGTGACTGGGTGAATTTCAGATTTACAAAGAACAATCTGGAGTGTGTTTGTGTACCAAATGCTGCGTGTCACTATGCTTATGTCCCACGCCTGGCCAGAGGTGCCTCAGAAAGAAGACCCACGTAGCCAGTGTGGACTGCCACCCCTTGGAGACATGGCCCTAGAGCCTCCAAGGAACTGGTGGGAGGGTAAAGAGGGGCGATTCCACATCAAAAATGTAGGCTGGGATGGGCCAACCCTAAGCAGGGGTCCCTGCTCTTAAAGTCCTGGCAGGATCCTGGGCTGCCACCTAGTGGTCAGAGTGGGAATGACAGGCTGTGGTACCCAGAGCAGCAGTAGTATCCTATTGAATGGGTGCTCATTAATATTTTCACTAACACGTGACAGAAAGAAAAAAAAAATCCACTTAAGCCCAGGGTTACAAGTCACCTGTCCCGCTGTCCGCTTGGAGCTTAGTAAGCAGCTCAAACTTCAAATGAACTCCTATCCTTAGCAGCCCTCCCTCCCAAGCTGTTCAAACCAAAGAACTTGAACCCCTTAGAACCCCTGCCTCCAACACGAGACCTCACTCGCCACTGCCACTAGCCCCTGGTCCCAGGGGAAAACCATCACATTCATCACATGGGGATTCCAGCCAAGCACAGACAGGGGTTCCCATGCTCCTCCCTCTCACACCTAGCCCTCTCTCCAGGCCCCCTGATGGACCTCTACATCTATCCTCCATCCTTCAGTCTCCTGTCTACACTTCACTCAAGGGCAGAAAAATACCTCCCTCCTGTCAGGGAGCCTCCACGTGGCAAATGGGATTCCAGAAAGTTGTTGGGGGGGGGGGAGAGAGAGAGGGTGAACAATATTGTGGAAGATGGAAGTCAGCAACTGTATACCTTGTATTTGGAGAAGGGCCTCTCCATGGCCTGGGCCTTGCTGAGTAGGCCAGGCTGGCTGGCCAGCTAGGTCCAGCAATCCACATGTCTCGGCCTCCCAGAGCTAGAGTTGCAAGCATGTGTTACGATGCCTGTGTTTGCCTCTGTGGGTTCTGGGGATTGAACTCGAGTGCTCAGGCTTGTGCAGGCAGCACAGTTCCTGGCTGAGCCATTTCCCCCACTCCCAGGAAGCTGATATTAAACAGTAGGCGTCAACGCTCATCACTGCTGGACTGAGTCAGCAGCCTCAGACAGAAGACAGAAAGAGGAACTACCACATTCTAAGGCCACAGAGGGCCACCCCAGGGAGGAGAGCCCTTCATCTGAGCTCTCCAAGAAGACTTTCCTGGGTGAAGAAGGGGACACTCAGAGGGAAGGAGTCTCTAGGAGGAAAAAGACACAGGCGAGCCCATCACTGGGCCCCCAAGAGGCTGGGATCACTAGGGGGATTAACATGTATTATTTTATTTACTCTTTGTTCTTACTCTTTGGGGGCCCACCACCCAGCACCCAAATAAATCACACACACACACACACACACACACACACACACACACACACAGTCTTATTCTAATAAATTCCCGTCCTTTGCTTGCTTATTTCTAGCTAGTTTTTCTTATCTTAAATGATCCCATCCACCTTTTACCTCTGGGCTTTTATCTTTCTCTGTTTCTGTAAACCTTTCTTCCATTCTTACTCCCCAGCTGCCTGTTTAACTGGGTGGCTGGCCCTTATTGTCCTTTTCTCTTTGTTCTCTCTTGCTTCTTCCTCTTTCTTCCAGATTTCTCCTTCCATTTATACTCTGCCTGCTAGCCCCGCCTATCCTCACTCCTGCCTGGCTATTGGCCAGTCAGCTTCTTATTAGCCCATCAGGTGTTTTAGACAGGCAAAGAATCACGCTTCAGAGTTAAACAAATGCAGCATTAAAAAAAAAAAAAGCAACACATCTTTACATTGCTAAACAATTAAATGCCCCAGAGCATAAACAAATGTAACACACCTTAAGATAATATTCTACAACAAACACGGCCTTGAAGGACGTGACCACGATCTAGTTCATCCCAAGAGCCACAGGGGCTGGTGAAGGGAAAGCCCTGGACCTGGAAGGACCTGGAAGGTAGGAGAGGATGGGACGCTCTGGCCCCTTCCTCGGGAGTCAAGGACTGAGGCTGAGAGTGTCTTCTTTCCCAGAGTCCCCAGCCAGGGAGGAACTTCAGGCAGCCCGCTCAGGGCAACAGGTTCTGTGCAATGGTCATGATGGCAGAGCTGACCAACACAGAAGCAAAGGCTTCATGAAGAACCTCAGCGGTCCTGCTGTTCCAGAGGGGGCCATCCCACCTCTCATTGGGGGGAGGCCTCGGGAGCTCCCAGGAAGCGGTTTCCAGGAGGGATCCCAAGGGAACCTACAGCTCCCTGGAGGGAAATCTGAGAAGGCTCCCCAAAAGGACATGGGGAGCGTCAGGTACACTTTGTCGGAGGAAAGGACCATGTTTGCCTGGCTGTACCCATCCTCAGACAGGTTCAGGAGGAGGGCACTGAGGGTCGCAGAGGCCCAACAGGAAGATGGCTTCACAACGACACCAAGGTTGCTGCAGCCCTGCTCTACACACACACACACACACACACACACACACAACTGAAGTCTTCCCAGGAGATCACACAGAACTTAGGAAGCCAGAGAGCAGAGGTCTTTAGGGGCTGGGAGGTGGCAGGAGATAGGACACAGAGGTGATATCCTACAGAACACTCTGGCATCTGAGCTGGGGACACCTGGAATTCTTCCCCTCCCCCTAACGAGCCTCAGTTGCCTCCATCTCTTCAGAAGACAGGTAGTCAGCTGCCAGGCCTGCCAGAGAGGACCTGGGAAGGCTGGCACTGAGCCAGCCCTCCACCTAGGGCCTCATAGCCTTCCAAGGGAGGAAGCAGGAAGGGCAGGTGTTCTTTTATGCTCCTCCCAGAAGCCACAATGGTCCCATTGTATGCCATCCATTGCCTTCCTCGCTAGCCTGGTAAGAGCTGGGGATGCCTTTCCACATAGCCAACCTCCTGCCTCCCAGGTGCTCACTCTCCAAGGAGTCCCCTGTTTGTTACTCATCTGTTTGTTCCCATTTAGCAAAAGGAAAACTGAGGCTTCTTTCCCACCATTAAAGAGCTAGAAGGTACCAAGCATGGTGACACATGCCTCTAATCCCAGTATCGGGGAGGTGGAAAAAAGGTCAGAAACCCTTGGCTAGACAGAAAATTAGAGCCAGCCTGGAATACAGGAAACCCTTTCTCCAAACATACATGTGTGTGTGTGCACGCGCACATGTGTAGTGTGTGTATATTTTATATTATATGTAATATATATACATATATACTAGAGTCACTGGGGTCTGAGCTCTGCCCCCCACTACATCTTTCTCTGTAATGAAGATGCCCCCCAGGTCCTGCTCATTAGCCCAAGAAAGTCCTCAGAAAAACCCAGACCCATAGGCTATACTCACAAGTAGGTTAGCCCAGGTTGGCCTGAACTCACACTGTACCCCAAACACATTTGTGTTACTGGTTGTTTTTTACTCTTTACTCTTTGGCTTTTGAGGGGACCCACCACCCAGCTCCCAAATAAATCACACACAGAGGCCTGGTCTTAGCTTGGCTTGTTTCTCACCAGCTTTTCTTAACTTATCCCATCTGTCTTTGGCCTTGGGGCTTTTATTTTTCTCCACTTCTGTATACCTTTTCTTTCCTTCTCACTTCCCTTCTGACTGGGTAGCTGGGTGGCTGGCCCCTGAAGCTCTCCTCCTTTTCTCTCGTTCTCAGATCCTTTCTCCCAGATTTTCCTCATCTTTATCCGCTCTGCTTGCCAGCCCCACCTATCCTTGCTCCTGCCTCACTATTGGCCATTCAGCTCTTTATTAGACCACCGGGTGTTTTAGACAGGCACAGTAACACAGCTTCACAGTTAAACAAATACAGCGTAAAACAAAAGTAACACCTGAAAATCATATTCCCCAGCATGCATGAATTCAGGCTAGCGCAGCAGCATGGGCATCTCAGAACTTGGAGTATTTGTTAACCCAAGATAGCCTAGAACACAGAGGTCAGTGCCAAATACATACACTAAATATGGTGGCATGTGCCTATAATCTCAGCAGTAGAGACTGGAGCAGGACGGCCATGAGTTCAAAGCCACACTGGGAGGAAGGGAGGGAAGGCAGGCAGACTTTGCATATGTGAGGATGCTGGCGGTGGCAAGCATGTGGCCATGTATGACACACAGGAAAAGATGACACCACTCTCTGCAAATGCCTTCAAGGGCTGGCTGTCAAGTCCACTTCCATAAACAAATTAAGTGTACTTGCACAATGTTTTGGACATTCGGGAAAGACCAAGAAAGAATTTACAGCTGCCTGCTGCACTCTGCTGGGGTTAATCCCAGCCCAGGTTCCCTGTCATGCTCCCTCTGAGCATGCTCAGTGTCTTCTCCCAGCTGCCTTTCCCAGCCAGGGCATCAGGGGAACAGGTAGGACTGAGGGTGCCCTCACACATGGGCAGGGCCTGCAAGAGACCAGTAGTAGCTTCTGGGCTATCATCTGTGGGCCACTCTCTCATCTGACATCTGTTTACTCCTGTTTTGTTTTCGGGTTTTTTTTTGTTTATTTTTTATTTGTTTTATTTTTTATTTTATTTTTTATTTTATTTTATTTTTGTTTTGTTTGTTTTATTTTTTAAGACAAAGGTCTCCCTATGTCATCATGACTAGCTTCAAATTCACAGAGATCCACCTGCCTCTACCTCCAAGCATTGGGATTAAATGCTTGTTCACCACCATGCTTGTTTAACTGTTTATTTTGGTTGTTTTTTTTTGAGATTATAACATAATTATATCACTTCTCCCTTCCCTTTCCTCCCTCCAAGCCCTCCCATATGGCCCTCCTTGCTCTTTTAAATGCATAGATTCTTTTTCATTAATTGTTGCCGGATGTGTGTGTGCGCGTGGGTACAGATATATATTCCTAAAAACATAAATACAGCCTGCTCAGTCTGTGTAATGTTAGTCATATGTGTGTCTGGCATGTCTATTGTTTGTTCTTCAGCTCGTGTTTTGGCAGTCGTGTTGGTGAGAACTTAGGGCTGTAGCTTCTGACATTACTAGGAGACACAATCTCCCAGCGAAGTGGCTGATCCATTTGCTCTTACTATCTCCCACCCCTTCTCCTGCAATGATTCCTGAGGTGCAGACTGTTTTGTTTTTGAGACAGGGTTTCACTATGTAGCCCAAGCTGGCCTCCATTCATAGAGATCTGCCCTCTGAGTGCTGGGATAGGCATGAGCCCGATCTTCATTTACTTTTACGACTACCCAGTGAGATGGAGGGGAAGGAAGCTTCCTTCTTCTGTGTCACAGAAGGGAAACTGAGGCAGGGCAAGGGGGTGAGGTTTGCCTGAGAGCACATATCACACTGCAAACTGGTCAGGACTAAACCCGGGGCTGTCCCAGAAATGTGTGCTGCCTTCTTGGTCTTCCCCTCTGCTCGAGAACTGTCCATCACTAGGGCTTCCAGAAAAGGTCCCCCTGACTTAAGACACTCCATGTTCAGAATTCAGGGAGCCTTTAGCCAAGGCGGGGAGCCTGCGAGAAGGAGATAAAGATTGAAAAGCACGTCTGAAATCGAGCGGTTGGGATGTTGAGACAGGAGGATTACCAAGGACAGCCTTGGGGCTTGGTGGCATATGCCTATCATTCCAGCACTTGGGAGGGAGGCGAGGTCAGGGAATCAGAAGTTGAAAGTCACCCTCTGATACTTCACCTGAGGCAGTCTAGAGACAGAGATAGAGATAGAGACAGAGACAGAGATAGAGAGAGAGGTGAGAGAGGAGAGAGAGAGAGAGAGAGAGAGAGAGAGAGAGAGAGAGAGAGAGAGAGAGAGAGTTAGAGAGAGATCAAGGGAAAAATCTGACTCTAGTAGGATCTGTGGGGACTCTCGACATAGGACAGTACAGTTATCTAATAAGTGCTCTCGGCACCATGGAAAGCCAAGGAAACAGCTAAAGCCACTGAGCTACTTCCGAGTGCTGGCAGGGGTACATAGAGCAAGGGGAACTCCCCTGCACTGCTGATGGGAGCGAAACCAGTAGGCAATAGTGGTTGAAGCTTAGTACATGAACTAGGTGTGATCCGGCAATCCCACTCATCGGCACTTACCCAATGGGAGCGAGAGGAAATGACCGGTGAAGGACATGCTCCTCCCAACCATGTAACCTGGAGCCTGCTTGCTCTCATCTGGGCAGTGGATTTCTAGATCCTGTCAGCAGCCATCAGGTTCTGAGTTATCCAGGCATATCTCCGGCCCACACTTCACTTGTACAAAGAAGCCCCTCTGCAGTCCTCCACCCGTCCCTGCGAAAAAGAAATCGATTCCAGCGTCCTCCAACTTCTTCTCCAAAGGAGCCAGCCAGTTACTGCCACCTGCATCTCCATCCCCAGGGCCCTACTATCCCCCTGGCAACCTTATTTTTGAGTTCTTGGAAGAAGAGCAGATGCAGAGGTGGGCAGAGGGATGCCAGGGGAGATCCATCGTGGGCACCCCTCCTGGGACTGGCTGGGCTCAAATTAAGCTGTGCCTGAAATGGTGACCCGAGGCCCATCACATAGCCTCTGTGAACTGCCGCTCATCTCTGGGGTGTGGGGGTGATACTTCATGTTTGGCAGAAGCCCACAGACGAGATGCCCTGTGATGTGAGAAGGCTGTCCAGCCCCCTAGTGGCCCAAGAGTCTCCATATTATAATATGGAAAGATGACAACCTGGAGCCCGAACACAAGATATCCTAAGCAGACTCCAGCCCCCTGAACTCAAGTCCAGAAAGACACACTGTCTTAACCATTGTTCTATCGCTGCAAAGAGACACCAGGACCACAAGAACTCTTACCAAAGAAAGCATTTAGTTGGGGCTGACTAACAGTTTCAGAGGTTTAGTCCAGTATCACCATGGTGGGAAACATGGCAGCAACAGGCACACATGGTACTGGAGACACAGATGAGATCTGCAGGCATCAGAAAGAGAGAGACATTGGGCCTGGCATGGGCTTTTGCAAGCTCAAAGCCCGTCACCAATGACACACTTCCTCCAAGAAGGCCCCACCTACCCCAACAAAGCCACACCTACCCCAACAAGGCCACACCTCCTAATCCTTTCAAATAATGCCACTCCCTAAGTCTTTAGATCCCTGTACTTATAGGGGCCATTCTTATTCAAATTACCACATGTCCCTTGGGCAGTTGAGATGTGGGGGGAGTCCTTGAGGCTAAGTCACACCAGTAACCAACCTCCGTCTCCCAGGTCAGAGGTTGGGTAGGAGTTCAGAGGTCACCTAAAGTCACTCCTGCCTCCACCAGGGCACCTAAGCTGTCAGACAAAGCTAGCCACAGACAGGGGCAGGAGGGGGGCAGCCTTGGCCCATGTCCGAGGTGCTAAGCTGTGATTACAATGTCACTGGAGCTGTGGCAGCGCCTCTGTAGAACACAAGAGAGATGGAGGTGAAGGTCGCTTGAGTCGCCTGCCCCAAACAGGCTGCCCTGCATCCAGCGCGGAGCCTTCTTGGGTCTTTAATGCCAACCGGCTGCCCTGTGGATACTCAGCCCAGCCCCTCACGCAGGTGGGGGCCCTGCTTACAGCCTTACTTAATGAAATCAATAAAACACCACGCAAACCTGGCTGAGGGCCAGCGTTTTACAGCGCACCCATGCTGGGCGGACGACCAAATTAAGAGCAGCCACAGGAGAGCGGAAGGGACTAGGAGCGGCTGAGAGGAGATGGAGATTAGTGGGGGGGACCATGCAGAGGCAGGGTGGGTGTCAGGGGCCTCCACGATCTTTTTGCCTTCTTCGGGTCACTCCGAGCCCACAATGTGGCTACCAGAATGGCTCTGCTGGGGCTGGAGAGATGGCTCAATGGTTAAGAGCATTGCCTGTTCTTCCAAAGGTCCTGAGTTCAATTCCCAGCAACCACATGGTGGCTCACAGCCATCTGTAAAGAGGTCTGGTGCCCTCTTCTGGCCTTCAGGCATACAGACAGAATATTGTATACATAATAAATAAATAAATATTTAAAAAAAAAAAGAATGGCTCTGCTATCGGTCATCTAGACCATGATGAGAAATTATGAAAGACATAGTGAGAAACTAGACAAGACTTCAGCCACCTGGATCTCTCTCAATTCGGAGATGAAGAGGCTGGGGCTCTGAAAGGGGCAATGGTCACAAGGTTTACTCATCAGTGGCCAAGCTGAGCATGTCCTTGCCTCGGGCCTGTGCCCTGGCCTCCCTGGCACTGAGCCTTGCTTCTGGTACATATCTCACAGGATGGGCGAGACACCAAAGTGTCCCATCTAATGGAAAAGAAAGGCTTGCCCTTCCTCCCAGGCTGGTCCAGCAGCTAACGGGATCCTGCCAGGTCTCTCCAGTGTCTGAGGGCCTAGGCAGGGTGGAGCCCCAAGAAAAGCCTGAACAGACAAGTGGTCACAGCTCCCCCTCAATGCTGAGGTCCAGGAGTGTGGTGGGGGCAGCTGCTAAGAAGTTCAACCATCAGGGGAGGTTCTGGGTCATGAAGAGCTCAGAATCCAGAACTGTATGTGGCTTTCGAGCTTGGTCACTCTTGGGGACCTCCTTGACAGACCCAAGAACTGTGAGAGCTGCCACAGCCACCGCCAACTTGCAGGGTGCCACACCAGTCAATGAGCAGGAGCTCCTTCCAGTTCCCACATGGAAAACGGAACTAGCAACAGAGTGTCCTTTATGGCTGTGAACTAAGTGTGTTAGGATGTTCTCAGAGGTGAAGCCCAGAGAACTGAGGGACTGATGGATGGCCTGGAGCCACTTGCCACCTGGGCTGCAATACACCCGAGGCCAGGGAAGCTACCTGCCACCTGCAAAGCCTTCCCAGCATGCCCTGGGATGTGAGGAAAGACACTCCTCTGAAACTGTCGCTCAGTTTCCTGGGCTTAGTGAAGTGATGTTTTCCCCTCCACCCTCCACCTGGCCCAGAGTAGACCCAGTCTGAACACCTAGGAGGAATAGGAAGCAGGAGGTAGCGTGGCAGTGCCATCCGGTGGCTTTCGTCCTATAGACAGAGCTGAAGAAAGGAACAAGAGGGTTGTCTGCTTTGCAAGAATGAGGGCCTGAATTCAGTCCCCAGAACCCACATTAAACAATGGTAGATATGGTGCTGCATATTTGGAGTTCTAGAACTAGAACGCAGAGACAGGGGGATCCCTGTGGCTCACTGGTCAGCTGATCTAGCCTATTTTGGTAAGCTCTAAGCCACTCAGAGACCCTGTTTAAGAAGTGACACCTGAGGGCTCAGAGGGTAAGAACCCTGACTGCTCTTTGGGAGGTCCTGAGTTCAATTCCCAGAAACCACAACCATCCATAGTGAGATCTGGTTACCTCTTCTGGTATGTAGGCAGAACACTGTACACTAAATAAATAAATAAATAACTCTTAAAAAGAAAAGAAAGAAATGACACCTGAGGATGTCCTTTAGTCCACAAGCACCTGTACACCATATACATGTTACACACCAAAAATAAAAGCGAGCAAGCCCACAGTCCATCTTCCAACCTGACCCTGGCAGACATCACTAATCAAGCACAGAACTCCCCAGCTGAGCCTGATGCTGCCTTCCCAGAGTTTTTTTCCCCTCGGCTGCTCCATGCAGCCCTTTTACTTGACCTCTACAGTGAGCCCTCAAAATGAGTTCTCCCTGCACTCTAAGGCTAGGACAAGCCCAGGAGGCTTCCTGGAGGAAGAATCTGGAGCAATGGAAAGAATAGGGTACCTGAGTAACTGCAGAGCAGATGGGGAAGGGCTGAACTATGTTCTCAAGGACTGGGATGTACCGCCATGTGGAGATGCCCCAGGCAGCCAAGGAAAGCCCCCTGTGCCTAAAACTTCAAGACAGCTACCCCCAGCCTAATGGGGTTGGGCCTGAGCCGGGTGGCCCTGGCCAACTAACTCCCAGGTAGCCAGAAAATATGCAACCTCTGTTAAGATTTCCTGTTTCTGTGGGCACTCTGAGCATCAGGACAGGTTCCCCAGAAACATGAACCATCTCTGACAGCTCAGCCCCCTTGGGAATTATTGCTATCTCCATCCCATTTGAGCTGTCGCAGAGGAGTGGCCTCCAGGGAGATATGTGCCCCATCACTATGCAGGGGGGACCAGGTTCAGAATGACTGGGTCAGATCTCAGCCTTTCCCTCAGGCCACCCTAGTCTGGAAACAGTCAGATAGTTCAAAACTCTCCCTCTTTACAGACTCTGCGTGTAGGAAGCTGGACCCCTCCCTGGAAGCCCTGGTGAGGAACCCACCCCAAGGCCCTGGCCTCTGCACCCATGCCTGCCTTCACAGCCTGTGCGGTCTGCATTCCCAGCGCTTTCACAAAACACCTGAGTCCCCCCCCCTCCAAAATAATAAGCAATTTAAGGGAGAAAATGTTGTGACCCCCAGTCTGAAGGTGGTGTCCTCTCAGGAAAGATACTGTGGCAAGAGCAGAGGCGGCTGGATACAGTGTATCTGACATCGGGAGGCAGAGAGAAACAAATGTTGGGGTTCAGGGAGCAGAGAAAAACAAATGTTGCGGTAGGGTGAGGGGATTAGCTTTCTCTGTTTTACCCAGGATGGCAGCCCATAGGATGATGGCTCACATTTGAGTTGGGTCTTCATGCCTCAGTTGGCTTAATGAAGATAATAATCCCTTGCAGGCCTTGCAGGCGTTCCTAAAGGTTTGTCTTCCACGGGTTCTAAATCTTAGCTGCCTGCTGGAATCTATCACCAGTATCCAATGGCTGCCGTAGGGCATCAGGAGGCCCCTTGGTGACTCTGAACTAAATGTTAACCTGCTGTGTGCCTAGGGAAGCTACTCCTCTATCTGGGCTTCAGCCTACAAGCCTACAACAGAGTTCCACAGATCTTCGACCTGTCATTCTAGGGAGGCAGAGCCACAGGGAATCACTCATCCAAGGGAGGTGGACCCAGGACAGGCCACACCCACACTTCTGGCCAACCAACCACAGACCTGTGCGACTGCAGGAAAGACACTTAACCTCTCTGTGATTCTCTGTGTATTTAGAAGGGGGAGCCAGAGCATCGCCAAAAGATCGTGTGCCCTGACACTCTTCAGAGCCCACAGAGACCAAGGAGACTGCGGGAAGACACTCAGGACCACAGGAGCGGCAGCTGGAGGACCAGCCCTACTCAGCAAAGCCTAAGGCTGCCTGTGAGGTTGAGACAGGTCCCAGGGCAGAACACAGGAACTTGTGCCCTCAACCACTGCACCCAAAATCCCACAAAGGCCAGACTTGGTGGTGCTGTGCAGGATGTTCTATTTCTAGGCCACACATTCCTGCCAGCATGGTGGGAACTCACACAAGACAGAGTCACTGGGGATATTCCCACAGAGGGCGACAGGAGAAGGAGCAGGAAGGGGCAGGAACCCACAAACTACAGTGCTCTTAGACCACGATAGCACGAGGTGGGGCAAGTGTCAGCCAGCCTAGCCACGAGGATATCTGGCAGGAGGCACTGTCCACTGGGGGATCCTGTGGCCCAGCTCTAGGACTCCCTAGCTCTGCCTCCTCACCCTATCTCAGGGTCAAAAATTGTCTCCTGCTAAGCTAGGAAGAGCCCCCAGGCCTTCCAGATAATCAGCCCAGTAGACAGTGGGCATGGCTGTCCCCTGTTGACCTGGTCTCAGCTCCTGTGGTGCCTCTGCAAGTGGTTCCCTAGGGGGAGGCAGCCATCAGGAAGGGGACAGCACAGTCCCCAGCCTCCCCAGCTCCAGTATTCTCATCCACAGCCATCAAAGGGACTACAGGGAGGAGCTTTAGAAAAGGCTCTGGGTTATTTGACTGTGTCTGACTTGGCCCTCGCCCGACCTGGCAGCTTGAACAGCTGCAGCCAACCGAGGAAGATCCAGCTTAGCGAGCAAGTGCCCATATCTAGAGGTTCTCAGGGAACCTGGGGACATTCCTGAAAAGCCACAGGCCAACTCCATCCAAGTGTGCTCAGGACTCTGAGGGATTCCAAGCCAGCCCTCGGGTCTCTCTTCTCTCAACATTTGCAAGCACTTGGGCTAAGCCTGACTCGGGATGCACTTGAAGCATGATAGTAAAAGACAAAATGATGTAGCTTCAGCCCTGCCCTGTAGACCTGTTCTCAATCAGGTCCAGCACTCAGTCAGAGGTCAGGGCCTGAGCGTGCCAGTTCAGGGACATGCATCACAGAAACTTGAGGCCACTGCTGTAAACTCAGGCTCCCCGAGTGAGGGCAGAGAAACAGGCCAGATTCTGAACTTTGGAAGTCAAGTCATCTGGATGTCGTGGCAGGTGGGTTGGGAAGAGGAAGCCAGGATGACTCCCAGGCCTGTGATTTGAGCAGCAAGCATCTGAAGCTTGGTATGCTAACCCAGAGTTACTTAAGCCTGGGTCTGATTCCTTGTCTCTGCATTGATTTGTTCGAGCATGAGTTAGCATGTGGAAATTCATTAGAACAGCACTTGGTACCAAGTAGGTGCTTAATAAACACAGGCCCTGTTAACATCGTTGTTATGAGGGAGGGAGGGAGGGAGGGAGGGAGGGAGGGAGGGAGGGAGGGAGGGAGGGAGGGAGGGAGAGAAAAGTGGGCAGGTGGATTGATGGGTAGGCAAATAAGAGGACAAATATATGGAAAGATGAATGGATAAACCCAATGAGGAGGACAATAATCCTACATCAGAAGATTGAGAAAGACAAAGGACTGAAGGATGATGTGTAGTGTTGTGTGTGTTGTGGTGTGTGTGTGTGTGTGTGTTAGGCCAACACTGTCTTTCTCAGTCGCTCTCTACATTAGGTGTTTTTGTTATTTGTTTGTTCTCATTTTTGTTTTTTTTGAGACAGGGTTTCTCCACTTAGCTCTGGCTGTCCTGGAACAGCCTCTGTAGACCATGCTGGCCTTGAAAGTCCTCCTGCTTCTCTCGTGCAAGTGCTGGGATTAAAGGTGTGCGTCACCAAAATGTTCTGACTAAACTTGGACCTTCCCAACTCATCCAGGCTGGTCAGACAGCAAACTTCAAGGATCCTCCTGGGATTGCAGGTACATGCCAGAGACACCAGGTTTCTTAAATGTGCCCCTAAGGACTGAACTTAGGTCCTCATGTTTGTGCCTGGCAAGCCCTTTGTTGACTGAGCCATCTCCCCAGAACTCACAGTGCATACCGAATGTGCAGCCACAGGCATTCCATCCACAACATCCGGGGTAGCTGGTACCACAGGCCTGAAGTTCTGAACACAGGCTATGCTGGGAACCTGGGGCTCTAGGCCAGAGGATGGAGGAAACCACAGAGAAGAGCAGGGATTTGAGGGCGGGTGGATAAGGATAGAAGCCCAGGCTGAGCCCAAGGGCTCAGTCAGAAAGCAGATGATTAAAGGTGATGAAAAAAGTGAGGGAGTAGAAAGATGGCTCAGCAGTTAAGAGCACTGGCTGCTCTTGCAAAGGAACTGGGTTCGATTCCTAGAACCCACATGGAAGCTTACAACTGTCTGTAACTCCAGTTCCAGGGGATCAAACACGCTCTTCTGGCTTCTGCTGGTACCAGGCATGCATGTGGTGTATATACCTATATGCCTATGACATATGTAGGCATGTGGTGTATATACCTACATGGAGGCAATCGTCCATGCACATAAAATAAAAATACATATTTTTGAAGTGACACATGAAAACTCCAGATGGCTTCAGAAGAAAACCATCTGGTTGGGGACTGCTGGGCACAGGGGCTCAAGGTGGTATTTAGAACCAACTTCTCATCAGTGGCTCTGTATTCTTCCTTACTGACCTGGTCATTAGCCTGGTGCTCTATGCAATGGCCAAAATGCCAGGCAGAGAGAAGCGCTCGGTGCCATGCACTGGGGAAAAACCCATTTCTGTCCAACAGAAGCCAAGGCTGGGCTCAGCCCAGACTGGTCTAGATACACACACACACACACACACACACACACACACACACACACACACACACACACACATTTCTGACCCTGCTGCCAATTAGATCCTTTGAAAAACTGGGGCTGCACACTGGTGGCACGCAGAGAAGCCTCAGTGGTAGCAAGCAGGCACCCCGCTGCTCCCAAGTCACCAGCTGATGTCAACAGTTAATGGAAAGGCCAGAAGAGGCCGGAATAACTCAAGGTTGTGGACACCGTGGGAAGGTCAGGCTCCAAAAGGACTGAGTGGTTGTCTGCAGCCACAGAACACAAGTAGTCAGTTGTGGTCAAGGGGCAGGGTCTGTCTCATGCTAGGAATGAACACCGTGAACAACTGCTGCCACCTGGTGGCTGGGAGGGACATTGCATAGAGGTATCCCTAGTGGGAACATTTGGAGAACTGAGATAGATTAAGTAGGAAGGGGGGGGGGGGCAGGGCCAGGGACAAAGCGGGAGGATGAGTGAAGGGAAGAAGCCTGGGGAGGATGGGACTCGGGAGGAGGGTGAGGACGCTAGCAGGACTGAAGAGGCAAGAGGACAGGGACAGAGGGAAGGCTCCGGTCACCACCCTCCATTAGCCCTCTCTCCCCTCCCCCAAGGCTGAAAGTTAAAAATAGGTCTTGTGGTAAAAGGAAGACAGAATGAGAACAGTTGTCTATAGAGGAGGCAGTGGGGGGGTGCTGGGATGGGGAGAGCCCCCCCTGGGCCTCATTAGGGGTGGAAAGTGACCGTCACTAGCCTCATCCGCAGGACAGGACACCATCCCTATGCCACACCGGGCTACTTACAACCCAACAGGGCCTGCCAGAGGGATAATATCACAGCCCCATGTTGTGCCTAAGCAGGTCCCTGCAGTTGGGGTCAGCCTGACGTCAGCCTGAGATCAGCGTGCCACACTATGGCACAAGTAAGAAACAGACCCTGTGTGTCCATGACAGTCGCTGGCCCCACAAGAGAACATGGCCACAGAGAAATGCATAGACTCAAGGGTACCAGCAGTGTCCTTCCTGTGACAGAGAGGACAAGGCAGCAACCTGAGCCACGCCTCCCACTATGCCACGCTACCTTCCGTCAGGGGAAACTGAGGCCCAGAGAGAGAAACCCAGCTGCCCCAGTGAGGATAGAGGCAGATGGCAGCCGTGGACCCTGGGAACTGGGGGAGCATTCTGTTCCCAGCCCCACCCACCCCTCCTGAAGCTCTGCTCACACCTGCCCTCCTGCCCACCTCCTGGGCACACTGTGGAAGAGCTAATTAGAGGCCGGGCTGTTCTGACAACGCTAGTAAACAGCACTGGAGCACAGAGAACGCCCTGCCCTAGCTAAGCCTCCTGAAAGGTCAGCTCCCCCAACTGCCTTCAAGGCTGCCTGGCAGTGTGGGTGCTGTCCATGATGCTTTCATTTATGGGTGGCCTTTCTGGAGCAGCAAAGAGCTGTGTGTAGTCTCCCCTTGCTGCTGGGAGGCTGATAACAAGGCACAGAGCATCATCATCTCCATGGTTTTATGAGGTGCAGAGACTGGACTACACAGCAAACCAGCAACAGAGCTGGAGCAGAAGTTTAGAGTGGGCCTGGGGAAGCGGCTTAAGGGGGGAAGATGGCTCACACTGCAAGAGTAAGGACCTGAGCTCAAATCCCCAGAACCCAAGTAAAAGTCTGGGTGTGGTTGTATGTGGCTGTAATTCAATGGAATAAGGTAAAGAGTCATAAAGCACACTTGTTGCCCTCCTCTGACCTCTGAGAGCATGTATATGTACATACACATACACACTCACAAATACACACACTCACACATACACACATATACACTACACACTCACACATACACACATACACACATGCACATATACACTACACACTCACACACATATACACATGCACATACACACTCATAAACACACATGCACATACACACACATACACACATGCACCTATAGTCACACACATACACACTCTCACACACATGTACACACATACTCATACACACTCCCATGCATATACACATATAAACAAGTTTACAGTCTTTTACAGTCTTCTGGAGTCCTGCTTTCTGAGTACTCGGGCTACCAGCCTCTCTGTGGTCATCCAGGGAAAGCTCCCTCTTATGTGTGTAGAGGGTTTCCTTTTACTATGACTATCTGATCAAGGCAGAGTTAGTCTAAACTCAGTGAAGTGAGGGGAGTTACTAAAGGCCACACATTCCTAATATAGAAATACAACCTGCTCAGTCCATCTAGCATGGATGTATATATTCTCTTGGCTGGCCATTTGGTAATGCATAACCAATCAGTGTGCTCTTTCCCGGGGGAGAGAGACTATTTCTCCTACTCTCGGCCTTCCTTGGTTGCCTGTAGTTCTCTTTGTATAGGGTTGAGGCCGAGTGAGCCTTCTCCCTTCTATGTTGGTGTGTCTCTTGGTGTCATCCTTGTTCTGGTCATGTTTAGGCAGCCATGCTGGTGAGACCTCATGGGTGTAGCTTCTCTGGAATTTCTAGGAGACACAATCTCACAGTGAACTTGCTGTTTCTCTAGCTCTTTGAGTATTTCTGCCCCCCTCCCCCCTTTCTCAATGATTCCTCGGCCTTAGCTTCAAGAATTGCATTGTAGATGTATCCCTGAGGCCTGGGCACACAGGCTGGGGGTACCTCCTCAGCCCCACTTTGCCATGCCCCTCCCCTGAGTAGCAATCTTGTGACCTCCTTTATGGACAGTTCAAGGAGATTCTTCACATGTGCGACTGCCTTGTTTGGGTCTGGAAAACACTGATTGCTTGAAGCTGTCCCCACCCCTGGCTCTTAGGATCCTTTTGTCCCCTCTTCTATGTTCCCTGAGCCTTAACAGGCAGGGATAAGCTAGCTCCATGTTGGGCTAGGCACTCCACAGTCTCTTATTCCCTGTACACTGACCAGTTGTGGGTCCTTGTGTTCACTACCACTGCAGAAGGAAGTTCCCCCAATGAGGGTTGAGAAATGCCCCAATCAATGAGTATAATGATGTCATAAGGAGCCAGCTTAATACTATGTCCATTTAACAACCTAAAAGTAGCAGATTCTGTTCTAGGGCCTATGACCTCTCACCACAGGTTCTGGGCCTTAATGACGGTGCTGGGCATGGATTCCGTCTTGCGGAGTAGGCTCTTCTAGAACTCAGAGCAGCTGTGTCGGAATGCGTACGACCTGCTTGTTGTGATATGATGTTCTGCTTTTTGGATTCTTTTCGGGGGGGCCCCCCCCACTCAGCTTCCGAATGAATCACGTCCAGCCTTAGCTTGGCTTGTTTCTTGCCCACTTTTCTTAACTTATATTTACTTGTCTACTGTTTGGCCTCATGTGTTTTTTCCAGTCCCTTATTTCTTTAAATCTTACTCTGTGGATTGCTGAGCAGCTGGGTGGCTGGCCCCTGGTGTCCTCTTCCTTCTCAGGATACTACTCCAAACCCCTTCTCCCACTTTTCTCCTCCTATATATATTTTCTTTCTACCTGCCAGCCCCACCTATCCTTTCTCCTGCCTCGCTATTGGCTGTTCAGATCTTTCTTAGCCCATCATGTGTTTTAGACAGGCAAAGAATCACAGCTTCACAGAGTTAAACAAATCCAGCATAAACAAAAGTAACACACCTTAAAATAATATTTCCAGCCAGGTGGTGGAGTTGCACCCTTAATCCCAGCTCTCAAGAGGCAGAGGCAGGTGGATCTCTATGAGTTAGAGGCTAGCCTGGTCTACAGAGTGAGTTCCAGAGCAGGCTCCAAAGCTACAGAGAAACCCTGTCTCGAAAAATCACAATAGTGATGATGATGATGATGATGATGATGATGATGATGAGGAGGAGGAGGAGGAGGAGGAGGAGTCATTTTTCTTTAATGATGAGGCTGCGCACACTCTGGTACACACATGGTCCTATATCCAGGCATCTACTAGCAGCACTAAGAGGACTCAGTAAGTTAATACACACACACACACACTTGTGAAGGAGTAACGGGTGGGCAAGGGGGTGATTATAGGGGAGGAGTGGGGGTGGACTTGATCAAAACATGTTATATGCATGATGAGATTCTCAAACAATGAAAAGAAAGGAACACCGCAGTTGCACCGAACAGCAGTGGGAAAGAAATTGATGGTTAGCAGTGCTAAAATCATAGAATCATGTTCCGTTCTTACTAATAAAAATATGTTTTTACCACTTAAGGAAAAGAAAGGCTCCGCCCTTCGGTAACACTTCTCAGGTCTTCCTACAGATAGATTCTTCACTGACTCTGTGGACCCCACATTCTTAGGGCTACATCCTGCAAATGATGGGGCCCTTTGTGGCTCACCTAGGTCCCAGCATAGTCTGGAACTTAGAAAATGTCCTCTGAATACTGAAAGTTCTCACCTTCTTTGCAGAGTTGCAGGGAACCTGTATCATTTCTTGAGGGTGCCCTGCCCCCTGTTGGTAGAAGGCAGCATTGCAGGGGTGTCTAGCTATCCAGCAGAACTCTCCAGTCCATCACACACACACACACACACACACACACACACACACACGCACACACGCACATCCCACAGCATTGACCTTAATATAGAGACCTTCACCTTACACCCCTCCTGACCCCACCAGTCCCATACAGACTCCTCTTACAGGACCTCACCTCCAAAGTCCCGGTGTTCAAGTTGCCTTCTCTCCCGGGTCTCCCACGAACACTCCCTACCCCATCCCAGCCTGACTGTCTCCTGTGAACACTAAGGTACACACCAGCCTGCTTCACTGTCGCCCTCATGGAAACTCCCTGTTTCCCTGCTCCAGCATGACCACACGCCCTCTGTCACAGCACTTATCACTGGCAGCACTGTGGGGACCAAGTCATGACAGCGTACTGTCTCTCGGCATGGCCAGGACACATGACTGAAATGCGTGTCTAGCTCCCACCACTAGTGCCCAAAGTCCCCTCTGTCCCCAGAAGACAGGAGGCTCCTTGGAAAGGAAGTGGGCTTTGCTTCCTCCTGAAGGATCCCTACGAGCTCCCAAGTTCTCCTTTTCTTTCTTTTGTTTGTTCTGTTTTGTTGCTGTTATTGTTGGGCTCACTAGGTAGCCTTGGCTGACCTAGACCTTGCTATGCCAGCCAGGGTGGTCTTGAACTTACGTAAATACCCCTGCCTCTGTCTCCATCTCTATTTCTTACAGCCAAGCCTGTGTTGTCCCGTCTAGTAGCTGCAGCCACTTGTGACCAGTAAGCACTGAATTATGTTGGACCTGTGACCAAGTGATATTTTATTTCATTTTAATATACACGTAAATGCCGATACAAAGCACTTGGATACCAGACCCCAATTTTATGAAATCTAAAGATGAAGCAATTTGCTGATGAAAATTTAGGGTCCAATATGAAAAGGGGTATAGGCCTAAGATGCACACTGTCTTCCAGAAACCTAGCATTTAAAAAAAAAGTAATGTGTTTTAATTTTATTCTGGTTGTATGATAAAATAACACCTGGGATCTGGTGGACCAGACACTATATTAAAACTAATTTTATTTAATTTAATTAATGTGGCTCACTTGGTGGAGCACTTGCCTAGGACACACAAAGCCCTGGGTTTGGTCCTTGTCATGCTATAAACCACCTGTGATGAGGAAGGCTTCGTCCCCAGGAAGATGACAAGGACCAGAAGTTCAGGATCATCCTCAGCTATACCGTGAGTTTGAGACCTGTCAGGACCAGTGAGACCCTTCCCTGAGGGAAGCAAAGTAAAAGTAACTTCATATGTTTCTTTTGCTCTTTTAGTTTTGTTTTGTTGTTGCTTTGTTTTTAAGACAGAGTTTCTCTCTGTAGCCCTGGCTGTCCTGAAACTTACTGTGTAGACCAGGCTGGCCTCGAACTCACAGATGTCTGCCTGCCTCTGCTTCCTGAATGCTGGGCTCAAAGGTGTGTGCAACCACTGCTCTGTTTTAGTTTAGTTTTTTGTTTTTCTCCCCGAGACAGGATTTCCCTGAATAACAGTCCTAGCTGTCCTGGAACTAGCTCTTGTAGACCAGGCTCGCCTCGAACTCACAGGGATTCACCTGCCTCTGCCGCCCGAGTGCTGGGATTAAAGGCATGCACCACCACCGCCCAGCTCTTTTGCTCTTTTTAAGTGAAACTACTAGAGTATTGGAAGCTCTGTAAAGCCTGCACCTGTGGCCCCTATTATATTTACACCGAGTGACACCGTAGGAGACAGAAGTTTACCAGCCTTGGCCGCTGGTGTCTGGAACTATCCCAGTACTGGGTGATGCTTAGCAGCATGTCTAGTTGGTACCCACTGGAGACTATACCACTTCCATCCCTAGATATGACTATGGAAAATGTCTCCAAACACCACCAGCTGTCTGTCCCCTTGAGGAAGCAAGAGCTACCACCACCACAAATGAGAACTCTGCTAATCACATCCCTGTAACAGACATTTGTGTTGGGAACGGAAGGAATGAGTGCCAGGCTTGTGGCCTAGGAAAAAGATGAGAGGTGGCCAGTTCAGGACTGGTGGATAGGCAGGCATCAGGCCTACGGACTCCAAGGAGAGATACAGAGCATGTCCTGAGTGTGGCTTCTATTGCTGGGGTCAGAGGCTTGCTTTCAATGCCCTCTGTCAGAGTAGGTTGTTCACAGAGCTGCTAGCTCTGTGTGGGAGCCTGAGAAGGCTTGAGAGAGGACAAGAGAGAGGGAGGCACGAGTCATGGCTGTGACACCAAATCCAGTGACAGCAAGGACCTCAGCCAGGTTCCTGGGGAGTGGCAATCCCCTCTTTGGGACTGTACAAATCCCTGTGTTCCATCTTGGGAAGGAGGCGGTGCAGAGAAGAGCCCCTGGTTACAGGTGACACTCCCAGAGGATTGGAGGCGATTGCGACTCTCCAGCGTCCCAAGAGTGGAAAGCCTTTGTATCCAGGATATCATGGCAATTGGTTCCCAGCATGAGACGTTGTGGAAACCAGAGAAAGGGCTGAACAGAGAGGGGGCACAGCTCAGGGGTGCAGACACAGGCCCAGAACCACGGCCTAGAAGTTCAACAGCCCTGCTCGATACAGCAGCAGCCCTTACAAGCAGCCCTAACTGCCATCCAGGAGGGGCCAGGGCTCTGTGACTTTCACAAGGCCGCAGTCTGTCTCTCCTACCAGCAAACAAAAGAACAAATCAAGTTCATCAGCAGGACTGGAGGTGAGAAAACATTAAAATATCCACACAGCTCCCATGCACCCCGAAGACCAATTAGAACGGTAATGGAAAAACATCCCATGTGCCATGGCCAATCCCTGTTCCAAAAAAAAAAAAGCAAATAAACAAGAAATGTCCACATCTTCATTCGGGGACACAATAAAAGCTCACTGAAGGACGTGAAGACGGCCTGAGTAAATGGAGTGATATATCATACTTGGGGACAGGGAGACGCAATAATATGAAGATGTCAATTCTTCCCAGATTAAATCTATAAATCCAACGCATATCCAATCAGATTCCTAAGGGGATTTTTATAGAACTTGACAAGCTGACTAGAGAGCTCATCTGGAAGGGTAAACAAGAAAAATGGGACGGAACTTGACCAACCAGATTTCAAAACGAACAATAAAGCTAGAGAAATGCAAACATACATTAGAGCTGGCAGATCAAAGGGCTGGGACAGAAAGCGCAAGAGACCAGTGCCAGGACGTAGCTGGAGGACGCAGGTTACAAAGGTCGCTGCGTCTTTGTCAGTACTTTTCTCACATCATCAGTGTGACGAAATACCAACCAAATCACCTTAAGGTAGGGGAGGGCCTGTTTTCCTCACCGTGGGAGGGGTTGCGATCCAGCGTGGCAGCAGGAGCAGGAGGTGGCCGCGGCCGGTCACGGTGTCTACAATTAGGAATGAGAGAGAAGAATGCTGGTGCTTGGCTCACTTCCTCCATCTTTCCTTTTCACTTAGTCAAGGACCCCTGGTCATGGGTTGTGGGGGGCTGCAGATCCCTGGCCCCTTGATTTTCTTTGTCTGCCTCAGACTTACTGCCTGCTGGAGTGAAACGACTTGTTTTCCTGTGCCTGCAGCTGCTGTGAGCACGAGACCCTCGTGAGTTCCTGATGGCAAGGGAGTGAATTCTGGTGGGTTTTACAGCTGGACATTCCAAGAGCTGAGGCATGGCTATCAGTTAAGAGTCCCTATATAAGCTGGCATTCTTGTTTCAAGGATGATCCCTGTATCTGTGTGTGTGTTTAAATCTCCAGCCTAGTTCCCTGCTTGCGTACCATCCTGTAGTGCGGGCGCTACAATGGGTCAGTGCCACCTGCACTCGGGATGAGTCTTCCCTCCCTAGGTTAAAGTCCTCTGGAATGGCCAATGACCAGCCCAGAAGTGTGCCTCCTAGATGACTCCAAACCCAGTCCACGACAACAAAAACTAACTAACCACAGCAGGTGTCCAGCTCAGGGGGAAAGGAAGGAGCATTCAGTGCTGGAGATCATTGCTTATCTGCTTGGACGAATGAGGGATAAATACCGGGAATGCTCTCACGTCTGTGGCTTTTGTTATTGTATCTCACATGATGCCCCCAAGGAAATGCCAGAGAGATGGTATTGCTAAAAATCTACCCCTCTTCCTAAGATCTCAACAACATACTGAGGTACAATGCCACCAAAGTTCACTCTGGGGAACCAACAGTTTATGGGACTTCCCTCCCTGCACGTCTATGAGAAAAGTCATAAGCAGGAAAGACAGCGGGGTGATCGAGGGGGTTTCAAGAAATCTGCCTACCTAAGCAGGCAGTCACTGGCTCCTGCTGGGGACCTGAGAACTGTGGGCAACGGCACCAGATTCTAACTCTATCACGGGAGTTCACACTTACCCTCAAACCTGTCTACTTTTGTTTGAGAAGGGACCTTAGCTCCCTGTACCTTGAAGTCTGTAAGGGTTGAGTAGAGAGATATCCCAGACAGAAGAGGCAGACTGTCAGGTTCAAGGAAGAAAGGTGTTGTGGAATATAATGTGTTACATTTGTTTATGTCTAACAATGTAAAGATGTATTGCATTTGTTTCGCCTTGCCTGCCTAAGGCACCTGATTGGTCTAATAAAAGCTGAACAGCCAATAGCTAGGCAGGAGAAGGATAGGGAGTGCTGGCAGGCAGAGAGAATAAACAGGAGGAGAAAAGAAAAAAAGAGAACAAGGAGAAAGAAAGGGACATGCCCAGGCCAGGCAGGCAGCCTCCAGATAGAGAGGAGAAGCAGTGAAAGTAAGATATACAGAGGAAGAAAGGAAAAGGCCCCAAGGCAAAAGGTAGACAAAGAGAAAATAGGTTCGTTTCAGTTAAAAGAGCTAGCCAGAGCCAGGTGGTGGTGATGCAGGCCTTTAATCCCAGCACAAGGGAGGCAGAGGCAGACAGATCTCTATGATTTTAAGGCTGCAGAGCGAGCTCCAGGACAGGCTCCAAAGTACACAGAGTAGGGGGGCTGGAGAGATGGTTCAGAGGTTAAGAGCACTGGCTATTCTTCCAGAGGTCCTGAGTTCAATTCCTAGCAACCACATGGTGGCTCAAAACCATCTGTAATGAGATCTGGCGCCCTCTTCTGGCCTGCAGGGATACATGCAGACAGAACACTATAAAATACATAAAGCAAGAAAGGAAGGAAGGAAGGAAGGAAGGAAGGAAGGAAGGAAGGAGGGAGGGAGGGAGGGAGGGAGGGAGGGAGGAAGGAAGGAAGGAAGGAAGGAAGGAAGGAAGGAAGGAAGGAAGGAAGGAAGGGAGAAAGAACACAGAGTAAACCCTGTCTTGAAAAACAAAACCAACAAACAAAAAATGAAAGAGCTAGCCAGAAAAAGTTTGGTACAAAATGGAGCTGAGAAAAGATGCTAAACAATAGGCGGGTGGGAACAGGAGGGGAGAAGGTAAGATAGAGGAGAAGGGAGAAAAAGGGGCAGGAAAGGTATGGAGAAGAGAGAAGGGAGCGAAATGTTGGGTCTCAAACTCAGGAGAAATGGCCGAGGTGCCCATTTAACATGTCAGAGCTGCTGCTGCTGCCAATGCCTCTCAGATTGTACCAGTACCCGCAGATGCTCATCCCTATAAAGCCAGCCATTTTGTCTCTTGGCCTCTTGGTGCTCACAGACTCCTGGGTCACTCCTGGTTCCTCTCTCTCCCTCTTTCACCACCCTCCCTCATGGCCCAGTTCAGTCTGGACCCTTCCAGATTCATCTGTTTGTGCTTTCTCCCTCATATCTGCAATAAGCCTCTTCCACCATTTCTAGGAGCAATCCTGTTTGGTTTTGTTTGTTTTTAGTTTGTTTTTTTTTTTTTAACTTGAGGTGAGGAGAGGAAGGGGGAGGGGGATGGGAGAAGACCAAAAGATCTGGGAAGAGTGAGCTCTGAGCCTAGCCCCTCCTCTAGTAACATATCTGAGGACCAGTTTTTCTCTCTTTCCACTTCCCCCCTTCTCCGTGCCCTTCAGTAGAGATGTTGGGAGACATTTATCTGGGTGTCAAAGGGCACATCTGTGTAGCACTTGATCCCTATCATATCTTCATGAGTCACTGCTAGCCGTCCTGGTTATAGGAGTGCCTTCTGGAGTGTTCCCACTTGTGAGAAGCTCTAGCCTTTCCTCAGGTGAGCAGAGCCAACAGCCCTGGGAAGTCCCCCCCCACACACACACACGCAAGGTGTGCACCGCTTGCGAGCAAACTTGCCAGCAAAAGCTCTTCAGTATTTTGTTTTTGAGACAAGCCTACGTGGCTCAGGCTAACCTTGAACTCGATATCCTCCTGCCTCAAACTCTAGAAGGCTGGGATTACAGGGGTGTGCCGGGATTACAGGGGTGTGTATCCATGCTTAGCTCATTTTCGGTTTTATTTTTATTTGTATTATTTGGTGTTTGTTTTTGCAGGGCAGGGGAAAGAACCAAATGATTCACAACGCCAGATTTGAACTGCTGTCCACACATTGAGTGTGTGTGTGTGTGTGTGTGTGTGTGTGTGTGTGTGTGTAGTTTGTATTTGTGGGTACATGTGAAAGCCAGAGGATGATGTTAGGTGTCTTCCTTGACTGCTCCCCACCCTACTCTTTTTTAAATGTACATAATTGATATGAGGATTTCTGATCCTCTGGAACTGGAGCTGTGAGCTGCCATGTGGGTGCTGGGAATGAGTTACAGACAGTTGTGAGCCACCCTACAGTTGCTGGGAACTGAACTCAGGTCCTCTGGAAGAGCAGCCAGTGCTCTTAACCACTGAGCCATCTCTCCAGCCCCAAGAATGCTTTTAAACAAACTTGAAACACATAATTTTCCTCATACTGTATTGATTGTCCTTTCAAATCCTAAAACGATTATTGAAGATTTTCTTTACGGTGAGGACTTGTTAGATTCAGGGAGAAGCCATTCCTTTTGTAGTTCTGTGGGAGAGGGCTCACTTGCGGGGCACAATCTCCAACACTGCCCCCTCCCCAAACGCATGGCAAACCTTAAAATAAAGACACGAAACACGGCTCTTGCTCCAGAAGCAGTAAGCATTTATCCTGAGCCAAACATGAGCAACCATGGCTTCAAGTACCCTGATAATATGCCCCATCCACACGTACACAGATAGAACCTATCAGAATTTCATTTTTTGTCATGGACACCCAGCAAGCACACTGTGTGGAAAGTCACTGCTGCATTCAAAATGGCAATTAAAAAAAAAGCAAATCAGCACACACCTGTAATCCCAGTACTTGGGAGGCAGGAGGGACATCAAAAGGTCATAGTCATCCTCAGTCACACAGTGAGTTTGAGTCCAGCTGTGACTACAAGAAACCTTGTCTCCAAACCAGAAAAACAGCCAAGCAGTGGTGGTGCATGCCTTTAATTCCAGCACTTGGGAGGCAGAGGCAGGTGGATCTCTGTGAGTTCAAAGCCAACCTGATCTAAAAAGCAAGTTTCAGGACAGTCAAAGCTGTTACACAGAGAAACCCGTCTCAAAACAAAAACAAAAAACAGTGATCACAACAATAGGTGTCTCTCTGCTAACACGGAAAGATTCTTGGGAGCTTGTCTCTAGAAAGTGCTAATGCATGGCTCATGGTTCATTACTGCAATCCCAGCACTTGGGAGGGAGAGGCAACAGGCTCACTAGGTGGCCCACACTGTAAAACACTTTTTTGTCTCCCAAGATGTACAGTCCACCTGTACCGTACCACCTGTCTACCACGCAACGGTTCACCAGTCAGGCAAGGGGCTGGAGATTGAAACACACACACACAGGTCATCCTTGAAACAAAAATGCCCACTTTATTGTGTTCCAGGGCTCTCCTTGACTAATGGTCACGCCCCAGCTCTCGGGACTTTTTAGCTGCAAGCCCACCAGAAACCACTCCCCTGCCATCAGGAACTCACGAGGGTCTCGTGCTCAGAGCAGCTGCAAGCATGGGAAAACAAGTTGTTTACTCCGGCAGGCAAGGGGTCACAGAAAATTCAGGGTCTGAGTGTCTGCAGTTCCCAACACCACGACAAAAACAAACAAAAATGTTAAAAGGAAAACACATCAAGTGAAGAGGACCACTGTCCTATGTCCATGAACACGAACCACTATTAAAGGAAGATCACAGGAAGATGAACCATGTTCCTATGGACTGGCAAGATGGCTACAGGTGCTTGCCTCCAAGCCTGATGACCTGAGTTCAGTCCCTGGGTCCCACAAGATCAAAGGAAGAGAATCCACTCCAGAAAGTTGCCTGCCAGCTGACCACCCTTTCCTTCTTCCCTCCTCCCTCAGTAAACAAATATAACCTACAAGAAACCATGGCTGAAGTTAGCGTACATCTAGAGGAGTGGCAGAGGCCGTTGTTCACAAGACACAAAGCTGAGAAGCAGTGTTGTCTACACAGGGACTCCCAAAGAGTTTACTAAAAAGAGAAAAAATAAATAAATTCTAGAAGATGGGCAAAAAGGATATTAGAAAGCAACTCACAGATAGTGCACCCTGAATGCTGATACGCCGGTGAAATCCTCACCACCCTCAGGGACCAGAGCAACTCACAGAGAAAAGCCTCCAGCTCCCCGTCTGTAGCTGTCAGCCCCTCACACTCCCCGCAGAGGTCTGATGCTGCCAAAGGTGAGACGTGTGAGCAAATAGGACCCCTCACACGGCACAAGCGAGAACAGCTGCTGCTGTCCCCGTTCTGGAAACATCTGGAAGGTTCTTAGACGCACACCTGTGAGGGGAAGTGCTGGTTGTACAGGTTGTGTTTGTCGGCTTGGGAGCTGCTGGAGCTGTAAATGCAGCCTTGTCCTGGGGGTTTTGAGGGAGCATCTGCTCAAGTGATGTTGGGGTGATCATGGTGTGGTCGTCATAAGGAGTCAGAGACAACCTGAGTGGCTGTCACTGCGATGAGAAACCAGGACGGACTTCCATCACAGAATACAGAGCAGTAGTTAGAATCTTTTTATAGACTGAGGCATCATGGATAGGACAAAAGTTCTGACTTAAGTCTTATGTTTTATACAAAACAATGTGTAATATAGTATTCTTGTAATATATATGTAATATAGTACATAAATTAAAATGTGTGTATGAAGCAGCAGAAATTTTGCAAATACAAAAAGCAAAATTCATATTAGCACATTAGCTACATTGCTACAAAGGGGAAAGGGGGGGTATGCAGGAAGAAAGGTTAATAAAAAAACAATGCTGTGAGTTCGAGGCCAGCCTGGTCTACAGAGCTAGTTCCAGGACAGAGAAACCCTGTCTCAAAAAGCAAAACAAAACAAAGTCTTATTTAAAGGGCTGGAGAGATGGCGTGACTCAGCAATTAAGAGCACTGGCTGTTCTCCCAGAGGGCCCAGATTCAATTCTCAGCACCTACATGGCAGCTCACAACTGTCTGTAACTCCAAGATCTGACACCCACACACAGACATGCAAGCAGGAACCTATACACGTTTAAAAAAAAAAAAGTAAATTATAAAAAATAAAAAAAAACAATGCTTTATGTGATAGGAGACTTTTAAACTTACTAAAAAGTTGTGTTGGTCAGGACAATGGTATGGGTGTCTCCATAGGTAGTAGATGAATGAGCGCCCAGAATCAACCCCCACACACAGTTGATTGGTTTTCTAACAAAGGCTTGGACAATCCAGTGAAGAAAGGAGGAACTGGGCCTATGAGACGGCTCAGCAGGTAAAGGTGTTTGCTGCTAAATCTTGATAACCTGAGTTCAATCCCTGGCACCCACATGACGGAAAAAGAGGACTGACTGACTCCTGAACGTTGTTTTCTGGCTTCCAAACATCCATGTGGCACATGTGTACCCACATGAACACACACACATGCACACATGCATGCAAGCAAGCATGCAAATATATGTAGTTTTCTGCTTGCTTGCTTTTTAAAGTTTCCTATTGGGGGCTAGAGATGGCTCAGTGGTTAAGAGCACCGCCTGCTCTTCCAAAGGTCCTGAGTTCAATTCCCAGTAACCACATGGTGGCTCACAACCACCTGTATTGAGATCTGGTGCCCTCTTCTGGCCTGCAGGCAGAGCCCTGAGAATACTGTATACATAATAAATAAATCTTAAAAAAAAAAAAAAGAATAAAGTTTCCTATTACACCAACCACAGGCTTCTTACTGCATCACTGGTGAGGTCCCTCCTGCCCCTACACTGAGTGAGAACAGTACTATAGGGAGAATAAGACTGTCCACAGTTCACCAAGGCCTGCATCTCCCTGTCTGTTATAGGCTGTGCTTGTTGCATGAACTGGTCATGACTGCAGCAAAGCCTCCAGCAGCAGGCCTGGCTCCAGCCGCAGCCCTGACTGCAGTGGCCTTTGCACCTGGAGTGGCGTTCTCTCCGAGTGACGAGAGTGTCTGCCCTGCTGACAGTTGAACCAATTGCTAAGGAAAGGGCTGCTTGGTTGACAGACCCCCGGCTCAAGGCAGCCAGGCGCAAAGGAAGGGCCTGCGGCTGTCAATCAAGGGGAGCGGCTAGTTCCTAATAGCTTAGTTTGTTTAAAGACAGTAAAGAAAAAAAAAAAAAAACCATCAGAGGAAAATCCATTGAAGGGAGCAGGCAGTAAAGACATATCACAGAATTAACATTCTCAACAGCACTTAACAGTGCTTAACCACGAGCCTAATATTCTTAGGAAGTATCGAGCGTTAAGGGACTAGAGAAACGGCTCAGCAGTAAAGAGCACTTACTGCTCTTCCAGAGAAGCTGGGCTCAATTCCCAGAACTCACATTGGGTAGCTCACAACTGCCTATAACTCCAGCTGTATGGGAGCTGGCCCTTGTGGGTACCTGTGCGCACACACACACACACACACACATATTTAAACTGGGAGCTTTCCACTCCTAACCACTTTATTTGTAATAGCCCTGCACACACACACACACACCCCTCACCCCCAAAAGGACAGAGTATATTCTGGAGCCAAATGTGAGTGATGGAACTGTATTAAAAAGTCACAGCATTAGGAAGGCTGAGAACCACCACATCAGTTTATCAGCCTCGTAGAAGGCTCAGTGGGAGGAGCAGTTCTTTTCAGGAACTTTCATTCACAGCCCAATCAGTGAGTTCAGAGGGTTGTCAGTCTGACTTCAGAGGTTCTAGAAGATGCTAAAGAGACAGTGAAGCCCCCTCCCAACAATTCACCTATACCCACCACCCCTTCCACAGCTAAGGAAACAATAATTTTCCTTAGCCATGAAGGCAAAGAACTATTGGCACATGGCACAGGGCTGGGCCTCAAAGCAAAGATGCTGAGTAAATACTATATGGTTGTATGTATGGAACTGTCTAGAAAATGCAGGCTACAGCAATTGTAAATGGTTGACTTAAGGGGAGCCCTGGAAGGAGAGAGGGTACTAGGTGGCACAAGGAAACTTCAGAGCTGATTGGGTCAACGGTTTTCTAGGAGAAGTATACATCTCACCCTGTTACTGGAGTTGTTAGGGTCAGAGCGTTGACCCTGGGAGCCCTAACAAGCCAGGCTCGGCCACCTGTTCTCCATATGCCAACTAAAGAGCCATGTCAGCCAGAGGGGCTGAAGAGACAGCACAGGGGTTCAGAGCACTTACAGTTCTTGCATAAAATCTGAATTTGCCTCCCAGCACCCCATCAGGCTGCTCACGACAGCATGTAACTCCAGTTCCAGGGGATCCCTTCTCCATTTGACCTCCACGACACCAACATGCATGCTGTGCACATAAACTCTCTCTCTCTCTCTCTCTCTCTCTCTCTCTCTCTCTCTCTCTCTCTCTCCCTCTCTCTCACACACACACACACACACATATAAACAAATAAATAAATCTTTCTGAAAATTAAAACAGGGGGATGCAGAACAAGGTGATTGTATTCAATATGGACACACTAACAAAAGAAACGAAGTCCAGGATCCTCCGAGTCCATCTCCTGCTATAAGGCTCAGATTTGAATAGAGAGCAAGGGGAATGTCTAGCTAAGCAGTTGCAGCCAAGGTGTGGTCACCTTCAAGGTGGTCTGGCAAGTTGCCAGAATGGTGTGACATCTTTCCAGTAGATAACTTTCTCTTCTGGCTGGCACCAGATCCCAGCCTTTTCCTTCTCCTAACATGAGGCTCCTAGAGAAATTTCGATTTTAGGGTTCATTGTTTCAACAGCCCGACAACGCAGGGGAGGGACACAGTGTCTCCCTTTAGATATCTTCTCTCCTGTCAGGAGGGTTACAATGGTGATCTTTATGTATGTGCAATTCAGTGTGTGTCACATTTACCTGGGTGGCTTTTGTCGTTGTCGTTGTTAATATACCAATAGGTCACGCAGTCTGGCACTCAGAGTCCTCCAGCAGACTGGGAACAAAGCGAGGAACCAAAGCCTTTGCCCCGGAGCCCTGGAGCCCATCACACAGCCACGCTCACAGAGCACAGGGCATAGAAAACGCTGGAAGGGCGTGGAGCAAGGAGGACCCACGTTAATTATTACCCAGCGGCGGCCGGATCTCTGCTCCGCCCCCGCGGGTGGCCTCCTGCTTGCCGGCCGCCTCTCCCTCTTTGCCGCCACCTGCTACCAGCGCTGGACATGGTAAGCGCAGGACGTATGGTGAACCCTGAGCAGGGATCTCGGGAAGTCGGGCTAGGGCTCTGATGTTGAGGGTGCGCCATCGTGCTGGGCTAGGGTCACCTTGCCGCCCTCGGGGGCGCTGGGGTGCAGATATGGGGGGTGGCGGTGGTGGCGGGCCTGGAGAGACCAAGCCTGGCCTGTCTCGACTCCAGGCCGCCTGCTGGCGGGCTCCGGCGGGGTGTGGCAGGAAGGCGGGTCTCCGTGGCGTGGTTCTGGCCCTAAAGGCTAGCTGGTCCCTTGGGGTGCCGAATCTGGCGGGGCTCAGCTCTCTCGGCACCCTAGTGCTGTGCCCGGTCTTGTGCCCCGCCCAAAGCACCTAGCTGGGATTCTGTGAGTCAGGATCTTAGGTCCTTTGGAAAGGGGTGACCCTGGAGCTGCTAGATCCCTGAAACTCTTACCAAACAGCGCAGTTCTCTGCACCTTTGGAGCAGTCGGAGGGTTTGGAAGCCGTTTTGGCAGCTGTGGCCTGGGAAGGGTCACTAGGGACCAAAGACACAGGCTTGGATAATCAGTAATCCCTGGGCCCACACTGCCAAAGGCTGATAGAGCTTTGCTAAGTAAGCAAACAAGGCCCTTACCCCTCTGACCCCAGAGTGCAGAGCGTTGTCATTCTAAGACTAGGGGGTTCTGGAAAACTCTAAAGAGAAGGTACCATCCCCCACTCCCCACCCCGCACCTCCCAGCATCCCTCCAGCTCACCTGTACCCACCACTCCTTTGGGAGTCAAGAAAAAAAACAAAACATAAAACCAAAATAATAAACAACAACAACAACAAAACAAACCAGTGGGTTCTGGTGCCCAGTTGATATCTGGTTGCCTAGTTACAAGAGCTCAGCTTATCAGCCTGCTCTGGAAAGACTTCCCTATTATTAACCACAGTGCAGATCTCTGTTGCCTTCGCTACAGCCATCCCTTGTCAGTGAAGCAGAGCCCCTTGTTTCTGAGAGCACAAACACCAGTGCTGGTCTGTAGTTCCCAGGGCTGGTCTGTTGGCCCAAGTGCTGGCCTGGAACCTGTCACACAAGTCTTCTTACCCAAGGAAGCACTTTTTAAATGTAGTTTGTACTTGTAATCCCAGAATCGGGGAGGCAGAGATAGATGGATCTCTGAGGCTCAATGGTAGCGAGTTTAGCCTACTTGGTGAGAGACCTTGTCTAAATAAGGCGAACAAAGTGGGGAGGAGGCTGGAGAGTTGCTCCGTGGTTAAGAACACTGGCTTCTATTCCAAAGGACCTGGATTCGGTTCCCAGCACTCATGTGACAGCTCACAATTGTGATTCTGGTTCTGAGGTATTTGACACCCTCTTCTGGCCTCGTCTCAGGCAGCAGAATGTGACGACAAAACACCTTTACACATAAAACAAAAATTTTAATGATTTTTTTTATTAAACTAAAGGCAAATGATACCTGAAAATGGCATCTGAGATTTTCCTTTGACCTCCACACACATCCGTGCACATACATGTACCCACACACACACACACACCAAAACCAACCAACTGAAAAAACCCAAAACAAAAAATACAGGACCCAAGAGTCTATCAATAACCCCACCTCCTAGCAGGGCACTTCCCTGCAAACCTAAAGACCTGTAGTTTGGGGCAGGGCGCTTGTATCCACAGCAGCCAGCCTGGCTAAATTCCTCTCAAAAGTCTGGGGCATGTTCTTGACCTGTAAAAGGAAGGCCTGGGGCCTCTGTTCTCCCTCTCCTAGGCTGGCAAGGCACACAGGCTAAGTGCTGAGGAGCGGGACCAGCTGCTGCCAAATCTGAGGGCGGTAGGGTGGAATGAACTGGAAGGCCGAGATGCCATCTTCAAACAGTTTCATTTTAAAGACTTCAACCGGGTATGTGGTGGTGGGGGTGGCGGGGGGGGGGGTACTAACCGGGCCACATTCTGTGCTCATGCCGTGTCCTACTAGCCAAGGGGAAATACATTTCCAAGTGGCCTGCAAAGAGAAGGGCCTTGGGCCCTGCCTTCCCGGAACTCGAAGTCCTTGGAGGAGGCAGTCCTCCAAAGGGTAGCAAGTGCATGTCCTTCCAAAGGCACTTTAATCACAGCAAAATTCTGGCCAGCACCAACCGCCTGTGCTGTGTGCACCACACTGGGGATGTGAGTAACACTAACACGGGCCTCAGAATGAGGGACAGGATGTCACAGGGGAGGTTAGAGCTCCAGAGGCCCTGGAAGAAGCTAAGCTGGATATCCTCCTGTATCTATCAGGCTTTTGGCTTCATGACAAGAGTGGCCCTACAGGCTGAGAAGCTGGACCACCACCCTGAGTGGTTTAACGTGTACAACAAGGTGAGCCTGCCCCCGTCCTAGAACCTCGTCTTCCTGAAGGTTTGCTCTTGGACCTGACCCTGGGCCCTTCCTCACCAGTTAGCTGATGCCCCTTCTGTCTGTTCCCCTTCCTAGAGCCAACAGAGACTCCCCACAAGACAGCCCGTCTCAGTGCTGATAAGCGCAAAGTAAAATACCTTGAGCGATTGTGGTCAGACATTACGAAGGGCACTGTTAATAGCGCCAGCGGCTTTATTCCTGATGAAAGAACGAGAGAGAGCAGTAAGACGGAACTCAGTTGTCTCTCTCAGCAGATCAGACTGACTTATGAACGTGCCGAGAGCGCTGCTGGACTGTCTATAAAAACATGAAGGATGTGTCTGGACGCCCACCTTCAGTTCTGATTTTAACTTTTGTCTTCAAAAAAAAAAAGTTTTAACATTTGTTTAGTGTAGTGTGTGGGCACATATATGCTGTGTGTGTGGAAGCAAGCTGGCGACTTGTGGGAGTCTGTTCTCTCCTTCTACTCTGTGGATCCCGGAGGTTGAACTCAGGTTGTCAGGCCTGTTGGCGAGTGTCTTTTCACACTGAAGCTGGCCCCTGGCTTCCAGTCTGGGAACTTTTTATCCTATTACTGAAATCATCATTATTTGGAGAAACTATTGAAGGAAAATGGTGTGTCAGCAGGTGTGTCCCTTTCTTAGACTGTCAGGAAAACAGTGACCAGCTACTGTCTTCGGGAGTGACTAGTAGCCAGTTCCTGTCCTCAGAAGGACTGGCGATTGTCCTGCGGTCCCTGGTAGAGCTGAGCGCACAGCTGGTGGCTCTGTTGCTCTTCCCGGGAGGGTGCTTGCCTGCCACTGAACTTCTGGTTTTCTCTCATTCAGGTCCACATCACCTTGAGCACCCATGAGTGTGCCGGTCTTTCAGAACGGGACATAAACCTGGCTAGCTTCATCGAACAAGTCGCTGTGTCTATGACATAGACCTGTCCTTTTTTAAATTTCCTGGCAGGGGTGGAGATGGGGATGGGAGGGCTGACTGAACAGGAACCCAGAGAGGAAACCAAGGAGGCTGGCCATTGGTCCCTGCTGCTTGCAGCGAGCACCACCTCCATTTAGGGATGAGTCCCTGTGTAGGAAGATGTAGGTGTCAATGTCAGCAGTAAGGACTGCGACCTTTGCCTGTGTCACTCTCCTCACTGGGGCTCTGCCATGTTACACTACTTTGAATAAGGTTTTCCTTCCTCTATGAGCTTTCCAGCAGCAGTAGTCTTCTTTCCTGGCTGTATTTTGCTCCTTTTTCTACCCTTTCTAGTTCACTGTCCAAGTAGCTGGGTTAAAGCATGACAAAGTTCAATCTTAGACCCCAGAACTAAAAAAAACTCCCACTGTATCACAGAAACATGTGCTTTGATGCCTCTAATAAAACCATGCTATCAATTGGTTCAGCTTCTGGAACCTTCTTTTCCCCAGGCCATGACAAACTGAAATCAATTATAGATTTTTGGGGTTTTGGTTTGTATTTTTGAGACAGGATTTCTCTGCGTAGCCTTGGCTGTCCTGGAACTCACTCTGTAGACCAGGCTGGCCTCAAACTCAGAGATCCACCTGCCTCTGCCTCCTGAGTGCTGGGATTAAAGGTGTGCGCCGCCACCACCCGGGCATAATCATGCTTAGTTTCGAGGGATCTGTTCTGGATTTTGTGACTCTGGGAATCAAACCCAGGGCTTTGCACATGCTCGGCCCCCCAACAGGAGTGATCCCACTAAGGTCACAAGCTTGTCACCAGCTAAAATGCAACTGAACAGAAACACATTACTTTGTTGGGCAGCCAGGTAGAGTCAAGGTAGTGAGGCAAAGGAGGGAGCAGAGTACTTTACCTGCAGGCGCATTATCATGAGGGATAATCAGACAGAAAAACCATGAACTGTTACAAGATGAGGCATGAGCTAAGGGGACACAGAAGGGACTAATGCTGACAAGGAAGGATGCCAGTTATACCCCCAGAGACCAGAACTGCTGACGGTTCAGGAATAGGGCAATGTGTGCATACAGCATGTGAACCTAGATCTAGAAATACAGTTTGCAACCATTATTTTCTTCCTTGTGCTATCATGGCTAATTTTCTATGAATGAACCTAGATATGCCCTGAGGTACCAGACATTTGACCAAATAGGATTCTGGCTGTGTTGGGCAGAGGGGGGTCTGGATGAGGTCATTAAGCTTTGAACTGGTCCTTAGTAAAGCAGACTGCTCTAATATAGGTAAGGTTCGTTCAATCAGTTGAAGGCTCATCTAGAGCAAAAAGGCTGCCTATGCTTTACATAGAACTCTGGACTCCTATTTGAGCAGGGATTATCAGTACTTTCCTGACTTCATGGATCTTGAATCTGCTCTAAACTGGAACTGCTCCTCTAGCTAGCCAACTGGGCTTCCATTATCACTGGAACCAACTCCTTACCCAGTCCCCTTCTGTGTATACTAGTCATTCCCAATACACTTCCCGATTCACTGGCACACATCAGAGTCCAACAGCAGATAGACCTCCAGTTCCGACGGCTTCTGCAATTCTCAGTCTTAGCAAAGGGCTTGCCTGCTGTTTACTCTACAGGGAGAGCAAGGTGGTATATTAACGGGCTATCTGCTACTGGAGCAGTTAAGGACAGTTTACACAGGTCGGTCCCTAGCTAGCAATTCACAAGAGTAGAAAATGCCCAAGTGACAAGATGGTAAGAATGGGAGCAAAGCCCAATCTCATCTCCACCCAATGCAGGTGGAGAAGCCCACCCCACTGTAATCCTCACCTATGACCCCTGGCTTGCAGTCTAGTCAATCTAGGTAAGCTGGTCCTCCCCAGGGCCAGAAGAGGCAGCCGGTGATGTTGAGAAATGAGCGATCTGTCTGCACAGCTCACCATCAAGACCACCCAGTGCCATTATCCAGGAATGTTATAGGCCCCCAAAACCAAATGATGGGCTTTCGACTCGCCAGACAGAGCCACGTTGTCCAGCTGGTGGGGGACCACCCAGATGGCTAATCCATCAGTATGTTCTGGTATAAGTGGATGGAAAAAGAGGTCAGGGCCATGGCACCCGGGAATTAAAGGCCAAGACTACAGACCTCTCTGGACAGACATAACCAGTTCCTGAGGCAACTGAACTCCCTGCTGAAGACTCAGACACGATGGACACGGCTGCCGGTATGTCACAACTTTACCTCCAAGGCTGGGGTGTGGGGGACAAAATAGGGGACTGCTTTCCCGTTCAGCAACTGCTGTATTGTAGTCTGTATAAAATGAACGCAACCATCCAATGATTAACAGTTTGGGATATTTAATTATTAAACTGTTTAAGAGTTATTGCTGCAGTCAGGAAAGGGTATGGAGATGATGGGAAGGTTAGAGAAGACAAGACAGTTTTCAAAGAGGCAAGTACCATTTCCGAGTATAAAACTGGGGATATTAAAAGTGACATGGCAGTATATTCACAGTACTACCTACGTCTAATACAGAAACAAGACAGTACGGTGTTTGCAGAAGCTACTGTGGCACCTACTAAGCCACATGATACTAGACACCCCACCCACCCCCCGACACTGGCTAGGCATGGCATGCACACACAAAGACACACACAACGACAGCCTGAAGTCACACTAAAGTTCCTAATCATAAAGTAGCTACAGCAGGTCCCTCTGAAAAACACCATCACCCATACCAGCACTGTCACAAAGGAAGGGAGCGGATCAGTTCCTGGGTCCTCTGAGACTATGGGGGACCTGTTTCTCCATTTTAGGCACTGGCAAGCCAGTGGTGCCCGCTGGGTGGTCCCTGGACCTCTCTAGCATGATGCACTGTAGACCCAGAGATGAGTCTTGCATAGCTCTAACCACTGGAAGTGCTCAGGAGCTCAGCCTCTTTCTGACACATGCGAGCAGCAAGCATCCCTGAGCCCCACAGTGCACTATAGAGCACACAAGGAGGGAAGTGGACATACACACTCGCTATGCAATGAGCCGGCTAGTAACAGGTCTGGGGTCAGAACAGTGCTGAGGATCACCTCCCAAGGAAGGTGAGGAAGAACCTGGTGGTTTGGCTCTCTCACAGCCAGCAATACTCAGGAATCCCTGAGAAAGGGAGGGAACAGAGAAAGGCTCCTGCTGACTTGTCCTACACACAGACACACCTCAAAGACTGGTCCATTTCTGCCAGGACCTGGGTGATGAGTAAGTTTACTACTCACTGCTTGGGAGAAAGGCACATGGTATGATCATCGGAGGAGGACAGGGGCTCGGCCTAGATCAGAGGCCCCATCCCTAAAAGGGAGAAGCAAGTGGGAAGCTGGGACAGGGGTTGGTTCCGGCCCTGTATCAAGTCTTGTGAAGGAATCCCAGGCCCCAGGTGTAATGGCTGCAGCCATGCCTTTCTACTCCAAAATGCCTCTCTGTCCTATACAGCTTCCTTTTAGCAGGGGCTGAGGAACACCCAGTACCTGAAGCTAAAATGCTATCGTACCTCTGGAAACTGAATCGGGGGAAGAGGCAGGAAGAACACACTGATAGAGAAAGGGTCCCCTGTACATCTTCACACCACTGAGGAAAAGTCAAGGACACTTGGGGAGTATTTCCTTCAATAAAAACAGGTTCTCATGACATGATAGATTAAGGCAATGAGGAAGGGGAAGACCCCACCCACATGTGTGCATAGGTGTTTACCTACACTGCTATTCAAGAAAATACGGGAAAGGGTCTGGTCTCAGCTCATGGGGCCCGGGAGAGGGCTCAGGTGTGATCTACCCCTATCCACAGGCAGCACCACAGCCAAAAGGCCCTGGAGTCTCTGAAAACACCTTCCTTTCCTACCCTACAGTGTAGCAGGAACATGGGGAAGTATCACTGCCAACAGGCTTCTCCACTGATGGTAGCAACCAGGGTCATGCACAGAAGACGAAGGAGCACTTCAAACCCTGCTAAGGGACCGTGCTCCAGTTGTGCAAAAAAGAGGTCAATGACCTGGCCAACCTGTGCTTGGAAAAGTCAAACGAGTTGCAATGAAAGTGATCCTGAGAGTCAAGTGACATCTCCTGAAGCAGACATCTCCTGCTTGGGACGTGGAAACACCCACTGGGGAACACAGTACATAAATGCCTCCTGCCTGAGAGCCAAACCATCGGACTGAGGTAGCAAAGGCACCCTCTTGCTATCTCACACTTTCCCTAGGAAATCAGGACAGGTCAGAGCCACCATACAATGATTAAGTGAAGATGATGCTAAAGACGTTAGAGGGGAATATGGTTAAAACAATTTTTAGGGTAACATTTATCACCAGGGCAGACTCATTGCGCAGTGGAATCCTTCAGGGTCTTCAAATTAAAAGCCACAAAAGGAAGCAAAAGGAGTCCTGAGGCTGAAGCTATCTCATGGTTTATAGTATTGTGCTCTCAGGAGCAGGTCCAGACGTCAAGTTGTGTGTGGTCTGTTCCAAATGCCAAGAACCTTCTGAAGGCCTGAAGCTCCATGGAATTATCAAGGATCGAAGTTCAGCGGGGCTTTGGAGAACCATTCATCTGGCTGCCCTGAGTCACAGGGTCGGTACTATAAAGGCTGTCCAAGAAGACGGAGGATATTTCTGCAACCAGATTCCTGTCAATGGTTGCCTGGGCCATGCCGTAGATGGCACCCTGCAAATCCAACCAAGGACAAATTATTAGTGACATAAGTATGGCTGTCATTCATATGCACCTAGCCCCCGTTCCTAGCCCAGGCATCCTATCTTTCCATCAGAAAAGCAGCTGCCATGGGATATTTTACACAGGTACTTTCCAGCCTGGCTTTCCAAATACAGGAACTACTCTACGGGGTTTACTGTTTGTGGTCGGGGGAGTGCTCATTGTCTTTACAGACAGGACGAGAACCCTGGCTTCCGTTCAGCAGCTTCTGCTTTCCATCCCATCTGAGATACCCAACAAGAAGGAGCAGGACCAGCAGCAACACTAACGGTTGAGGAGAGCTGTGCACTCTGAGCTGAGGCAGAAACAGCCTCAGAAGAGTCTGATCACTTCAGGTTCCCACACAACCCCCAATACTTCTAAGTGGGGATGCCCTGGTATCCTTACCATTCCTGTGGTCTTAGCTTTAGGATTCTTCATGATTTGTGTGACCGATTCCCGAATATCCTTTAGGAGCTGGATTGCCACCCGCTTCCGAGTGTGTACTAACGTGATGCAGAAGTGGATGCTGTGGGAGAAGAGAGGGCGTGAGAGGGACAGACTCTGAAAAGAAAGACACCCCACAATAAAGCCACCCCAGGGGAGGGATGCACTGGAGTACTACTGCTCTCAAATCCGTGGGTTTTTTAAGTGAGAAAATTAGGGTTTTTCAGCATGACTAAGAACCGCCTTAACAAAATGAACACAGCTGGTTGTTCTGTCTTGTCCCCATCCCATAAACTGTCAGTGATGGCTCTGTAAATCATGTGTGTGAGCAATGATGGGTACTAGGTTTTCATCTTAGAGGGTAGGCCCTGATGGGGAGAGAACCATAGAGCTGTGTCTTAAAGGGCTTCAGTGCTCTTATAAAACCCTAACTCATGGCCGGGTGGTGGTGGTGCACGCCTTTAATTCCAGCACTTGGGAGGCAAAGGCCAGTGGATATCTCTGTGAGTTCAAGGCCAGCCTGGTCTACAAGAGCTAGTTCCAGGACAGGCTCCAAAGCCACAGAGAAACCCTGTCTCGAGAGAGAGGGGAAAAAAAAAAAAAACCTAACTCACTTGGAGAAAAATGTGGTCGGTGATGACTGTGACCTGGGGAAGGCAGGCTATAGACAGGAGTACAAACCTGCACGATCAGAACCTTTAGAGGGCTTTGCGCAAAATAAACATTATCTATCTAGGTAACAGTACCTTAGAGAAGTGAGCTGACAACTATGGACAAGATGGATCACAGACTACAGAGGCCAGAGAAAGAACAGAGGGCCTTACAAGTGACAACCTGTCTCAGGAGGCTGGCAGTCAGTTCTACTTGAACATAAAGCAAAGCATTTTGTTCCTTATGTCTACGAACTCCAGTTGCTACCAGTGTGCTGGGTTCTAGGAACTGAACTCTGTATATCGCGTTACCTTTATGACTCAGCTCTTAAGGTCATGAAGTGAAATGAGGAACAGAGGCTTTAAGCATACCTTTTGGGGAACTGCAAGTAGTTGAAATTCCACCCCTTTGCAGACATCATATTAGATAGTCGGTAGATGTCAAAATCATGGGAACCCAGAGCAATAACTGACACTTGAGGATCTCCCAAAATGAAGATGCCTTTGATGTTTTCCAATCTAAAATTAAGCAAATGAGAAAGAAATTGAGCCATATCCACTCCTCTGGTCCTTATCTCGGTTGATGAACACAGGCTACCCTCTGGGACTTTATAGTCTCGTCTTCTACACCAGAGGTCAGGCTGGGATGGGTGATTCTTACGGATATCAAAATCCCAGAAGACCTAACCTCTGTCCAGAACCATCGGCTTCTCCCAGTCTACCCCACTCCCAAGTCATAGCACAGAATGCAATGCAAGTGTCTCCTCCCCGAGCACCATCTGGTAAAGGGCTGGTCTAAACCCGCCTCTATCAGGAGACGGTAAGTAGTCAAAGGGTGTGCTACCAAGTACAGAGATGCCTTTGGCCAACTAGGAGAAAGCAAGAGACAAAGCAGAACCCCGTTTTCCACACATACTCTGACTTGAGGAAGCGAGCAGTTTTGATGATCTGTTTGGTAGCTTCAACATAGCCGTTCTCACCAAAGTGCATCAAGGTAGCCCAACAGGACGCAATGATGCCACCAGGCCGTGAGCCAGCCATGCTTGGAGATGCGTAGATGCCACCTTGCCAGTCTGCTCCAACAAAGAACTGGTACTTCCTATACTTCTCGTC
Organism: Alexandromys fortis; assembly: GCF_014885135.2. Lineage (NCBI taxonomy): Eukaryota > Metazoa > Chordata > Mammalia > Rodentia > Cricetidae > Alexandromys > Alexandromys fortis. The sequence goes on along the minus strand of NW_026067892.1, from coordinate 19,516,145 downwards.
AGAGTACAACACCACTGATGAACCTTTGGGAGCATATCCGTACTGAGGGGAGAAGCAAAGAGGTCAGAGTGTGGTGGTACCTGGCAACTCTGTCCACAGTGCCATACACAGTAAAGCCTGCTTTCTTACAGGAGTTCCATGATGCTTCCCATTTGGGTAAGGTTCAGATTTAACAGAGTTAATAGGCAGAAGGAACTCGGGGGATGGGTCCATGTTCTTTTTGTCAGGGATGAGGAACTGAGATCCAACAAAAAAATTAAGACTAGGTTTCTTCTGTCTCTCACTCAGCTGCTGGCTTTCCTTACTTAAAATTCTTTCTCTGAGAAGCTGAGCACAGTGGACACACTTATAGTTCTAGCACTTTGAGGTGGAGAAGAGGATCAGGAATTCACGCTGTCTCTGGCTACATAGTGAATTTCAAGCCAGCCTGAGCTATATAAATATCTTGCCTTAAAAAGGAAACAAAAACTTCCTCTGGAATAGCAAGTCAGTATGAAAATAAGGATAAATTTTTCCTAGTAAAAACCAGGAAAAAGAAAACTCAAGTCACTTGGAAGCTCAAATTACTATCTGATCTGATTCCTATCCTATGGCTCAACATTACACTACTGAGTCGGGCAGTTGTGGAGCATGCCTTCAGCATGAGAGGCAGAGGCAGGTAGATGTGGATCTCCATGAGTTTGAGGCTAGCTTGGTCTACAGAGTGAGTTCCAGAACAGCCAAGGCTATTACACAGAGAAGTCCTGTCTTGAAGAAATTAAAAAAAAAAAAAGAATATACTGGTGGTCCAAAATCAAAACAACCTATTCCATCTTTTTTATTAATATTTATTTATTTATTATGTATACAATATTCTGTCTGTGTGTATGCCTGCAGGCCAGAAGAGGGCACCAGACCCCATTACAGATGGTTGTGAGCCACCATGTGGTTGCTGGGAATTGAACTCGGAACCTTTGGAAGAGCAGGCAATGCTCTTAACCTCTGAGCCATCTCTCCAGCCCCGACCTATTCCATCTTGCAATACATTGTGTGACTCCATTCCACCTAGAGAACTCTTACCACAGCTAATACAAGTTTCATTCCAGACCCATATAGCAAATAGACAGATGGACAGTAAAAGGGGAAAGGACACAGGAGCTGTCCGGGTAGACAACTGTAACTAAAATTGCATTATAGATCATTCAGAGTCTGAAAAACAAGTCTTCCCTATGATCTAGTTTAAAACAAGCTTCAGCAACATAATCAAAACAAGGTACATATCCCTGAAGCCATTAATACTTTTTTCCATATCTGGATAAACTTTCAAGAGTTGCCAACCAAGATGGATTTCGTTTCAGTCTACCAAAAGTGGCGAGCACCAACTGCTCCTGAACACACGGGCTTCTTTTTAAAAAGGACTCTGCTATTAGCACATTGTCACTCAGGCTCAGGAGCTCCAGTATCAATCCTCACCACTTTCAATAACCTTAAGACTTCAGAGATTTTTGGCACAATGGACCTGGCTGTTGGTATACAGGGAAATCCTCTCAGTATGAGCGAAGGCAAGAGCTCCTTTTCTCCGTGAGCTGTCCCCTCCACATTGTAACCACTACCTGACAGCTCACCTGATGACAGACAAGAGTCAGACTTTATTACATAGTTGGTATGTGTGGTTGTTTGAATGAAAATGGCCCCATAGGCTCATAGGGACTGGAACTATTAGGAGGTATGGCCTTTTTGGAGCAGATATGGTACTATTGCAAGAAGCATATTTCTGAGGGTGGGGGTTAAGATCTCAGATCCTCAAGCCAGATCTAGTGTGACAGATCCAGATGTAGAACTCTCCGCTACCTCTCCAGCATCATGGCTGCCTGCGTGCCGCCATGCTTCTCGCCATGATGATAACAGACTAAACCTCTGAACTGTCAATTTAATGTTTTCCTTTGTAAGAGTTGCCATTGCCATGGTTGTGGTGTCTCTGCACATCAAGAGAAACCCTAAGACAGTTTATGTGCATGGGGAGACTAATGTTTCACTCAACTCCTTTTGTGGAGAACAGCTAAACTTACCAACTGCCAGCAGTTGGCCACTTCCTTAACTCACCTTATGAGTATCTGCTGAGATGCTGGTCACACCTTTCACCCGGAAATCAAACGGTTTCTTCAGTGGGTACCCTGCTTTCTCCATGAAGACAATGAGGAAGCCCCCCAGACAAGCATCCACATGCAAAGGTATTTTGTATTTGAGAGCCAGCTAGTTAAAAAAGAACATAGGAGATTTATACATAAACCCTTAGCAGGATATGAGTCGAGAGATAGGCTACTCTGAACTACACCCCATAGGTGTCAAGTGGCTACCTGTACATTTATTTGAAGAGAGGGTCTCATGTACTCCAGCCTGGCCTTGAATGTGATATTTAGCCCATGGAAGACCCTTCTGCCTCAGATAACCATGCCCAATTTCATGGGGTGCTGAAAATCAAAACCAGGACTTGGTGCTGGCCTGGAGTACACTCTACCAACTGATCCACAATCCCAAACCCCAAAGAGTTATTTTTAACATTTTTAAATGAAGTTTATTTTTCATGTATATTTAATTTTCAAAAGAATCCATCTGAAATGTACTGCATATAATTTGTATTTAAATATGCCTTGACCTCAAGCTCCCCTACCCCATCATGTAAGAAATAGCAGAACTCTGATTTAATAGCCTCTGGGTGGGGGTGGGGGGTCTTACTTCAGTCATAAGTGGTGGGCATGTTCCTAATGGCAGACTACTTCCTGGTAGGAATCTAAGCATCTATTTCAAAATACCTGGCTTATAGGCAGCCTGGGTCACATACTATCCTTTTCCCAACCAAGATGCCAGTGACTTTAAGAGGCTCCCAAAAGAGGTGCAGGGGCCTGCTTGCCTTAGGACTGATGAATGCTAGCAATCTCTGCTATGTTCAAACCTAAAAATCAAAAAACTCCTTCTCTTCACATAGCCCTGTACATCATATCTATCTTAGGTATTCATCTGCACAGCCTGTTTCTCACCTTGGCCACTTCAGGAATAGGATCGATCACACCATGAGGAAACTGTGGGGCAGAACACACCAGCATAGCTGTGTTCCTGGAGATGGCTCTTCTCATTGCCTAGGGATTGAAAGTTTAAGAGAAATAAGATCTTAGTCACAGCTGCTCATGCCTCTTGCCATAAGAACAATATGGACTACTGGCTCAGAGTCCAGGTTCGCAAGTGTCCCCTGTCTCTGCACCCTGGGAAGACTGCCTTCTGCTATGAAGGGTGCACGCAAGTCCACGTGGAAACGCTACCTGAGAGCAATGCAACCGCTATGGAAATAGAAACAACACTGAGCTGGGAGGCAAAGGAGGCAACTTTGAGTCCCAGACCCACAATTTACCAGTGAAGATTTAGTAAAAACTTGATTTAACCTTGTAACCTACAAATTCCAATAATGGAACAGCTTTGATCAATGAAAAGTTCCTCTACACATATGTGAGACATAAAAACATGTTCAGGTCCGTGAAAGTGGGTGTTGGGGCCAAGTACATCCATGCTCATTTCATGAATAAAGAAAAGAAAGTAAAGATGCTGCAAGTAAAATCGGGTTCTACACCATCAGGGACGAGATCGTCCACCTGTTAGCACTAGAAATCTGGCTGTGTGTCACACTGTCAGTCTAGTTTCTGCTCCAGTTGCTCTACTCTGAGCAGGGGAGTCCGTCTGAGTAGGACTGGATGGTCAGTGTGACACTCTGCCCCGTGAACCTTCAGAGGACTCACCCGCACATTCACCTCCATGTTCTTGTCCACTGCAACACGCACAATCTTCATTCCAAAATAATGAGCTGCTTTGTCAAATGCAGCATGGGCACTCTCAGGAGCCACACTAGGTGATGGGGGAAGGGACAGAGAAATGTAGAGCACAGCAGGATCCAGCAGAACACCGCAGCAAGCGTCTGATCAATTTCCCTCGCACTATGTTTATACTTTCTTGGTATAAACAAAAAGAGCCGTATTGATTTTCTGCAGACAATTTCTTTCTACTATTTAGGATATTATTCTGGCAACAGGAAGGAAACCTCGGAACACAAAAGGATACAAAGCAATGGCAGAGGGTTCAGATACGGGTTTATGAGGCAGACCATCCCAAAGGACCACTGAGAGAAGCAAGATGCAGATAGTAAGGCTGCCCAGCATAGAGAGGCAGCCACACCTCAGGCCAGAGGGGCCTGCCTGCTCTGAACAATCATCAACCCATGAAAAACTAAAATCTGTCTCTCCTACATGGTTACAAATAGTTTTTGAATAATGTTCAAAGAGAAAACAGAGTCACAGGTACATATCTGCTTCCAGATATCCCCATTACTCCACTCCCACCATTACTGTTTCCATAAAAGAGAAGATTCTCTACAATGACTAAGCGCCAAGCACCAAAGGTTTACATGTGAAGATGGTGGTAGCAGCCAGGTTTGTTCTCCTAGGCAATTGGAGTCAGTTTGATGACATTCAGAGCAAAAACTACTTAGTTACCCATGCTTGGAGAAAAAACAAAAAAAACACTAGCCTAAAAGGTATATCAGTACCCTGTATAGAGGTGGACTAGAAGCAAGTCAGCCAAGAACCAAAATTATATCCACACCAAAAACAATAGTAGTAACTAAACCTAAAAATACAATCATTTTTAAATTCTTTCTTCTAGAAACATCTCTCAAGTGGAAATGTTCCTACTTGAGGTAGTCTAAGACACTTCAGAAACATTCACTGAGCTATAGTGCAAAGACAGTTTCTTTAGGCTCTGGATAAACTAACGACAGAGGACTCTCTCTTTTGGGAAATGGATGTCATTCTCGCTAACGGTGCTCACTGTGTTTAAGCTCGCATAACCAACGGCTCCATTTAGAAGACTATTGGATGTGAATGGGGTAAGGGGGAGGTACAGGGGCTGGGCCAGGGAGAGAAGGCTGGCATTGTAGGAAGAAGAGAAATAGACTGGGCTCAGCTGACACTGTACTGCCTCAAACAGACAATAATCAGAGGGGAAACAGATACACATACATACATTTCTGGAGTTTTGATCCCCTTCTCAAAGGCCAAGTCCCGGTAAGCTTTGCAAGCCATCAGGATGCTTTCTGTGCCCCCAGATGTCATCTACGTGAAGAAAAGAGGTAAGTTAAGGACAGGGATCAGGAGGCACAACCCGCTTTGACCTGGAAAATCTTTGGTGCAGAAACAGACAAGGGCGTGGGCAGTGCTGCAGAGCGGACACTGTCCAGAAGGTCAGTGTGGGTCAGAGATGAGGGATACAGGTGTGCCAGGGTCCAGCAACTAACGCTTCTGAAACCTGACCTGACATTCAGTAAACACACCCTATTACCTCACTATCTTTCAGTAATATCTGAGCTTGAATAATTTCCCAACAAGCTGAAGGCTACCGCACTGAGCTAGTAGGATCTTATCTTAGACTCAGCATCTCTGAAGAGTCCTACACTCTTGGGTTTTTCTTTTCAAAAAGAAAACTGAAGATCCTAAACAATTCATTCAGTATAACCCATTACATCTGTTGATAAGTAAAACTTTCTGTACTTTGGATTATATATTACTTAGAGCTAGAATGAAAAATTATTACTGAACCTTCCTAACATTTACATACAGGATAAAAATACCACGGTATAGAATCCCAGTGGTCAAGAGTTAGGGAAAAAAAATTAACTCATAAAATTAAGTAATTTTCTTTGACTCAGGAAGCCTTTTATGAAACATGTGACCACCCTCCCTAAAATAGCTCACAGAATGGACACAGTCAGACCCTTGTTTGTAAATCTCTATGCTGGACAGTGGTGGCGCACGCCTTTAACCCCAGCACTCGGGAGGCAGAGGCAGGTGGATCTACAAGAGCTAGTTCCAGGACAGGCTCCAAAGCTAGAGAAACCCTGTCTTTAAAAAAACAAAAAACAAACAAACAAAAAAACCCTCCATGCTGGAAAAGACAGACTGCTAATTGGGATTAACTCAACAAGTCAGCAATGACACTCTGTGGTCTAGCCTATTAGCTCAGCGTTGTCACATGAGCCACCCAGACAGCTGGGAAAGTACCAGGCCTTACACACTTACAAGTCTGACAATGACCTAAACAATAACATTTCCTAATTCCCTAGTCATCTGCATCATGTGTCCTGTCTTCAGGACAGAAATGTAATTATGGATTAAGAAAACAGGCCACAAGTCACTTGTGTCTATCAACTTTTTTCAAAATATATAAAAATTTTACTCTGAGTTATGTGTTTAAGAACATAAGACATTTTCTTTCAGATATGGCCGAACATGGTGGTATTTACGTAAGCCAGCCACAAGTATCTGTAATCTGATTTTTAGTATACGAATTTGTCCTCAAATCCACTGTGAATGAGGTACACGAAGTTACTATAGGGAAAGATACTTTGAAGCAGAAGAGAAAGGCCTGAGAAGTGTTTAAGACCCACAGCTAGGCTCAGTCTAAAGATTTCCCTTTAATTTGGCCTAATCTTGCTTCTCTCAACAGTGAATCCTTTTTCACCAGGAACAGCTCATCAAGAGAGGCACACAGAGAGATGCAGAGACAGAAAAGAGAATGAGACTAAGGGAGGGAGGGAGAGAAACGAGGAGAGCACTCTATAGAAGTCTAGACACAAGAAGGGACAGACTGGAAACCGAACGTCGTCCTTTCTCCTGGTCCCTGCCACACCACAGAGATAACTGGAAAGAGACGAGGCTTCGCTGCAGCAGTATGACAGTCCTTGGGGCTGTTTCTGTATTAATATGGAAGACTGACTACTCATTACCTGAAAGAAACCAGAAAGGAAGCAACAACAACGGCAGCAACCCCAAGAGCTCTGCGGTTAGCACCACCAAATACAGAAAGAGAAGTCTATGTAACAGATTTCAAACACTGGCAGGGAAGAATAGCACAGGGCAGACGCAGAGGTACAACCAAACCGTGCCTAGTCAGCCCTGGGAATCAGGCTGTCAGCAGCGTCTTGGAAAGTCTCCCACTACATCCTCAGAGAAGCAGAGGTTTCCCTATCTCTGTGTGTAGTGGACATGACTGACGGGGAGAAAGAAGCAACACAGAAAGATAGCAAATCTGACCCCTGTAAGAGTAAAGATCTCAGGGATTCGTGGTGGATTAAATCTCAAAGTAGACTACCCTCTTGCAACTGTGCGGAGAGAACTTTTAATAGAATCTCTGAAGAACAGACCCTGAAATTCTAATAGAGAAGGAACAAAACGTCAGCCAGCCGGGCAGACTAGCCACCCACCTTGAGTCAACACAAACAGACCACCAGGAGAGATTACTGCAGAACCAGGATGAAGCAAATGGCAACTACTGTAAATATAGGGCTGGGTATGAAAAATGAAAGCCCAACTCGTAAGGAAACAGCTGAAGCGGCTTCCTTATAATGGTGTCTCACCGCAGCAATTCTCACCGCAACCTATGTGTTGCGACCACTGGAAAACAGATATTATCTGATGATCTTAGGAGCACCCAACCACGAAGGTACTTTTGTTGCTATTTCATAACTGCAATTTCACTACTGAGCAGCAGGTGTCTCAGTTCCCCAAGACCGGTGGAAATAACTATTTTCTGATAGTCTTGACCCACAGGTTGAGAACCACTGCTCTACCACATAATCATAAGATCATAATGAATGCAACAGGAAATCAAGACCAGACAACAACAAAATGAGACAACAACAAAATAGCAAATGGCACTCACAGAAGGAGCAAGTTTGTCAAGAACAGCAAGAAACAGAATAAGCACCCCTAAAAATAAAAAATTCACACTCAAAAAAATCTGAGATACACTTATAGTGAATCCAGATCTTTTAAAAAAGGTAACGACAGAAAGACCAATGCTACTCTCTGCTTAGAGAGCTGTGACCTGTAGTCAGTGCCTGGACAGCTGGAGATCCAAGGAAACATGCAAACACCTGAATAGCCTAGAAAAGATGGGAGGGTGGGACTGGAGAGATGGCTTGGTGGTTAAGAGCATCCGCTGCTCTTCCAAAGGACTTGGGTTCGATTCCCAGCACACACATGGCAGCTGGTAACTGTAACTCCAGATCCGAATTCCTCACACATACACACAGGCCAAATACCAACATACACAAAAACTAAATAATAAATAAATTCTTAAAAAGATATGAGGGTAAGAAAATTCAGAGGGCAAGAGGCTTTCCATTGATTTCGACCTGTCATGTAAGAAAAATATGACGGAGTTTCTATTTCCAGCAACATATAGTTAATACCCTAAGCAACTTTTCTAACATTAAAAAACTAAATAGTTTGACAAATCAATAAAAATTATATCCATCGCTGAACTAGCATTAAGAACTAGCTAAACCCTAAAACAAAGTACAACCAAACCTGGATCTTCCCCTCTAACAGTGCGTGGACCAGGGGTTTGCCCAAGGTCACAGTGCAACAGGAGACTGCAGAAAACCCCAAACTCCCCGCTGTACAAGAAATAAAACCTCGCTAGTGTGGAAGGTGACTTTTTTCAATGTGATGTTAGGGTTAAGAAAAGCACTTTAAGAAAAGAAAATGCAGAAAAAGCCAACAGCCACAATCACAGCACTAGGGAGGAGGCAGGGGTTTCAGGAGTTCAAGGTTATCCTCAGCTACAAAGGAGGTTCAAGGTCAGCCTGGGCTGTGAGACTCTCAGAATACCAAACAGAAATGGGGGGGGGGGGTAGTAGATCAACAGATATGTAGATGAGAAGAGAAGGAGAAAATAGTCAAGTAGAGAAATGTGGCAAAATATCTGGTGAACCCAGTGTTCTTTAAATTGTCCTAGCAACTTTATATAGGCTTAAAGGTTTTTGAAAATATGAAGCTGAGGAGGAAAAATACCTAGAATATATACCAAAATGTTGACACTCAGGATTCCAAAAGTACGAGTAACATTTTCACATTCTACACCAATAATATAATAACTGTATAGTAGACTATTTTTAAATGTTCATTACAAGTCACTTACACATCCACAGGAATCTGGTCCCCCGTTGAAAAGGGAACAAGTCATCCTTACAATTTCTGCCTCTAACTTCCGTAGTCCAGGGAAGATGTCCGGATGCAGCGGGTTGCTCCAGGCGAACTCTCCATAAGCCTGCAAAGAAAGGCAAAGAGGTACAATATGAGATAGACCGTTACACTAAATAAGGCGAAAATCATGCACCGAGTAAGGTTTTCAGGTTTTGGGTCCAACGGTAGGAACTGGAAAAAGGATATGAACTATTCCCCAACTTAAAGATCAAAATATAACAGAAGAGACTGACCTGTACCTAAGTGATTTTACAATGTGATAAGGGAAGAAGTGTTAAAAGTATTCAACTGTTGCACCAACGGATCATCATCACTTTGAAGTCATACAGCTTTGCCTATAACTTTTAGCTGTACAGGTCAAATAAGCCCTCTGAGGCTCAGTTTCCTCACAGGCAAAGGGGACTAATGGTGTCTACCTTACAGGGTTCTAGCAATAATGAATGAAAACGAAACATAAAAGCAATGACAGTTTGCCTGCCACAAAGCAGCCACTGTTGTTGAATTAATATGTGCTAAGGGACCTGCTAACATCCTGAGTGCTCTAGGTGTTTGGTGAGAGGAACCTCACGAGACGAATGGAAATTTATCCTATGGAACAGGAGGGAAAGAACGTGGATGAGCAAGGCACATGCCTACATGGGAGGTACCAGGGATGGCTGGAACAACAGATAGAGTCTGAATGGACAGAGACACATCATTCCTCCTGCATGAGAACCTGAGCTTCATCAACAGATGATGAAAAGTCTAAACACAGAATGATGACCAGGGTACTATATCAATATATAACTAAGTAAAACACTAAGGTGTGTGTAGTTTCACAATAATAAACACAGGCCTGAGAGATCACAACTTTAAGTGTAATTTCTTATAAGAGTGGCTTTCAGAACTAAGCTTGATTACAAATGGAAAAAGCTACATCCCATTCTACAGTTAGGATCATCTTGTGGGGTATGCTTTGAGAACGTTATGATCGAGCAGCCTTGCCTTGACTCCCTTATCAAACAACATTGGTCCTAGCATTAAAAACTTCTAATGAGCAGGGCGTTAATTAGTGGCGCACACCTTTAATCAGAGCACTCGGGAGGCAGAGGCAGGTAGATCTCTTTGAATTTGAGGCCAGCCTGGTCTACAGAGTGAGCTCCAGGACAGGCTCCAAAACTACACAGAGAAACCCTGTCTCAAAAAAAAAAAAACCAAAACTAAACAAAAATTCAAATAAAACCCAGCAAAGTTCCAGCACTTAGGAGGCAGAGGCAGAAGGATCTCTGTGAGTCTGAAGCAGACTGATCTACATAAGCAACTCAAGGACAGTCAGGGCTATATAGGGACCCTGTCTCAAAAAACATGAGCAATATCCTCAAATGGCAGGCTCCTTCATTAGGAATATGGCTTCCTCAGAGGACCCTGTAAAGTCCAGAGGTATATATGAAATTTCACCTTTTCACAGTTTGAAGATGCATTTGGCAATGTTGTGCACATTCACCCATCTGCGTGAGAAGAAACTTCTAAACTGCTATGGTTTCATTTCAACAATAAAATTCCCTTAAGTGATATTATTATTCCTATTATTATTATTATAATTAAATGAACTAGGAATGGCACCTATGCACACAAGCACCCAGTGTTCACCTGCACCAGCAGCTCTGTGAGCTTCGACTCCCCATTGTACACAGCTCCCGAGGCTTTCCCTTCTTGCCAGAAGACATCTGCAGAAAAAAGTCAAGGTTCCTCAGTCAGGAGCAGGTATCACTGGGAAGACAGATAGTAACACAGACAGGATAGACAAAAACTTTAGAGCATATGGGGGAAAAAATTTCAAGAACAAGATATATGGCTCAGCAGTTAATATGTATTCTCTTGCAGATGACCAGAGTTCAGATCCCAGCGCCCACATCAGGCAGCTCACAACTCTCTGTATCTCCAGCTCTAGGCGATCCAATGCCCTCTTCTAGCTTCTGAGGTGATCTGCACTGAAGTGTGCACATTCCCACACAAATGCAGTCCCATACATATGAATTTAAAAAAATTAAAGAGTAAATGAATAAGTTGAGTGGAAATTCAATGCTATTCTTATGTTAAAAACCAAAAGAATTTCAATAATGCTTTACCACAGCAAAATAGAGACGAAAGGTTATTCATTAGTGTCAACAACTGCGGGAAAATAGGAACTGCATCAAGGTATAACGAAGAGACAGACAGTAATGCTGCCCTCACCCTCAGCTATTGTCTCTGAACATAAAAGTCGCCCTTTGCCTCCATGTATTTCCTGTTCTCCATATGACCCTGTTCTGCAGTAGCTTCCCCATCCCCTCATTTCCCTATCCAGTCACAGGAAGTATTGGAACTAAGCAGAGCTGACAGACATGAGCAAGTGTGAAATCTCACTATTCAAACTCCAGAGCTGCAGCCAGAGCACAAAGCGTACCAATGGAGGAGCACCTCCAGCTCAGGCCCCACCCTAATACACGCCACTGCAACAGCCACTTGCCCATGCCGTAACACTCAAGAGTGGCATGGAGGTGACCACGGGACAAGGCAAGAAGGGTTCCCCACAAAGTTCCACTTGCTCTCCCGGAAAGGTTCTGCATTATGCTAACAAATCTGTTGAGATGGATCCTTCGGCTCTTTCTGCTATTACAAAGCTGCACCCCATTAAAAGTGGTCCGTGAGAGGGGTGTTGCAGAAACACGCTAACTAAAAAGCGCACGGAACTACCGGCCCTCCGAAGCCCAGTTCTCCAGTTCTAACAAGAGCAGCCATGTGTCTCCATCTACTTTCACTTTTCCTACAGGACATGGCTGTGTACCACACGTGTCTTCAGGCCTGTGGTCACCATGCCGACGGACAGACAGGATGCAGTGTCACATCCTGCTCTTTAACTATTCCAAAGAATACAGCAGGGTTACGACATAAGAAACGAAGGAAGCAAGGCAGCAAGCAACATGCCCTGAAAAACATAGAAATCTACACAATGTAGGTCCCAGGGTTGCTAACTATTCCGCATCATCATATCCTAGACCAGGCGTACTCAACCTTTCATACATTAAAATATGGCGCTGTTATCTACAAACATGTTGAGCCTCACACACAGCTATCTTGGGAAACATGTTTCCATGGGCTACAGGTTGGACACGCTTGTATCAGACTATATCTAATTCTATACTACATAATATCAAGAAATCTACAGATATCCATTAGAAAATTTAAATGGCTGTCTGTCAAAGTGCAATCAGAATTGAGTCCTAGAACAGAAAAATGGATATGAATAGAAAAACTAATTAAACAGAATCTGTTCCTAATCCATAGTGCTATACTAACACTTATTTTTCTAGTTTTGACAAATGTAACATGCTTTACAATTAGGGTGAGGAGCACACAGGAAACTGCTATTCCATTTTTGCTACTTATATATAATTTAAAATGTCAAACTAAAAAGCGTATTTGGAAGGAGATGTTGCCCAGTTGGTCAGTGCTTGACTGGCATGTACTGGGCTGTAAGTTCAGTGCTAGTACTGCATAAACCGGGCACAGTGACACATCCTGCAATCCAAGTTTACAGAAAGTGGTAGCAAGAAATCCAAATATTCAGGTCATCCTCAGCTATCTTAAGACCTGTTTCAGAAACCAAAGGCTTACCTATAGAAGACATGCATGTGTTTATGTTAATACCAGCAACAGCAATACTTAGCATTTACTAAACAAGTATTCAGGGCTGGAGAGATGGCTCAGAGGTTAAGAGCATTGCCTGCTCTTCCAAAGGTCCTGAGTTCAATTCCCAGCAACCACATGGTGGCTCACAACCATCTGTAATGGGGTCTGGTGCCCTCTTCTGGCCTGCAGGCATACACACAGACAGAATATTGTATACATAATAAATAAATATTAATAACTAATAAACAATAAATAAAAAAAACACAAGTATTCAATGACATATGCCCGGTACTACATGTTTTCATATATGATTTCTTTTAATCTTTTTTTTAAGATTTTTTTTTTATTATATAGACAGTATCTGCCTGCATGTATGTATGCCTGAATGCCAGGAGAGAGTACCAGATCTCATTATAGATGGTTGAGAACCACGGTTGCTGGGAATTGAACTCAGAACCTCTGGAAGAAGAGTCATTGTTCTTACCCTCTAAGCCATCTCTCCAGCTCTCCTTTAATCTCTTAATCTGACTTTTAGGGAAGTAGAGGTTGTAGAAATAAATTGGAGCACACAAAAGGTAAATGTCTCTCCCAAGGTCATATTAAAGTTGAAAGTCCAGGCATTTGTGAACCTGAATGATTCTCCGGTTATGCTCTTGAAGATGGTATGTGTCAATGCATATAGAAGACCAATACATCTGTATAAATCAATAGGTGTAGACAAATATACACCCATACAGATCAATTGTACATTCATCCATCAACCACCTACCTGTTTCTTTCTTTTTTTTCAATTAACTTTTTTTTTTTATGTTTATAGGTGTTTTGCCTACATGTATGTCTGTGTACCCATGTGCATGTCTCACGCCAGGGAAGCCAGAAGAGGTATCTGGATCCCCTGGAACTAGAGTTACAGATAGTTGTAAGCCACCAGGTGGGTGCTGGGAATTTCCCAGATCTCTGGAAAAGCAGCCAGTACTCTTAAGCACTAAACCTCTAGCCCCTACCTACGTATCTTTATCATCTGTGTTCATCTTTGTTCATTTTTTTGAGACAGTATCTATTAAAGTCCTAGCTGACCTGATACTACAAGACCTGGACTGGTCTTGGGCTTGCAGCAATTCTCTTATCTCAGCCTCCTAAGTACTAGAATTATGGGAAGCACCACCACACCCAGCTTTGTGCTCATCTTTGGATGGTGGAATTATTTATAGTAATCTTCTATGCCTTGAAACGAATACCGCAATTTTGATATGAATTTTGATACCACAATGTGCAATATGAAATCTGGTCTTTGAAGTAGGGAATGGGTCCTCCAGCACATGTGATCCTTGATCTGCGTCAACATTAGCCAATGAGGGACAGAGGCAGCACCCTGGGCCAAGGCTTACCCATGGAACTGTACTCCTTGAGTTTCTCCAGAACCTCAGCCGTGCTCAGGCCCTGAGCAGGCAGAGCTTTCACATACTCTCTGTCCACCTTTAGGAACGGCATGTGCTTGACGAGATCCTTCTTCGTCTTCCGCAACTTCTCTTCGATCTCCAAGGATAAAGAAAAAACAGTTAACAAGAGGTGAAAGAGTGAAGTATAGAGACCCAGTCAATGGCACAACACCAGACAGTGCACAGGTGTACTAAATTAGAAGGGACTTATCTTTTTTTTTTTTTTTTAAAGGAAAATGAACATTTTATCTCTTTAGCCAGCCAGGGTGTAGAAATTTAAGAAACCAGCTTTCCTTCTAAAAGTCAAAGATGTATTAAATGTCCACCTTTGCCAGCTGTGCTGACATCACTAACACTGCAGTGCACTTGGTTTGAACTGGCTTAAGCCAGCACCAGCCTGAGTGCGACATAAGGCCTTTGTTGCTATGTTGTCAACAACGACACTGCCATTGACAAAGGCTGTCATAAAACAGGCCAAGCTACAGCAAAAAGGGGCCCTAGCTGTTTCACAATTGACAAATAACTTTAACAGACATTTGAAAAGTATGGAGATCCACACAGCTCCCAAGGTGCCTGCACGAACTTAAGAACTGTCAGAATGATTATACCACGACTCCTTAATCTCCATGGGCAGCTTCACCCATCCGACCCAGAAATGCTAGGAGAAACGATGGTCCTTTCTGCCATGAAATTTATCAACTATGATTCTTTTCCATCCTCAAAGGAATACTTTCTGAGCCATTTCTTTTCATTTACTTACTCATTTGCTCAACAAATATCTGCTGAACTACTTACTACTATAGGCTAGGGATACAGCCACTAAAATACTAAAATTAAAAAAAAAAAAAAACAGCTGGGAGGTAGTGGTACACGTCTTTGATCTCTGACTTCAAGTCCAGCCTGCTCTACAAAGTGAGTTTCAGGGCAACCAGAGCTGTTATACACAGAAATCAGAAATCCTGTCTTGAAAAAACAAAACAAAACAAAAAACAATACACAGTATTAAAAAAAGCCCTCATCTCTTGAAGCTTGATTTTAACAAGAGAGACAAAATTCTACTAATTATGCCCAGGAGAAACAGCAAATTATGGACACAACATGGCTACTACTGTTGAGACTTGGGTGGTAAGTACGGAGGGAAAGGCTGTAAGTTACAGTCAATATAGATGCTACAGTGCTGCAGCCTCAGCAATATAGTCAGTAAAGTCTAATGTCCAAGATCTCACACCAGTTTTCATTTTCTCAGCCCTGGCCACGGATGATTAGACTATGAAGGAAGTCACAGAAAAGCTGCTCCTTCAGAGCATGTCAGCACTGAGGAGCAGACCACTGGACAACGTTGAAGCATGCTTCAGACATAGAAGTGTTCTTTAAGTCATAAATAGAAGATCATGCTGTATGTACAGTGACAATACATGAGGAACAAATTATGAAAGCTGAGTGGTCATGCATAGATCACTGTTTTAAGAAGGGAAAACAGAAACCCACCCAGAAAAATTCCACTGGGAAGTATATTAAAAACCACAGCAAGTTCTTCCCATCACCAATTCTTACATCCATTACATTATAAAATTTATTTTTATAAATTTATAAATTTTATACTTACACATAAAATTTACCTTCATATTTAAAATTTTAACAAAATTATAAAATGCAAATGTTATGCTTAATTGCTTTCTGTCTTTTCTACTAAAATTCAAGTTCCATAAAAGGAAAAATCTGCTGCTGTTCAACTGGCAAAACAGTTAAAAAAAAAACGAATATTGAGAACGTGTACATGTGAACACATATAATAACTTCCTGTCTCTAAGCCTCAGAATCTGAAAAATGAAGGTACCTACATGGCCTCTAAGGATCTTCAATTCTATAACTTTATAAGTCTAAGAATAAGTTCTGGAATCCTAGCACTTATTTATTTGTCTCAAAACTGTCGAGGGGCTAGGAATGGAGCTCAGCAGTAAAATGCGGCCCAGCATCTAGCATGTCTGAGGTCCCATGTGTCATGGCTATCACCACTGCTGCCGCCATCACCACCGCCACCACCACCACCATCACCGACAATGATGCCATCACCACTGCTACTACCAAACTTCAACAAACGGAACATTTTAGGGCAGCTCTGCAGTCAAGAGCCTGCCTTACACTGAGGACTCAAGCCCCCACCCACCCACTGCCACCATCAAAGAAAGAATGTTTCTTTGGGAACACAGCTCAGTGACAGACAGCTTGCCTTTTCTGTAGGCGGTACCTGATTTAATTCATACCACTGCAAAAAAAAAAATCAGTCAATCGGTTAAATCAAATCATTCTTGTAACTGAAGGCTGGAGACATTCAAATCCCAAGGAATACTAATGGGAAGTCCTCCTCTCCCTTGTGACACAGCCTGTCACAGAAGCCTCCCGTCCCTCACTCCAGGAGACTCAAAGTCAGAAGTGTAGGAAAAACTGAAAGTAAGTAAAGCTGGGGAAAGCCAGAGAGGTAGGAGACATGTCAGAGCAGGGCACTGGGGCTCTGACGACTCTCAGAACTCACAGGTCTTTACATCTTGTGAGGAGCCTGTCCGGCTTACCCTCCCTTGATAAAGAGTCCAGCCCTGAGGAGAAATCTTATCCCGCGTGAGTGATAGCAAAGAGGACAAAGTGAAGAGAACAGGTCTACTGGAAAGAGGGGCAAAGGGCAAGAAAGCCGCTGTTATCTCTCGCACGTTTCCAACTCTGGAAATGGGGCATTATTGCCAGAGGCCTACCAGGTCCTGTGAATATAGTTTCCCTGGAACACAGGCAGGTTCATCCCTTACCTCTCTTCTTTCTGGGAACCACAGACTCAAAAATGTTTCCTGTGGTTCTTCACAGCAAGTTTGCCAACCTGTAATCTAATCCCCAGATGTGTATCCAAATTCCATCCAGCCAAATACTGTTCTAAAGCACAGTAAGACTTCACTCAGTCGGGTTTTCTAATTTCAAGTTGTTCCTTAACAGACTCCTCATCTCCCCTCTGGAGAAAGTGTTAAGGCGAGGATTCTCAAATGTGGCTTAAGCCAGAGTCTCCTCCTGTGGGGCCATCCATACCACGCACTGGGAAGTGTTTAACAGCTGCCCAGCCTCCACCCATAGATGCTAGAAGCCTGCCATTAGAGTTGTCACCTAACCAGTTTCCATACACTGTCAAATGGCCCCTAAGTTTGGGGGACAAAAATCACTCCTCCTTCTTAAGAATATTGATCTGGCAACAGAAAAAAGTGGTATGCACACCAAACCAGGGAAAGATCCGCACAGACTGTAACCTACCTTGCGTCCAATAATTGGCATCTTCCTTATTAGCCTAAATAATTTCTTTTTAAACCGTGACCATAAACCTACAAGAAACAAACAGGTCTATTAAGGCACATGAAATCCCACGGATATAACCTACTAGTCAACAGACAGCAACTATTTAGTATTCAGTTGTCTTACAACTCCACTTCTGCCAGAGGGAAAGTGTCTTTCAGTTTTTGAGTACTATAGCTATGTGCCCCTCCTCCACCCAGACCTCAACCTGCCCTTACATACACACTTTGTTTTCAGCATACACTTCTAGAGTTTGATGTATTTACCAGTAACAGTAAAGGTAAGTTCCCATTTATTTCTTTTTTTCCTGAAGAAATAGTATAGCCCACTACTGTACTAGACTTGTTTTCCTCCTTAGAAGTACTAAAGATCAGCATTTCCCCATTCGTTTCTGTCTGTGTATGTGCAAGGAATGAGCACATGTGTGCTCGTGCTCAGCTATGTGCCGGCGTGCATGCACATGTGTATTCCATTAAAGGAAAGTTCTGAAATCTATTTAACATTCTCCTTACCGAAGGACACGTTCTTAATTTTTGCTATTACAAACCAGGCTAAAAATAAGTAATCTTTTAAACAGGCCATAGTGCACACAAATGCTCTGTACAGATTCTTTTGTTGTCCAGGAGCAACTAGGAGACCCTCACCCAGCTTTTATCCAAGGCATGAACTGAATTATGAACCTCTGATGCATTCCTAAGGAATCTGGGTAGCACAACTCCTAACTTAGTGCCACCCATGCGTGTCTATGCCCTCAACTGGCACTCATCAAGGCCTGCCTGCATCTTTGCTTTACTGTGCTTGCGTTAGGTAGCACTGTCCTTCTACTACTGTATCCCATCAACACTGTAAATCCTGGCAACCGAACCACTGAGACCCAGACTATGATAAAGCAACAAGAGAGACTGAAGCCACTGATTTGTAAGCTCTATTTTGTTTTCAGAATGTTTTCTCCTAGATATACAACTGATGTGGGATTCCCCTCTATATACTATAAATATGCATTATTACCATTGGTTAATAAAGAAGATGCTTTTGACCAATGGCTTAACAGAATATAGCGAGGCTGGAGAGAGAGCAGGCGGAGTAGAGGGAGACGCCATGTAGCCAAAGAAGAAAGATGCTCGGGAACCTTACCAGTAAAACACGAGCCTCGTGGTAAAAAATAAAATAATAAAAATGGGTTAATTTAATATATAAAAGCTAGCTAGAAATACGCTTAAGCTATTGGCCAAACAGTATTATAATTAATATAGTTTCTATGTTATTATTTCGGATCTGGGCAGCCAGGACCAAACAAACAGCCTCCATCTACATACAACTAAGCCTTTTTATGTGAATTAACTATATCCCTTTCTCTATATTAAAAATTCTTGTGGGGCATGATGGGACAAGCTTTTAATCCTGGTACTTGGGTGGCAGAGCAGGTAGATCTCTGTGAGTTTGAGGCCAGCCTGGTCTACAGAGCAAGTTCCAGAATACCCAGAGCTGTTAAATAAAGAGACCCTGTCTTGAAAAACAAAACAAATAAATAGACAAGAATTCTTCTGGACCAAGATGGTTCTGTTTCTGCTACGAGGTCAGCAAAATGCATGGCACAGCAAACTGACAACTGAAATATCTCATCACAGAAAACGGGTAATGAATGCTAACTAGCTCACCTTAGCCAGGATAGAATGCATGCATACTTCCGAACAGTATGCTGTACATAGTATTTACAGTTTAATAAATGTTTTAAAGAAGTAAATACCTAAAACTCATACTAATCATAACAAATAAGTAAAAATGTCAACAGCTCTAACTTTAGTCTGGTTTTTATAAATATACAATCTTAAAATGAAATGTACCCAGAATGGTTATTTGAGGGGCCAGGGAAAATGGGAAATGGGGGCTTTGAAATTTTCTGGGCTTAGAGACAGGGTTAATATAGCCCAGGCTGACCTCAAACTTCTAATCTTCTTGCCTTGGCTTCCCAAGGGCTGGGAGCTCAAAGCTGCATCACCACACCTGGCTCTCCAGGAACTGTTTGTTCAAAGTTCAATATAAACTAAAGAGAAAATTCTGGAGATAGAGAATGTATGGTGTGAATTAAATGTAACTGTCACTAAACTTTGTACTTTGAAATGACCAAAATGAGAGGCTGGAATATAGTTCAGTGGTAGAGAACTTGCCTGGCATGCACAAGGTCCAGCGCTGGATCCCAGCAAGTACCTTCCCAAGCTTAAAAAGGTACCGTAAGACATGAACATGGTTCACAGACACATATGTAGGCAAACACCCACACACATAAAATATAAAATATTTTTAAAAAGCAACATAGATATATATGTACTATCACAGTTAAAAAAAAAAAAAAAAGAAAGCCAACAGGAGGACCACTGCAAGCTACATGCAAGTCTGGTCCACATAGTGAGATTCTATCTCAAGCTGAAACAAAACAAGACAAGACAGATAAGATGGGGGAGAAGAGGAGGGAGGGAGGGAGAGGGAAGAAAGGAAGGAAAGAAGAAAGAGAGGGAGGGAGGGAGGGAGGGAAGGAGGGAGGGAGGGAGGGAGGGAAGGAGGGAGGGAGAGAGGGAGAGAGGGAGGAGATAGCAAGCATAACTGAATAAATGAATACAATGGCTCCTTGCCGCTGAATCAAACACTTCCTGAAATGAAAGGCCAGTCTCATCAACAGTGTAGGGGAAAATCTAGCAAGGATGAGGAATAGAAACTAAAGAGTGCTTTAAAGCTGCAGTGAACTCTAATTTTAGACAGGGCAGTCACGTCTCATTTTCACTTCAATTAAAAGGCTCTAAAGCAGGGGAACTTGCCCCTTGGCTCTCATGTTTTGCAACATTTATTTTGTTTTAACTGCAATGCTACTAATAAAAAGATTTAAAGAAACAAAACAACAACAACAAAAACAACCCACAAAGAACATGAGAGGCTGGAGAGATGACTCAGTGGTTAAGAACATTGCTCTTTCGAAGGACACAGTTTCCCATCACCCACATGGCAGCTCCCAACTGACTGTCTGTTTCTAACTCCAGTTCCAGGGGATGTGACACCCTCACACTGATACACATATAGACAAAACACTGATGCACATAAAAATAATAAAAATAAAATCATTTTTAAAAAAGATAAAAAACAATCTGGTTTCTAAACTGACTTTCCTGGGGAAATGGAAAGAAAAGCAGAAAAAGAACAATTAAAATGCCCCCAACAGATGGCATTAAGGAGGTAGAGCAATGGGGAAATAGCAAACAAATGAAAAATGATTAGATTTTCTTAAAAGTTATTTATTTCTTCTACTACTAAGGAAGTTACTCAAGATATTAGTAAGTGTGGGGAGAACCCAGAGAGCATTAAAAAATACCCACTGCCAACATCTACTTTTTGGTTACAAATATAATCACACAACCTCCCAAGCTCAACAGCCTGTGGGAGAAAGTAACTCACAGGGTTATGGTCATAGTCACCTGAAGGTCTAGGTGGGGAAGAGATGGGAGTGCAGGAAAGGTGCTTTTGCCTTAGGAAGGTTAGGACGTTTGCAAGCCAACCACTGAAAGACAGCTCATCCTCAGCAGCCCCATGTCCCTCTTAACAGAAGTTCAAAGGAAGAAGAGCCATATGCTACCATGCAGATATTCCCAGGACTCCCTGACAAACGGTAGCTCTGCAAGCACTGCTCCAAAGAAAGCAATACATTTTCAAACAACACTATATTCTAGGAAGAAACTGGTACTGAAAAATGTGTAAGCTATACTCTGAGAGACTTGTGAATCTTTATAGTAACTAATAGCTAAGGGATTTTTATGTAAACTACAAATGAAAAAAATTCACAAAACCAGAAATAGTAATAGTTATCCAGAAGTATTAACAGAATTCATAATTCATAAATAAGGGTCTATTTCCCATCTAAAGAGATTTTATTTTTATTTTTTTAAATTTATTTATTATGTATACAATATTCTGTCTGCATGTATGCCTGTAGTCCAGAAGAGGGCACCAGACCTCATTACAGATGGTTGTGAGCCACCATGTGGTTGCTGGGAATTGAACTCAGGATCTTTGGAAGAACAGACAATGCTCTTAACCGCTGAGCCATCTCTCCAGCCCCCTAAATAGATTTTAAAAGGCAGAACTAAATCAAGAGATGCTTCCAACCCATGAACCGTGAGTGACATTCCGGCCCACCTTGACACAAGAGGCAATATACTTACTCTCTGGCTGGAAGATAAGCTCATACACCCAGACTATCAGCAGGGTACACAGGACACTCCACGCAATTAGCTGCCAGGGCTCATATTTGGTGCAATACCCATTCACATAATTCTTGGCTTTTGTGGAGTATGCTTCCAAAATCTCCAAGTAAGGCTCAAAGTCCTTCTAGAAATGTAAAAGAAAAAAAAAACCAGAAACATTACTAAACGCAGAGAAAGGAAGTCTGTTCTTCAATTCCCATTTTTCAAGGGCAAAGCTGATATTCACGATGTGGCCGCACCTCAGCAATAATCTTATCTTCTGCGGCCCTCAAAGTTTCGACAACAACTGCTCCATCTAACAGTGCCACATGGACTTTGACACAATTTTTGATCTGCTTATTTTGTAAAATAAGAGGACTAATCTTGATCACGTCAGTGTTAGGCATCACCTTTATCTCACTGCTAGTACTCTGGGACGGTTTCTCTCTGAGTGACATCCCAAGTCCTTCTTAACTTATAATTTTGACACAGGGTATGACTAAGTTTCCAGGCTAGTCCTGAACTCACTTTATAGGGAAAGCAGTTCTCAAACTTAAATCCTCTTGCCTCAACCTCCCAAGCAACTGGGATTACAAAATGGAGCCACCAAGTCTGGACAGATCTCACTCTTAAAAATTCATCTCTAAATTTCTGTCAAGCATTAATTTATGATAGGCTTATCACAACCAGCCTTGCAACAGTCTTCTCTTCCATTTCTTATCTCCCTGACTACAAGGTTAGGCCCCTTAGGATCTGTTCTTATGCCTATTTACTAGAATATAGCACCTTGCAAAACTTAGTTTGTTGGATTCTTTGTTATTCACTCACTAACATTTTTTTTTTTGGTTTTTGGTTGGTTGGTTGGTTGGTTGGTTGGTTGGTTGGTTGGTTGGTTTTTAGAGACAGGGTTTCTCTGTGTAACAGCTCTGGCTGTCCTGAAAATTGCTTTGTAGACCAGGCTGACCTTAAATTCACTGAGATCCACCTGCCTCTGCCTCCCTAGTGCTGGGATTAAAGGTGTGCGCCACCACTGCCCGGCTTACTATCTAACATTTTTAAGGCACTAAGCTAGTACCTTGCCCCCAGTGAAGGAGTTCACTGGGATGTATTTACATTATAAATTTTATTTTCTGTGTATCAATGTATTGCCTGCATGTATGTCTGTATATCACATGCATGTATGGTGCTAGAGGAAGTTAGAAGAAAACATGGGATACCCTGGAACTAGAATTAGGATGGTAATAAGTTACCACGTGGGGACTGGGAACTAAACCAGAGTCCTCTGCAAGAGCAAAAAGTGTTCGTAATCGAATCAGTTCTCTTGCCCCTACACTTTCGTATATATATTACATGCATCCATACACAAATGATGAAATTCTTCAGAAGGAATTGTATAGAAAGGGGTCAGTGTATGCTAAGAAAGCATCAAGGAAAGGCTACTTTCCTAAAGGGAAGAATGATAAAGAGAAAATAATTTTGCTAATATATTCGTTTTAAAATGGGGTCTTTCTATGGAGTCCTGGCTGTCCTGGAACTCACAATATAGACCAGGCTAGCCTCTAACTCATACACCTTCTTCTGCCTTGGATGCTGGGATTAAAGGTATGTGCCACCATGACCAGCTTGAGAGAGATAAATTTTAAGTTAGTTAAAAAGGTAGAAGAAAATTCTACAGACGTTTAAAAAAAAAAGTCATACAGGAAGAGTACTGCAGCTGAAAATGCACAAAACGAACCCAGATATAGCACACATTCTTACCACGTGGTAAGAGTGAAGCTACACAGATCAGGGACCATGTCTGTCTTAACCACTGCTGCGTTCCACCATACAGCAAGCACACAATCTTAACTGAACACAGTTGTGGATAGTGGAGGGGAAAGGGATGCATCAAGCAGAGAAGTGAGGCAGGGAGAATATTAAAAATGGGTTTGGGCGAGGGGGGGGGGCTGGAGAGATGGCTCAGTGGTTAAGAGCACTAATTGCTCTTCCAGAAGACCTGGGTACCCGACATCTGTAAGAAAACACCAATGCACATAAATTAAAAATAAATAAATTTTAAAAAAAGGGCTTGAAAGCTAGTCATAAAAGCACGCCATGCCTATAATCCAGAATTTGGAAGGATGAGGCAGGCCAGGAAGATAATGAGTTTGAGTTCCAAGCTAGCCTAGTCTACACAGTGAAACCCTTTCTCAATAATTATGTAATAATAATAACAACAATAACAGTAATAGGCTTAGAGAAAATAGCATGAAAGGTCAATTATAAATCGATAAGAAGATTTGGTAAAGTAAGTAGATGGTATATACTAATGTTGTAAATCTTTATCTACATTGAGCCAGAAACACCACTTTGGGGGCTTCTATAAACATCTTATTATGTTCACAGAGAGAAATGCTCAAGTGTGTTCCTTTTAATGCTTTTTGTTAACAACAAAAGAAAAATTCAAGAAATGTAAATGTTCACAGACAGAGAAATGGTTAAACCATAACACATGTTACGGATCCATGCTGAAACATTAAAAATAAAGATCTTTTTATAAAGAAAATTTATGAAAAATAATATTAAGTAAAAAGGAAATAAATCAGGACTATAAAAAAGACAAATTGTTGAACATGCAAGTGATTTTTTGCTTTAAGATTATTTGTTGAAGATGACTCAGAGCAGGTATCAGCAACAAGCAGTTCAGTTGAGTGATTGCTGGAAAGGGCAAGGGGGAAATGAACAGGGTTTGCCCT
Organism: Alexandromys fortis; assembly: GCF_014885135.2. NCBI lineage: Eukaryota > Metazoa > Chordata > Mammalia > Rodentia > Cricetidae > Alexandromys > Alexandromys fortis. The sequence continues at coordinate 19,491,696 of NW_026067892.1, read as the reverse complement.
GACATAACACTGGGAATGTTCTATCAATTTCTTATCAATTTGATAAGAAAAAATACATTTCTGCTTTGTGGTTCCCATGTTCTGAAAAAAAAATGTGATTAGTCAGCCTCCTGCTCTGGTCACCACATTTCTACGCCTTCCTAGTCCCTCAAGGGACTCTACCTTCTGAAGCCATAACCCTAAACAAATGTTTCTCTCCTCGTCATTTAAAAAAAAATGCAAAATTGGGGCGGTTTGTGTTTTGTTTTCATGACAAGAGCTCATAGAACTCACTACATGGCCTAGGACAGCCTTGAACTAGCAGTAATCTTAATGATTCAGCCTCTACATGCTGGGGTTATAGATTTAAGTCACCATACCCAGCTAACAATACAAACGTAAAAGACATTTCTAAAGGTGTAGAAACTGGATTTAGTGGCCATCACAGTTAGCTTCAAATGTCAACCAGACAGGGCTTAGTCATGTGAGAAGGAAGTCTCTGATGAGGGACTGCTGGATCACACTGGCCCGTGGGCATGTCCGTAAGGAAATGTGTGGACTGTTACTTGTGTGCACTTGGACTGCACTGGGTTATGCCTCAGCCTGTCAGTAAACTGGCAAGCAACATTCCTGAAGTTTCTGCTTCAAGTTCAGGCCCCAAGTTCCACCAACGACAGACTATTGACCTGGAAGTGATGCCAAATAAATCCTTTCCTACAAAGCCTCTGGTCCGTGTTTGAGCACAGCAACAGAAGGATACTAGAACAAAAACTTTCGGCTATGAGAAATTATGGAGTGAGGATAGTATAAATAATTCCAAATTTTCAAACTCGAGTTTGAGAGATTAGTTAAGGGGTTTACCGCTTAACTACGGCAAGACTAGAAGAAAAGGAAAACTAAAGAAGTAGAAGATATTTTGAAAAAAAGATGGTACTGGCTTGAGTTTTCTTCCTCTTGGCTATCTATTATTGTTAAGAATACAAGATCTCACAAATAGATCAGGTACTTAACAAATCTTTCTTGAACTGACAATGACTAAACGCTTACATTCCCCTCAAGCTAGTGTGACCAGGAGGTAGAAACCTTTGGAGGTTATGAAATCATGGAGGAGCTGCCATGATTACAAGAGACAGAACCCAGAGAGTGAGGTCACAGCAAACAGACAATGTCTAGAAACCCCTCATATGAACTCTCTTCTGAGTGCCACCTTCTAGAAGTGGACCCTCAACTTATGCTGCCTTGAACTTAAGACTTCCAGCCTCCAGAACGGCCAAAAAAAAAAAAAAAAATGAGTTTTTGTTGTTTATAAGCCACTGTTTAAGGCATTATGTTACAGCATCCCAAATGGACTAAAACAATACCTTTAGTAATTGGACTAATAAAAGGCAATTAACATTAGGCAAGTTTTAGGTTCCCTGAGGGCTACCCATGGAAACAGCTCTACAACAGGTGACCATTCCCCAGAGTCCACTGTTGCTATCAACAATTTCAATCCTACAAAGCAATGGCAATTACAGCATAAAAATTGGGAAAGACCAGAGGAGTCTGTCACCAAAGGGATGCCATGATTTCTACCAGGAGACTAGGGTCAAAGCTGCAATTAAACCACATAGTTAAACAGTGTGTTATGACCTGGGTGGTGGTGGTGCACACCTTTAATCCTAGCACTTGGGAGGCAGAGGCAGGAGGATCTCTGTGAGTTTCAGGCCAGCCTGGTCTACAGAGTGAGTCCCAGAACAGGCTCCAAAGCTAATGAGAAACCCTGTCTCAAAAGACCAAAACAAAACCTGTGTTATGAGTAGGGGGTACTAATTCCTAGTTCACATAGAAAGTACATGTTGTCCGTGTCAAAAGATAAAATAAAATATTGATTCTTCATTGCAATGAATGAAAAATAACAACATTAAAGACAAAGCAAAGAACAGGAAATGAAAAACAAATACTCAAAAGCCTTAAAATTACAGTATGAAGATAGATAGTCTTCATTAATTAATTACAAAATTAAATTCAGCAAGAACATACTTTCTTGGTGACTGTGTCAATTTCTTTTAAAAAACTATTTTTAAATTTTCAAGTGTGTGTGTGTGAAAGAGAGAGAGAGAGAGAGAGAGAGAGAGAGAGAGAGAGAGAGAGAGAGAGAGAGAGAGACTCTCTCTCCAAGTTACATGTTGTTGGAAACCACCCAATGTGGGTGCTGGGAGCTGAACTAAGATCTTCTATAAGAGCAGTTCCTGCTCTTAGCCCTTGCTATCTCACTGGACCCAACTGTGTTGATTATCAGGAAGAGAATGGGAATCCTAGAATTCAGTTCCACTGTAAATTCTCTATCTCCAAAGACAGTAGGAACAAAGTAAAAAAGGCTCATGACAAACTTGTGTAGGCAAATAATTAATCACAGAAATTTCTTCTGGCTTCATCCTAAGTCCTTTTTGGGTTACTACAAACAACAGGCTCAGTCCCCAATGAAGAAGCACCTCACCACACAGACGGCTCACGGAACAGTTCTGTGGAGTAACCTAGCATTATCTCCTTGGAAAAAGGCAAGCTCCTTTGGGTCTTAAAAACAGTACAAACCCCAAGCTGGGTCCTGATGCAACACTGCAACACAGAATCTAGGACCTAAAGGGAACCCTAGTGATCAAGAACAACATAAACAATCTCACTTTATAAGCAGAGGCCCCATGGGTTTGAAATGATGTGCTTACGATCCTACAGAAAGGTTTAGGACAGACTGAAAAACCAGAAACCTGAGTTTCCTAACTCAATATTCAGTCACCTTCCCTCCCTCTGTTGCTACTGCAGTTCTGGGGACTGAGCCAAAGGCTTCTCGCATATCAGGTGTATACTGTACCACTAAACTACAACCCTAATCTTTCCAGTCTTCTTTCAATGCTTGATTCTTAAGAGTCCCTGGGCAAAAGATTGCCTGATACACTGCTTTCAAAAGTACCCCAAGAGCTTTCTGTTTATAATTTATGTTCGGGGCAGACTCTATTTTAGGTATATGATACCACTCACATCTAACTAAAGTTATACATCTATCTTGTCCAACAACCTACTAATATCCACTGGCACAGGAATTTAAGGCCCAATAACCCCCAAACCCAGGTGAGCTGGGAAACACTATAAAGAGGGAAACTGACACTCTGATAACAAGTAATCAACATACCAACTTCCACTGGTGTTTATAACCTCGAGATGCAGAGGGACAGCTCTACATGTGGAGTCCTCTACCCCAAAAATTCCCTTGCCCAACCTATGAAAGCCAAGCCCCCTGAACCTGAGCGCGCAGTTTCCATTCCCTTGTAGATTTCTGCCCTTCGCTGTTCTGATGAAGGAAAATCTGCTCCCGCAGAAATCTGTCTCCTTTTTCATTTTCACATCAGCTCAATCAATCCCAATCTAAAACTTAGTATCTACGGTCTCCTGTAACAATTGACTATTGGCTTTTAAATAGTGGACTGTGAGCTGAGACTGTATTATCAAAACCTCTCAAATTGCCTGCTTGCCCCAAAGCACACATCTGACCATAACTGAGACCTCAGGCAGAGAGGAAGGCATTCAAACAGTAATGATTTTCCGGATCTCTATAAACCACTATCAAATTAGAGCTCTGGGAAAGCTATTTCCCAACAGAAGATTGATCCTTTTACCCCAGTACAATGTTTTCTTTGCGCTTCTAATGTGCTCAACATTTAATATGCCTTGAATTGGCCATTTTTTTAACGTGTTGGTCACAGTCAAACTGCATTAGTCTAGGGGCACTGTGATTTAATCTGACCTGGAGCAAAGCTTCAGAGAGAACAGCACAAAGACTTTAATCCATGGTCTTCTGGTGCTACTAAGACTACCAATAAACTGAATTAACCTATCTGCTTCAATACTTCCTCAACTAAAGTGAAATAGTTGTAATCCTTCTATCCTTCAGATCATGTGCTTTGCAAGATCCTAGGAAGTTTTACATCTCTGCCACTGAAGCTGTTCAGGGCACAATGGCTTCGGACTGAATATGGAAAAAGAAAGGCCAGTCATTTGTAACTGAGCTCTGTATCCACTGAGCTGACAAGCTTGCCAATCACAGTATCACAGGTCATCAGAGCACATCTGTCCTGCACAGGCAAAGATACTGAGATCCAAAGATCACATTGCAAAAGCTGGGGCGGGGGGGGGGGGGCAGGAAAAAGGACAAAAACTGTTTCATTTTTATTTCCCATCACCTCATTTTACAGAACCAAACTATGAGAGGTGCAAACCAGAAGATGCACAGGCTCGACACTTGCAGTTCCCATAGTTCCTCCTAGGTCATTTCTCTTAATGGCCAAAGTAAGGGCCCACAGCTTCACTACCCTCACAACCAAGAACGACACTGCCAAATGACCAGAATGGAGTATCAAAGGCCAAGCAAGTCCCTGAGTGCGGCTTTCACACCTGCTACCTGCTTCTAAAAGAAATAGACCGCTAATAAAAGAAATTAGTTCAAAAAGTACTCTGGGGACTAGAGAGATGGCACAGCAGTTAGGAAAAGCTTGCTGTTCTTGCAGAGGAACCAGCTCCAGTTCCCAGCACCCACAGAGCTGCTCACAACCATCTCTAACTCCAGTTTCAGGAGATAGGACACTCTGTTCTGGCCTCCACAGGCACATATGTGATCCACATAGACATATGGGTAAACATCATATACATAAAATTTTTAAGTTTTTTAAAAATTACTGACTTCAAAGTCATAAAAAGTTACTGTTTGAAATAATCTCAAAGACCATCTACTCCAATCTCATTTCAATGATGAAGAAACTAAGGCTCAAAAACTAATTTCAAAATGTGCTTCCCCTCAGCTCAGACCTACAAAAAAATCTATCTTCTGGCTCACCACTTTCTACTAAACCAGTGGAGTACATCCACATTACCCAAGGACTATAGTTCAGAATATCCCCACTGGAAGTTCACTTGGTGCTGAAAAAGCCCAGAAATATGTATTCTGAAACAGGAGCACACAAGTTCTAGGCAACTTAGTGAAACTATCTCAAAATAATAAAAACAAAAAGGCCGGGCGATGGTGGCGCACGCCTTTAATCCCAGCACTCCGGAGGCAGAGACAGGCGGATCTCTGTGAGTTCGAGACCAGCCTGGTCTACAGAGCTAGTTCCAGGACAGGCTCCAAAGCTACAGAGAAACCCTGTCTCGAAAAACCAAAAAAATAAAAAATAAAAAAAATAAAAAAATAAAAAAAAATAAAAACAAAAAGGTGAGAGGACTGAGATGGTGCTAACTGGTAGAGCAGTTGACTAGCCCTGGGTTCAAGTCCTAGTACAAGGAGTAGGGAGAAATGGCTCAGGACCCTTTCCCCATCCTTTTCTTTATAGGGAAACAACAAACAGTTCACTTACATTGCTGAGACCCAATTGCCCAGCTCTTGGGAAGGAAGGAAAAGAAATTCTCCAAGCAATAAACCAGTCACATAAATCTACCAGATCAACTAGATCAATTGTTCCTAGTATTTATTTTTTAGACAGACACTTAAAAATTTTAAAGCTACCTTGCAATTCTGCAAAGAAAGATATGAAAGTAGAGAGCCCTACCTAGCATGCGTAAAGCCCTGGGTGCAACCTCTGCAAAAAAACATAAATCATTAGCATCCATTTTTAGTACAAAGTATACTTAGTGCTCATCAAAAAGACACAGATAAGCAGGAAGCACTGGGCCACTTTGCCCTAGTTGGCAGTTCCTCCAGCACTCAAGAGTTCTTTACTGATTGCCCACAATCAGAAAAGAAGATAAGGCTTAAAAATGAGATAAGGCTTTGCATCCTAAATGATGGCAACTTAGAGAGGGGTCTGTACTAAAAGAATGTGAAGACTAAATCCCTGAAATACCAGCCTATAGGAAAAAGAGGGCAGAAACTTCTCACAATCCGGGATTTAAAAAAAAACCACTGGCTTGAACAAAATCACCACACCAAACACTTTTGCCTTGTCTTCTATGCTGGTGTCCTTTTCTACAGAATCGTATATTAAAGACTGTTTCACTCTGTGAGTTCGAGGTTAACCTGGTCTGCAGACTTGAGTTCCAGGACAGCCAAGCTACACATTGAAATCCTGTCTCAAAACAAACACCATTTTGCTTTCTCTAGTATGGTCTAGTGTGGTGACTGTGTTATTACAAAGGGAAACCCTGGTGCTCACATTCTGGTAAGAAAAAGAACAGACTTGTGGTCTCATTTCCCATCCCACACCTCATCAAAAGGCTGAGCTTTAGAGCAGAAATTAGCTACCAAGGAAAAGAAAAACCGGTTATACCCAGATCAACTACTTGCGAGTTCTATGATGGAGACCCAGAATCTTACACACTACATCCTATAAGACTTCAAAGTACAAAGTAAACAGGTAAGAAAACATTGCCTCTAGGAGCCTCAAAAGAGAGCAGAGTTAATCAGCAGAAGCAGATCATAAGCCCAAAGGGAAAACTCTCTGGGGTCATTAAAGAAGTGAGAACTGAGCAACAAACCCAACAGCCATTGCAGCCAAACTGCTGTGGTACAGAAGAAACAGGCTCCATCAAGAACAAACTGCACACTTCCCCTAAACCGCCCCTGCAGGAGTCCAGGTGATCAGTGTCTGAGATCCATCTCAGAAAGCATACAGGCCCACAGGTTCTCTCCAGCCACCCACTGAAGGTTAGACTGTACGCTCAGTATTATTCCACAAGCACTTCTAAGTGAATTGTTCTACCTGCAGCCCTGGGGTACTAAAGTAAAACTCTTCCCCATCGCTGATATATCAAATAACCCTGGCCACAGAAGGAGAAAGAATACAATGTTCCCAATCACTGGGAGTACACTGGTGCAAACATAAAGTCTTTTAAACTCACAGAAGTAGAAGAGTCAAAGTACTGTGTGTGTGTGTGTGTGTGTGTGTGTGTGTGTGTGTGTGTGTGTATCAATCATTCACGTGTGTGCACAATCAGGACAAGGCATCAAAAAAAGACAAGCTGCTTTCTTCTGGTAACAATTCTGAGCACCTTTCTTCTGAAACACATCAAAAAGTACTAGAGGGACTGGCAGGATGACTTGGCAGTGAAGAACTGCTTTTGCAGAGGTCCTGAGTTTGATTCCTAGTGCCCACATTAGAATTAAAACACCCTGCAACTCCAGCTCTAGGGGAATCCAAGGCCTCGACTTTCCGCAGGCACTGGACTCATTCATATGTACATCCCACACATACACAAATAACTATAAAAAGTAATAAAAATACATCTTTTAAAAATGTACTAGAGGAAGCTTAAATTAGGTGAAGAACTAAATTCAATTAGCAAAAGAAATGCTGAGAGACACAGAAGAGTATAAGGGGTATGGTGCCACATTCAAATGCACTGCCAGACCCCTAGCTCTTAAATCCCCCCCCCCCCCAGCCAGGCGTTGGTGGCACACGCCTTTAATCCCAGCAGAGGCAGAGGCAGGTGGATCTCTGTGAATTCGAGGTCAGCTTGGTCTAGAAGAGCTAGTTCCAACACAGGAACCAAAAGTTACTGAGAAACCCTGTCTCGAAAATGAGAAAAATAAAAAAAATAAATAAAAATAAATTTTTAAAAAATTCCCAAATTAAAAAAAGAAAAAAAAAGATTTCATAGAGAAATGCTCTTTCAGCCTATGCAAGTTTCCTCCAATGTGTTATTAAATGTGCTCCAAACTCTTTTATCATAATGGCTTACTGTGTTGACCCAGCCAGGTTGCCTTTCAAAGCACAAAGAAATGTATTATTATTTTGTGGCGGTTTGAATGAGAATTGCCCTGAATAGGCTGATATGTTTGAATACTTGGTCCCCAGTTGGTAGAAATGTTTGGAAAGGATTAGGAGATGTGGCCTTGGTGGAGGAGACATGTAACAGGGTTTGAGGTTTCAAAAGCTCATAAAAGGTTTCCCTATTAGCTTTCTCTGCCTCTCACTTGTGGATCAGATATAAGCTCTCAGCTACTGCTCCAGAACCATGCCTGCCTGCTTACTGCCATGCTCCTTGCCATGGTGGTCACAGACTCACCCTCTGGGTAGTAGAAAAGTAACTAAGACATTTTTGAAGACTAGAAATGTGAATTTACAGAATAAGTAAGATCCATTAAAATAAGCTATATTAATAAATATTTAAAAAAATAATAAAATGCTCACACATTTAAAAAAAAAATTGGGGGCTGGAGAGATGGCTCAGGGGTTAAGAGCATTGCCTGCTCTTCCAAAGGTCCTGAGTTCAATTCCCAGCTACCACATGGTGGCTCACAACCATCTGTAATGGGTTCTGGTGCCCTCTTCTGGCCTGCATGCATACACGCAGACAGAATATTGCATACATAATAAATAAATAAATAAATAAATAAATATTTAAAAAATAATAAAATGCTCACACATTTAAAAAAAAGAAATAAAATAAGCTATATTCTTCATGAAGAAAAGATTTAATTTCTTTGAGCATATCACAACTGAGGATAAAGTTAGTGCATAAGTTAGATAAATATAACTAACCATACTAGATTATCTTTATTACTGAGTTAAGAAGCCTAGGGTTAGAGAGATGGCTCAGCGGTTAAGAGCACTGACTGTTCTTTCAGAGGACCCAGGTTCAATTCTCAGTACCCACATGGCAGCTAACAACTGTCTATAACTCCAAGATCTGACACCCTCACACAGACATAAATGCAGGCAAAACACCAATGAACATAAAATAAAAATAAATAATTTTAAAAAAGCAGCCTAGACTTCTAAAATTGTCTACAAGTTTTATTTTTAAATATGTGTACATGTACATGTCTATATGGGATTATTTACATTGCATGCAAGTGCCTGCAGAGACCAGAAGCATCAGCTCTCACTAGAAGTTACAGGTAGTTGTGAGCCACCTGATGTGGGTGGTAAGAACCGAACTTGAGTCCCCACACTCTTCACTGCTGAACCATTTCTCCAGCCCTGACTTTCTAAATTTTTAAATATTGGTGGAAATCTTTCCCCTACATGAGCATGCTAGTATTAGAGATAAGAAATTTTAATATGCACCAGCTGAGTCACTAAGCCATGGGAAGCTTGCAATCCTGTTCACAAGAACAAACCAGGGACTTGATCTTATCTGGCTCTCTGACCGACAACCTGCCAACCTTTGGGAAAGTCTACCATCCAAGTCTTAAAACAGAAATAAGCAGTGAGAGAATTTATCTAGACAGAATTTATCTGACAGAGTTTCAGATATTTTAATAATAGTGAAAAGCCAACAGGGAAATGTTTGCTTCCAATAGAAAGCCAGTATTATCTAGGTCACCCTCTGGGTTACAGCTTCTGACCCTAAGATAACATTACAGCTCGCCAACCTGTAGAAAATTGATGGACAGGCAAACAAATGTTCATATATAAACAACAAAGTTTGCCAAGGTTCAGTAAAAGTTCTAACTTCCATCCTCACTACTGAAGAAACTAGTCTTGTCTCCGCTTGCACATTCTCTTTTCTTGGTTTATTTTCCTTTGTTTTGAGACAGGGACTTACTAGCATCCGGCTCCTGGTTGACCTGTTACTTAGCAGGAAGCCCAGACTAGCCTCAAACTCACAGAAATCTCTTCTCTCAGCAGGTGTGTGCCACTGCACTGGGCTCATTTTCATTGCCCCTGCTCTATAAAAATACGTGTGCTTTGGATTTCTCTTTTGAATAGATTATAAGTGACAAGTTTCCCCAATATGAACAAAAGTCTTTACTATGTTCATTTTATATTTGAAATATGAATAATGATTTGACCTTATTAAAGTTTTTTTAAGCACACACTTAAAAAATATGTTTAAACAAAAACCCAAATTGGAAAATCTCCTCCCCTCCCCCTTTATCCTCATTCCCATTCTGGATAAGTACTGGACTTAAGTTCAAAGAGCAGGCGAATTTCTACTACGATCATTTTTCTTATTCAAAAATCTGTTCAGTGAGCCAGGTGTGATGGCACTTGTCTTTAATCCCAGCACTCGGGAGGCAGAGGCAAGTGGAGGTCTGTGAGTGTGAGGCCAGCCTGGTCTACTGGCAAGTTCCAGGACAGCCAGATCTACAGGGTAAGACCGTCCCCACCCCCAAAATTATCTATTTATCAAGTGACTGTCCCCATTAAAAAATTGAAAAGTTAAAAAAATATAAATACTACTGCCTTTGCACAAAGTTTATGTGGGTATTAAAAACTTTTAAAAGGAAAAAATAATCAAAACTCAGCAAGATGGCTCAGCAGGTAAAGGCATTTGCCAAGTAAACCTGGTGCCCTGAGTTCAATCCCTAGAAACTACAGAACTGACGACAGGAAGCTGTCCTCTGACTTACCTGTATAAGTCACACACACACACACACACACACTTTAATTACTGCAGAAGCTGGGCATGGCAGTTCAGACCTATAATACCAGCACTTGGGAAAATAAGGCAGGACTGTTTTCAGTTCCAGGCCAGCCTCACCTACAGAATGAAGACCCTGTCTGAACACATACACACACACATACACACACACACACACACACACACACACCAAATCACTACTGATAATCAACACTTACTAAATGTTTGACAAATTATCTGGTGCTCATCATTTTCTTTCTTTTCACAAACAGCAATGTAAAACAGCCTTTGCATTGATCAAGCAAAAGTCAGTGGAGCTGGAAATGGCCTTCAGTTCAATTCCTGTGCTTGACATTGTACTTTCTCACAGACGGTGATAACAGAATATATTTTAATAAGCATATGCACACTTGGTAACAAATACATCAAATTTTAACCTTCAATACCAAATAAATCAATCAGAAGGCTGCAAGTGCCCTTTAACCTGCCAACAAAACAATTAAATCAGCTAACGACTTAGTTTAGCTTGCAGATCATAAACTCGTATGTTTCTGACAGCCAAACAGACTGCTAGGAAAGTGTGTGAAAACATTTTCAAAACGAACTGAGCTAAACAATCACAGGCTTTCTTCTACTTTGACAAAAAAAAAAAAAAAAAAAAAAAAATACTAGACAAAGACCAGGTTCACCATGGCATCTTTGCCCTAAACTCTTCTGCTAGAATTTGGAAACAAATTTTTCCCTCTGTTTTTAAACCTAGGAACCATTAAGGCTGAAACTCAATAAATAACTGATCTATTCCACTTTAGACCTATCTGCCAAAGGCAGCTCAAAACAGTGACTACACACTTCAGAAAAAAAATGTCCAGAGAACTCCATCACTCCAGTGCAAATTTAAGGAGCTCAAGGACAGCCTAAGATTCACAGTGACACTTTGTGTCTTAGAGTTTTCATTGCTGTGAAAAGACACCATGACCACAGTAAGTCTTAACATTTAATGGGGGTGGCTCTCTTACAGTTCCAGAGGTTCAGTCCATTATCATCATGACTGGGAATATGGTAGTATGCAGGAGACACGGTGGTGGAGTAGTATCTGAGAGTTACAACTGGCATGCAACAGGAAGTCGGCGGGACAGTATCCTGAGCGTAGGAAACTGCAACCCCCTCCCCAGTGACACACTTCCTCCCACAAGGTCGTACACACTCCAACAAAGCCGCACCTCCTAACAGTGCTACTCCCTATGAGAGCATGAGGGCCAATTTCCTTCAAACTACCACACTCTGCCTCAAAAATAAAGAGAAAGAAATTAAAGGCCGGGGATGTAACTCAGCTGGCAAAATTACCTAATCAGCATGAAGCTTTGGGTTCAACCCTCAGCACCACATAAACTAACTGGGTGTGGTTGGGGGCATGCCTGTAATCTCAGTACTCTGGAGGTGAAAGCAAGAAGAATGGAAGTTAAGGTTATAAGCTGAGGTACAAACAGTTGAGAATGTCTCAAAAACTAAAAATGAATTAAGTAGCAGACTCCAGGACTTAGCAGTAAGTTCAAGGTCATCCAGTGCTGCTCTGTCTCAAAACTACAAAAAAAAAAAAAAAAAAAAAAAGGTACGGGGTGGTAAACGCGTGTAATTCCAGCACTTGTGTAACACAAACAAGAGGAATCAGAGGTCAAGGCCAGTCCTGACTGTGAATGAAGTTTGAGGCCAACCTTGACTACTTGAAACCCTGTCTCAAAAGAGAAAGAAAAAACTACTACAGAAATCTGGCACTATATGTTTTGACACAATGTTTGTTTGACGTTTACAAAAAGACAAGTTCAGGAATGTAACAATATCATTCATACCAGCCCAAACCTGGAAACATAAATTTTCACCAAGAATAAACTGAATAAATTGCTATATTTATTTATACAATGTAATAATAGCAAGAAAAGCATAAAGAGATAAAATACTGAACAAAATGGCCACTCACAAAATAATGTTATGCTTCTACTTAAAATTCTGAAAATCAGCAGTGATCTAAAGTGGGAGGAATAAGCACCTGGAGGAGTCATCAAGTAGGGGTGGAGGGACGTGAGGAACCTGCTGGAGTGCTGGGAATTCTCTGCTTTCATCTAGGTAGTAATAGTATATTCATATAGGAATTATTTATTGGCCTGTACGATTACAACATGCAGCCTTTGGGACTGGGAAGAGAGCTAAACTGGTAAAGTATTTGCTGCATGTTCAATCCCAACATCCATATTCAAAGCAAGGCTTGGTAGCACCCATCTGTAATCCCAGAGTTTAGGAGGCAGTGGAAGGCCTGGGGTTTACTGGCCTCCTAGACTAATATAATCAGCGAGCCCCAGGTCCCGGTGACAGACCCAGTCTCAAACAAGGCGGATGGCTCCTAAGGAACAACACGATAAAGTGACCTCTGGCTTCCACATACACACACTTTAAGCTAGGTGTGGTGATCCATGCCGGTAACTGAGGGAGTGAAAAACACAAGATGGTGGTGAGTGGAAGGCCAACCTGGGTTAAAGGTCCAGACCCCCACTTTCCAAAAAGGGGTGTGTGTGTGCAGTGTTGGGGAGATATAATGAGGATGAGGGAAGGGGATAGGAGGGGAGGGGACTGTTGGAGTTCAGGTTTCTAAAGGCGCTTCATAATGGTAATTAAAATTCTATGACTAGTACCAGGACAAAGCAGCTCTGAGCTTGCTGGCCTGTAGAAACACTTGGCCTGTGGTTCTATCCTCCAGTTACTAACAGGTCCGTCCTATCCATTCTTAACATTCTCTTTACTAGCTCCTGGAAAACTAACTTGACTTCAGCATTCTAAGCATTTCTCCTCCCTTACTTCCTCCATCCAAACTTTTCTAGCTCTACCGCGTTCCTCACAAGGCTGCCTCTATGAATTAAATTAACTAGGCTCCTTGTAGTCTCTGGGTTCTGTTGGGGAACGCCAACTTGAGTGGAAAAACCAGAGGGTGGGAAAATAGTTTGTTTCCCTTCCTACAAGGCCTGTCCTCCCAGTGGCTACAATCCGAGAGGATACCTGCCACTCCCCTTCAGCTAAACTCCTAAGGTTCTAAAAATAAACACTCCCTCTTCTGCCTTCTCAGACCTAAGAGAGATTAAGAGGCTCTATCTGCTAGCATCAGGATGTTCCAAACCATTCCCTGTCAGGTTTTTTGGTTAGCTATGTTTTTTGTTGTTGTTGTTGTTGTTGTTTTTGGTGTTTTGTTTTGTTGACACAGTCTCACCATGTAGTCTAGTTTGCCTGGATTTCAGTGTTTAAGTCAGGTCTTCAGGTCAGGGTCCTCCTGCCCCTTGAGTTTGAGATGACAGGTGGGATGGCTAGTCTTGGTTGTTAACTTGACTACATCTGGAATTAACTAAAAATCCAAGCACCACCTGTGCGGGCTTTTCTTGAGGTTGGAAGACCGGCCCTAAATCTGGGCCACACCTTCTCATGGCTGCCCATATAAAGTACAGGAAGAAAGAAGCTTTTGCTGTTGTTCACTTGCTTGCCCTCAATCTCGCTAGCAAGTTCCCACATCCTGCCGCAGAGATATTCCTTCACTGCTATTAGAGCCTTTTTCTTTGGGACTCCAATATATACTGAAGACCAACTGAGACACCCAGCCTCGTGGGCTAAACAACTGGGATTCTTGGACTTTCTGTCCAGAGACAGCCATTGTTGGACTAGCTGGGCCACAGCCTGTAAGGAAATCTAACAAATCCTAGATAGATAGATAGATAGATAGATAGATAGATAGATAGATAGATAGATAGATAGATAGATAGATAGATACGTACATACGTACATACGTACATACATACATACAGATTCTATTATTACTTCTGTTCCTCTAGAGAACCCTGACTAGTATGTACCACCCTGACTAGTATATACCACCACACATGGCTCCTCACTAGTTTTCTTTAAGCCTGCCCTGCCTTGCTGGACAGTCCCTAAAACACTCAAAACACACAGCTGGATTGTGCCAGAAGACTGATAAAGCCACACCAGTTTGGCCTCCACTGCTCCATTAACTGCATAGGTTTTTTTCTCCGAGTAATTGGGCTCTGTGTATTTATGCATGAAGACTGATTGACTGCAAATCAATTCCTCATGGAATATTAACCCCAGGCTGGTTCTCAATTCTGCCACCTATGTGCACACACTGTACGTAATATTAGAGTAACGTGTATTAATTAAGAAGGCAAATGTTACTAAAAATGACTAGCACATAGAATGCAAAGCTAAGCTAACTATGGGATTTGTAGCTTACTCATTTATAATCCCCCTTTCCTTTAGACTAAAGACTGGAGAAATTACTAGAGCTCTGCTTTATCACAATACTAGAACAATATCAAATACAGTATCCACCTTACAATTACCTCTGGAGTGCCCACACAATTTTAAATGTTCTGTCAGTCAAAAAAAAAATTCCCTTTCTTCCAATTAATCCTACAATCAAGAAACCAGGCTCAAATAATAGAAAATAACTTTTAGTGTCAATTTCATTTTATTCTTTTTTGTTTTTGTTTTTTTAAGACAGGTTTTTGCTGTATTTTTTGTTGCTTTTTTTTTTTTTTTAAAGAGCCTGTCATAGCACTAGCTCTTGAAGACCAGGCTGGCCTCAAACTCAGAGATCCACCTGCCTCTGCCTCCTGAGTGCTGGGATTAAAGGCGTGAGCCACCACTACCTGGCTATTCTTAAATTATACTTAAGATTCAGAAAGAAAGTATCCCAGAAAAAAAGAGTCAAAGGTCGAGGCAAAAGGGCTCACTCAGTAGTGAATAGCACTGGTCGAGTCCAGATAACCCAGGTTCAATTACCAGCACCCATATGGTGACTCACAACTGTCTGTAACTCCAGTTCCAGGGGATCTGATGCCTTCTTCTGACCTCTGTGGACACTACATACACATATTACAAGCGAAATATCCATCCGCATAAAATAAATATTTAAAATAATTTTTTTAAGAGTCAAAGGTCATGGAACAAGTTCAAAGACTGGAAAAGATTTGATTTTTTTTTTCCTTTCGAACATGATGTTCAATGGATTGATGTGGTTTTTCTGGTGCTCTTTAGACACTCAATCAACCAATCAAAAAAAAAAAAAAAGGTATTTTGCCCTCATGTTGTGTCTGTGTACCACTTGTGTGCCTGGTTCGGAAGAAGCCAGAAGACACTGAATCCCCTAGAATTGGAATTATAGTTGTTAGCCACCTGTGGGAATCAAACCTGGGTATTCTGCAGGAATAGCCAGTGTTCTTGACTACCAAAGTCATCTCTCCAGCTCCAAGATTTTATTTTTGAACCAAAAATAAAAACTGACGGAGGCTTGATTTCAAAGGGTGCTGCAGAAATGTTGAATTAGGAAAGCTTTTATTTCTTCAGGATTTCGTTCTCCTGTAGATGATCACACTATAGATTCATCCAGATATATCAAGATAACAGGGCAAAATAATTGAAATAACACTGCAAGAGGCTCATTTCTCTACTCACAGGAAAATAAAGCCTGCAGATAAACAGTTAGCCATATTAGAGACCTCCGACTGGGTTCTCAACCTCAGGACTGCAGACATTCTATAACACATCCCTGTTACTGACTGGGGAGGCCATGGTCATTACTGGATGCTTGATTTTATTCCTGGTTTTTATCTAGAAGATCCTAGTAGCCAAGAAGTGTTTTCCAAGATGGTCAAAAGTCTCTCGGAAGCAAAACTACCTAGGTTAAGAACTTATCCAAATAAACAATTACCAGCTGGGCAGTGGCGGCACTTTGCCTTCAAAACCGGTAGCCGGGATGTAGAGGCACATGGATCTTTTTTTTAGTTCAAGGCCAGCCTGGTCTACAAAGTGAGTTCCAGGATAGCTGGGAACTACACAGAGAAACCCTGAATCGGGAGAGAAAAAAATTACCGCCAAAATAAGGTAAGTTTGTTTTATATAGAATATCTACAAACTTTTTCTTCAGCTCTGGGCAAGAAAAAAAAACCACCTATTACCTGGCTTTATGAATTCAATTTTCCTTTAGAACTCTATTTGACAACTTACAAAGTGACACCATTAGACGAAACTACAACTGAAGAGTACAGTTGCTGCCAGTGAAGAAAGGCTGCTATGAAACTGCCTAACTTGAGTTCCCTCTTGAGATATTCTCCGTAGAGAAGCATGCTCCTTTGTTCTCCCACAGACATAGATGGAAAGTGTTACAGTCCCAAGGCGTGACCAAGTGGAAAAAAGACAGGCAAACCACCCAAACCAGACAGACAAAACTGAAGGCAGGAACACACAGAACTCAAGCTCCTTGTTTACAGGTGGACTCTAGGTGATCTTCCTCTTTTCTCTCCAACACACTGTTCACACAGTGGTTCAGTGCTCTCACCAGACATCCGCTTTATACTAATTACTTTGTAAGGCTCTTCAAACACTTTAACATTATACTTATAATAGGCACAAAGTTCAAAACGCCAATGCCGTAACTGCTACATAAAGAAAAACAAACAAGATTTTATAATACATCAGGGACTTTCAAGAAAGATCTCAGGAGACAAGAATCTTCTCTCCACATGCATTCCCAAAGTGCCCCCCCCCCAAATAATTCCAATTTCTGGTCTTCCCAAACCCTCTGAGGTCAGCCACAATGATCAACAACCCTCTACCTCCCAGACACGTGTCCCAAAGGTAGTTTTACAAAGTTAAAAGGGACAGGGTCTTCTGAAATGATTTCACTGGTGGTAAAACAACTCTGCTACTCAACTACTGTGGAAGTCAGGAAAAGTCTAGTTTTCCATTTATTAAAGGGTGCCAGAACATTTTTCAGAGTTTGTGGTAAAAATTTATTAAGTATGTAGACTATCTCTTTCTGTATATAATACATTGCTTCTTCTAAAGAATTATTTCTTTATATTTTATGTACATTAGTGTTTGGCCTGCATGTATGTCTGTGTGAGGGTATCAGATCCCCTGGAACTGGAGTTATATAGACAGTGGGTGCTGGGAATTGAACCTGGGTCCTCTGGAAGAGCAGCCAGTGCTCTTAACTGCTGAGCCATCTCTCCAGCCCTTCTAATACATTCTTGATGTGAGTTGTCTAAATTTTTTTGTTTCTTTTTTTGTTTTGCAAGACAGGGTTTCTCTGTAGCTTTGAAGCCTGTCCTGGAACTAAGCCTTTGTAGACCAGGCTGGCCTCGAACTCACAGAGATCTGGAGTGCTGGGATTAAAGGCATGAGCCACCACTGCCCAGCACCGTATGACTTTTAAGATTGTTTTTAGTCAGAACCTGGTGAGCCAGAGGATTCTTAATTCAAAGACTGACTGAGGCATTTAGTGAGAACCTGGCACCAAATAAGTAAGTAAACGATGAGAACTGAAATAGAACACGGCCTAGCATGTAAGACCCTGAAGCCAACACACACACACAGAATTTTTTTTTTTTTTTTGAGATTCTGAGGCATTTTCCTGTACTAAAATTTTGGGGGTTTTTTGTTTTTTTCTCACTTTTTTAGGCCCTTTCTTCCCAGTCAAAGCATCAGTTTTATCTATCATAAAAAGTAGAAAGAGAACCTTGAATTCAGATCATAATAAATAAAAACCATTCTGCCCCAAGTAACAACACACTACAGCTAAGAATGACAACTTCTCTAGTGAAAGCATTTTATGTAATCTCTATGGAATCTTCAGAAAATGACGTGTCAAGATCATTGATACCTACGTCAATTCCCTTATGGCAATTAGGAGAACAGATTCCCCATTCTAGAGTATCAGGAAGTCATCAAGGGGTACAAGGATAGCTGAAGAAATAAAATAACTCAGAACAAAAAGGATTCCAAATAGACTAAATAAATGCAAGTCCTGCTCAGACAAAGAAGTTCATTAATCCCCGCACAAGTCCTTACATGAATATTCTATTTCTGAATGGGAATTCATCATTTACATACATATCCAGATAGCTCACAGGAAAGAAAAGAAACTGCTCATTGTTAGGAGCCATTCTCCACTAACCATCCAATAAGCCAGCAGCAAGTGTCTCTGTAATAATTGTTGCCAGGAGGGAGGAGGTGAGGGGGATGGAGAGACTAGATTTCTTTTATTTAGTTCAACTTTTGTTTTGTTTTGTTTTGCTTCTCTGCAGCTTTAGAGCCTGTCCTGGAACTAGCTCTAAGAGACCAGGATGATATTGAACTTGAGTCCTGGGATCCCGGCAAGTTCCCAACATTTATAAATGCTACTTATTACCTACTGAAAACTCATTAAATCTGAGATAACCTATTTTAGATGAACTTTTAATTGGGTTCGGGAGGCAAAGCAAGCACTCCTGTCTCTCCTCTGAACTACAGAGTTCAAGGCCAGCTCCAGCTGTATGAGGAGTTCAGAGACAGTCTTGTCTACTTAGTAAAATACTATCTCAAAAAGGGTCCAGCAAGAGCCTGAAAGTGGAGGACTGTTAGTTCAAGACCATCCTAGACTACAAGAGAGATTCTGCCTGGAAAACAAACTGGCAGATTAAATCCTTTGTTTAATCCCAGCACTCAAGTAGCAGAGACAGGCAAATCTCTTGGAATTCCAGGTCAGCCTGCTCTACACAGCAAGATACAGCCCAGCCAGGACTACACATAAGACCCTGTCTCCAAAAATCAACCAAGCAAAAGCCTAAATAAACAAAAGTCCCAGCACTAGGAGATAAAGTGAAAAAAAAAAATGACTAAAAGTTCAAGGCCAAGGATTTCTGCTGAGTTCCAGGCCACCCGGGGATACACTGCGAGACAGTTTCAGAAACAAAACAAAAGCAATTGCTCTAATTGCGACAGCAGGAAAAGCTGCAAGCCATCTGCAGTGAGTCTAGAAAGGATTCTCCAGGACCTTGTAAGTTCTGCATATACTGCATTCCGCAAGATATTCGTCCTGATCATTTTAACTCCAGTTTTTTTTTTTTTTTAAAAAAAAGGGGGGGGAGGTAAAGATGCTCAGCTTTTACCAAAATCAAACGTCAGAGGTGAAATCGCCACATGACTCAGATCCTTCTAAGAGTTAGGGGCCAAGGGTCTCTCTTCTAGGTCGGACTCACCAACTTTAGAAGGTCGGTACTGGGCATCTTCCTCCGCAGGAGTCTTCCCAGAACTCCTCTTTTTCAGCGTCTGAAAAGGGGAAACACATCTGTTTACTCTAAGACGTAAAGGCGTCGCCACACTGCTAGATCAGCTGCCTCCCTAGCTCCTTGGAAGGCACGGGATTTCACTGCCTGCCTTTATCAACACTCCGGCCGGTCGGCCGAACCAGAAAAACCCAGCCGAGGAGTCCACGAGGGGGACACGCCCCTTCCCAGGCTGGGACTCAAGACAGCTCCGTCCCCGGGCCCACAGTCCCACGGCCCCACGGCCAGCCAGATCTCGGGCTGCTCCTCGCCCGCTCTGCCTCCCCGCCCAGCCAGAGCCCGAGCTCGGCGCCCCGACTCTCCGCGCCACCGCTCAGCCCGAGCCTCCAACTCCCGCCCTTAGCTAAGCACCCCTTCAGCCCCGGCACTGCTCGCCTCAGCCCCACTCCCCTTCAGCCTGGGCCCCGCAACCCCTCAGCTCGGCTCCCCCTCGACTCCCCTCGGCTCTCCCCTGCTCATCTTGGCTCGCGCCCCCTCAGCTCGCCCCTGCTCCTCTCGGCTCGCCCTCCTCCCACCTCCCCCTCAGCTCGCCCCTGCTCCTCTAAGCTCGCCCCCCCCCCTTAACTCCCCTCCCCTCAGCCCGGCCTGGCTCCCCTCAGCCTCAGCCCCGACCGACCCAGCACGGCGGCTCCACCTCCTCAGGCCGAGATCCCGCGCCTTCTTCCCGGCAGAGGCTCAGCCTTGCAGCCGCACACCTCGCGCGCCTCCGCTCTGCAAGCGACTGAGCCGCCAGCCGCCGGATCCGAGCTCCCCCTTCCGCTGCCGCCGCAGAGATTGGAGGTGCGCCTCCGCCGGCCCCGCCCCTCCCGGAAATGGCCTTGGGGTACCCACCCGCCTTAGGGAGCCCCGGGCGTGCGCGGCCTCGCTGTTCTAGGATGCGCGCACGTCCAACGCTGCGCGGAGCGGGCTCCGCACTCCGCCCTATAGCGCGTGCGCGCCGCCTGCTGGCCGGGTAGGGACTGGCCGTGTTGGTCTCTAATTTCTTCTTCAGGCTACCCTTTATTTATTTGTCTTATATCCTTGTTGTTTTATGATGCAAGATTTTACTAAGTTGCATAGGCTGGCCTTGAATTCCCTCTGTAGGACGGGCAAGGTTTTGATCTAGGTATCCTCCTGCCTCAGCACAGCCTCCCAAGTAGCTAGGATGACATCTTCCTCCCAATTCTTTGTTTTGAAACAAGTTCTCATATGCTGGCCTCAAACTGGTCATGTATCTGAGGGTAACTGAACTCTCAATCTTCCTGCCTCCACCTCCCAAATGTTGAGATTACAGGCATGGGACAAGACACTATGCTCAGCAGTTTGGGGAATGATTAGCGTTTGTTTGAGGCTGGGGTCTCACTCTGTTGTGAAAGCTACGAACTGGTCTTGAACTTGAACCAATCTTTCTGCCTCAGGCTCCTGAGTTTTGAAATTATGGGCCTGAAAAAGCTTGTTTATTAGAAGGGTGGCTTGCAGGGACTGGAAAGGGAGGGCTCAGTGAGTTTGGTTCCCAGCACCCACATGAAACGGCTCCCAAGTGCCTATTACTCCATATCCACAGGGTCTGACATTCTCCTCTGGCCTCTGAGAGCATTCATAGACACTTGGCAAACACACACACACACACGTTTACACATAAAAATAACTTGAACCTGGTGGGTGGTTCACTCCTGTAACCCCAGCATTCAAGAGGCTCAAGAAGGAACATTGCTTCAAAGCAAGACTCCCACTCCCCTACACATACTGGACACAGCTGGTCACTTCCTGCCAGTGTGAGCCTGCAGACAAGACAAACCTCAGCAACCACTTGACCTGGGTCTGTAAAGGAAGGACTTTGGGATTTTACCGAGTGCCTTAGGGTTACTTATTGTTATGATGAAACACCATGACTCAAGAAACTTGGGGACGAAAAGGTTCATTTGGCTTACACTCCCACAGCACTGGTCATCACTGGAGGAAGTCAGGACAGGAACTCAAGCAGGAGCAATGGTGTCTATGGAGGAGTGCTGCTTGCTGGTTTGTTCGGTCCACTTTCTTATAGAACCCAGGATAAGCAGCCCAGGGATGGTACCACCATAGACTGGGCACTCCCCCATCAGTCACTAATTAAGAAAATGTAGCCCGGATCTGATCTCACGGAGGGATTTTCTTTCCTTTTTTTTTCTTTTTTTGTTTGTTTGTTCATTGGTTGGTTGGTTTTCTTTTTTCTTTTCTTTTCTTTCTTTTTGTTTTTTTTTTTTTTGTTTTGTTTTTTTGTTTTTTTCAAGACAGGGTTTCTCTGTGTATCTCTGGCTCTCCTTTAACTTGCTCTGTAGACCAGGCTGGCCAGAGATGGTGCTTCAGAAGCTAAGGTGGGATCACTGCTATTCAAAGATCTCATTAGGATCACAAAGGTCACCCTTCACACCAGGTGGGGGAAAAAAAACAACTGCCTCTCAAATAAGTATGGTGAAACTTATTTGGTGGAGCAGACGGCATTATAGTTATAGCAATGACTTATATGGTAGGCTTTTTAAGTCATTGGATGGAATGGAAATATACCCATGAAGATACCTAATTTCATCCCCTTGTGAATGGTGATACTTTTGTTTTATTTTGTTTTCGAGACAGGGTTTCTCTGTGTAGCTCTTGTTGTCCTGGAACTCGCTCTATAGACCAGGCTGGTCTTGAGCTCCACCTGCGTCGACCTCCAGAGTGCTGGTGTTAAAGGAGCGCACCACCACTGCCCAGCATGAATGGTGATACTTAAAAGAGGCCGTCATTAGCAGCGCCATCCTTATTGTCACGGGGTGTGTCTAGGAGGGAACAATTTGCCTCCTCTGCGCCCCATGGCAGCAACCCTCAGTCCCCCAAAGAAGTCTGGCAGGCTGTCTGGATCTTTTCTCACCCTTTATACAACCAAAACTCCCAGGCATCTCTCTCTGCCATGCAGATCCCCTGGGTCAGCCCCTGATGCCCACATTCCTCTGCACTCTTACTGTGTTCTCAGGGGTGTAAGGGCTATGATGTTCCAGCACCCTTCCAAATGCCTGTTCCTCAAGAGTTACACCAGGCCTGTCCTGCATATTGCCCCATCCCGTTTTGTTTTTTACTTCTTCAGGTCAGAGGTACTGCCCCCAGCCCTCTACTTAACTGCCATCTCTAAGCGTACAATCATTTAGTACTTCCGACTGTCCCCTCTGTGTGTACACACGTGTGTGTGGCTGTGCATGAGTGCAGAGGTCTGAGGATGATGCTGAACAGTCAAGCCCCCGTGATTCACCTGTCTGAGCCCCCTACCACCACCCCACAGCACTGCATCTTTCTGCATGGTACTGGGGATTTGAAGTGAAGTCCTCATGCTTGCACCAGCTAAGCCGTCTCTCTAGCCCCTCATTCTTGAATCTAGAATTCATGCTTCCAGGTGACCGGAGGGCCATGTCCGATCCTCCCCACCCCATGCATCTGATTCTTCACACAAATACAAACCAATTCAGCCATCTTGACTGATCTGATCTTTCAGAAAGAACTATGCTAAGAGCCTCCGTGTACAGGCTCATTTCCTGCCCCGACTTGTCCAGATCTCTTGATTCTCCTTTGCAACTTGACAAACAAAGGCACAGAGAGACCAGAAAAGGTGACATCTTCCATAGACGCACGAGGGGAAGTGAAGTTTGGCAGCAAAGCCAAGGCTTCAGACTTCAAATGAACCTGGGGGAGACTTGTTGATTATTCACATTTATGAATTAAAAACAAAGAGTGAGAGAGGGCCTTCGGCTATTTGTCTGATGGACTCCAAGCACACAACACCACCGAGGCTGGAGAGGGAGCAACTCCTGGCAGCTTCCAGCAGAATGGAGACTGCAGCATGTGTCTAGGCTTGCAGGCCTGCAGGCTTGCACCTGCACAGTCCCTGTTAGTCCCTGAAGTAGCTTGCCCTCCCACATGGGGTGGGGACAGGGAGACTAACTAAAACCTAAAACTTTGGGGCCCTCTTCCCACCCACAGTCCTTCAATCTGTGGAATAACATCAGGGGGCCTTGGCCGGCTGGTGAGAGGTAGGGCTGCCTAAAGCCCCCTCCAGCACATTGTCCTTTCCCAAGAACAGCTTTGGCATCCTCTGGGAACTTGTTAGAAACTCGGGGTTTTAGAACCCCAATCCAGACCTCAATCAGTACCTACACTGTAGCAAGATTCCCAGATACTCTGTACATAACAAGATCTGAGAAAAAAGAAAAAAAACCTCACCCTGCCCACCCCTCACCCTGCTAGCAGAGAAAAATGATGTTCTTATGACGCATTTGTTCGCAGTTGTTTATGGAGTTTCATAAAAAACCATACGTCAGTGAAGGGGGAACTGAGGGCCCCAAACTGCCCTTTGATACCCTTGGTGCCTCCCTAGATAACAGGAGACTGAGAGGGACGAAATGCAGCTGGGAACCGGTAAGAAACTGACCGTCTTCCTGATGCAGAGTCTGGGGAAAGAAGGAAGCCACTCTGGGATTTTTCCCAACGTGGTGTCTTCAGTTTAAGCTGGGAGGATCTCAGTGCAGTACCTGCACCTACCAATTGTGAAAAGCACTCACACCAGCACATCTGGTTCTGCTGAAAATGATAGCCACCCATGGCCTAATAAGTGGTATCTCCTCCATATATAGGTGCACATCATCTCCCATGCACACTTCCTCTTGGCCTTTTTCTCCTCCTCTTTCTCTTCTTTTTCCTTCCTTCCTTTCTTTTCTTTTCTTTTCTTTTCTTTTTTTTTTTTTTTGAGGGGGGGATTTCAAGACAAGTTCTCTCTGTGTATCTCTGGCTGACAGTCCTCAGTCCTGGAATTCACTCTGTAAACCAGGCTGACCTTGAACTCACAGAGATCCACCTGCCTCTGCCACCCTAGTGCTGGGATTAAAGGCTTGTGCCACTACCACCCAGCTAGCTAGGGAGCTGTGTGTGTGTGTGTGTGTGTGTGTGTTTGTATATGCATGAGTGTATGTATGTGTGTACATATATGTCTATATGAGTGTGTGTGTGTGTGTGTGCACGCGCGCGTGTACAGGGCTGTAGAGAGATCTGAGATTTGTGGCTTCTGAGACCCCGCTGAAAAGGAATCTGGGAAAGTAAAAATACCCCAACAGTAGGCAGATAAACAGAACAAAAGCCACATGATTATATCATGGGATTCCAAGCAGGAACCCCACAAATATGAGCCTGGAAGAAAGGACAAATCAAGAAAGTAACCCACAGAATCCAACGAAGAGTTTATAAGCGGTTAGGCATGGTGGTGCACGCCTTTAATACAAGCACTGGGGAGGCAGAGGCAAACAGATCTCTGTGAGTTCAAAGCCAGACTGGGCTACATAGTGAGTTCCAGGACAGCCAGCAATACATAAAGAAATCATCTCAACAAAGAAAGAAAGAAAGAAAGAAAGAAAGAAAGAAAGAAAGAAAGAAGGAAGGAAGGAAGGAAGGAAGGAAGGAAGGAAGGAAGGAAGGAAGGAAGAAAGAAAGTTTATAAAACCATCATAACCACACAGGGGCCAGAAACAGGCTTGTAGCTCCAGCAGCAAGCTGAGTTCATTACAACCTCTGAAGCCACAGGCGAGATTAGCCAATGGCAAAGCAGATGGACACAGCTGGGGGGGGGGGGGGTTGCCTAGAGAACAAAGCAGGTGGCTGGTCATTGCATGTGACTAGAAGCAGAAAGGAGAAATGAGTCACTGCACTCCCATGGCTAAAGTGACCCCCTGGTCTACCTAGGGTCAGTCATGTTTTAGGTACCAATCCCTAAAGTCACTGTGAGCAAGCCATCACAAAACTGAGACCAGTTTTCCAAGGAAGTCCCACCCTTCTCAAAGATGCCTACCATGGACAAAACATCAAAAACCGTGAGTTTCTCAAAAGCTAAACAAATAGAAACTTCCTTAGGGAGAAGGAAGTCGGTGAGCCCTACAACAAAACCGCTTTGAAGACAGCTGAGCTGTACTCAGACACATCACGTGGTCGCCAGCTAGCCCCTCCCCCAGCCCCACTCCAATACAGAAAATTTAAAACTTTCCAATAAATAAAATAATTTGGACAGCAATAAAAGACACTCAGGTTAAACTGCGTGTCACGGCCTGACACACAGCTTAAATAGCTTGGATCTTACCCTGGATGCCTGTGCTCTTCTTACCCAGCATCCTCCTTCACTAACATACAAGTTCCTTTTTCCTCTGGGCCAGCCAGCCAGGTCCATGTGAGGAGTGGACGCTGTGTTTATTGTCAATGTGTTCACTATTCTTTGAGGTGAAAGTGGAATCACCCTCCTTTAAATCCTGTCCAACTTCTTTGCGCGATGCAAAGTTACATATTGGGACCCAGGGAGATGGCTCTGAAAGTAGAGACACTTGCTGCCAGGTCCTAGGACCTGAGTTCCATGCCTGGAATCCACTTGGTGGAAAGCGAGAACTGACTTCACAAGACGTTCTCTGAACACATACGCACACCCAAATGTAATTTTAAAGAACATACTTAAGTTACACAGCCTTAAGAAGCAAGAAGAGAGCTGGGCGGTGGCAGCCCACACCTTTAATCCCATCACTCCGGAGGCAGAGGCCGGCTGATCTCTGTGAGACCAGTCTGAGTAGGCTTCAAAATCACTCTGTGGTCAAGGTTGACCCAGAACTGATCTCTTCCTTCTTCCATCTCCCAAAGGCTAGCATGATAGGTGTTTGACACCATGCTCAGTTATACAGTGCTAAGGCTCCAACCCAGGGCTTTTGTGCGTGTTAAACAAGCATTCTACCAACTAAGCTATATTCACAAGCTGTTTTACTTTAGTTTTAGTGTGTGTATGTCTTTGTTTTGATTTTGTAGATAGAGGGTCACATGTTGTTCAAGCTGGCCTTAAATTTTTTTTTAAATTTATTTATTTATTTATTAAAGATTTCTGTCTCTTCCCTACCGCCGCCTCCCCTTTCCCTCCCCCTCCCTCAATCAAGTCCCCCTCCCTCGTCAGCCCAAAAAGCAATCAGGGTTCTCTGCCCTGTGGGAAGTCCAAGGACCACCCACCTCCATCCAGGTCTAGTAAGGTGAGCATCCACGAAAC
>NW_026067892.1:19447100-19459679 GCF_014885135.2 Alexandromys fortis | reverse complement strand
GTCCTTCTGTTGTAAGATCATTGGGTTCTGGTGCTTTCATGTTGTTTTTCAGCTTATTGGGAGAATTTTTGCCTTGGCGCCTGCCCATCTCCTCCTATTGACGATCTCTAATTGGTCTTTTAAAACCAGATCAGGTTTCCCTGCTGGCCAGAGGCTCCTCTTGCAAAATTCCCTCGTTCTGTTTCCTGGCTCCTGCCAGGGGCCAAGATTCCTCTCACCCCTCAGACGGGTCTTCAGGTAAAGAACCAGGTTCCCTGTTTGCCAGGGACCTCGCCAACCAAAGGCCTACCTCTTTGATTTAATTGTCCTGGGGCGATCTGCTCTTGGTGTTGCGCTGGTCCCTGTCGCCTGCGTTGTCTGCCACTGTGTCAGTACCCTCCGGTCCCGGCCGCTGCACCAGCTACGTCGCCCGCTGTGCGCGTCCGGTTCCGGCCGCGGCTGCCGTGCGCGTCCGGTTCCGCTGTCCTTAAATTTTATATGTAGCTGAGGATGGCCTTATTCTTGGTCTTCCTGCCTCCCCCTCCAGAGTCCTGGAGTCACATATGTGTACCACCATGTCTGATTCCATGGCTTCTTTGGAAACATTGAATTTTTCTCTTGATTCTGTTTTATCAGAGTGCTCCTCCTAGCAATGCAGGAGTTGCCAGACATGTCTGATGGAGTAAGGCACAGGCACGTTGTTATAACTGTCTGAGCTGGGCTTCCGTGACTCTCAAATGAGAGCTTATCACGTCTCTCTTGGGGCTATTGTAACAGCTGTGCCCCGGCACCCACACTGTTCCTGCCTCTCCAGTTGACATTTACACATCGTATTCCACCTGCTTCTGCCATCACCAGGTCCCTGTCAGAGTTCTGTGAGGAGCTAAGCCCGGTCCAGTCTGTTGCGTTAGGTTTGACCTCCATTCCTTACAGACCCACCAGCCTTGTAAGGTTCATCTGAGTACCAAGCTACCAGTTGCCTACAGGTTTTACTCCTCACAGGTGTGTATGTCCCCAGCCCTATCAGATCCAATACTTTCATCTTTCTAATTCCCTTTTACTATCCCAAAATCACATTGAAAATGTTTTGTGCTGGGCTGGAGAGATGGCTCAGTGGTTAAGAGCATTGCCTGCTCTTTCAAAGGTCCTGAGTTCAATTCCCGGCAACCACATGGTGTCTCACAACCATCTGTAATGAGTTCTGGTGGCCTCTTCTGGCCTGCAGGCACACACACAGACAGAATATTGTATACATAGTAAATAAATAAATATTTAAAAAAGGAAAGAAAATGTTTTCTGCTTGTTGATATATTTTTACAAAGGAAGCTGTATGACATGATGTGTGTGTCAAGTACAGGAGACAACTTACAGGAACCTATATGTGTCCCCGGTATTGAACTCTGGCAGTGGGCACCCTTTACTGCCTAGCCATCTTGCCAGCCCCTCAAAATCAATTTCCTACAAACTTCAGAGAAAAGGTTCTTGTTTTTTTTTTTTTTTTAACCTTCTGAAGGTTCGAGGATTTATCTATGGTAGGCAGATGAACAAGAGAGAAACCATATGATTATCTCATGGGATTCCAAGCAGAAGCCCCACAAGTATAAGCCTCGAAGGAATCTAGATGATTAACATTTAGCTAGCTAGCATCCTGAACCACAGAGGGGAATGGAGCTTTGGGTGTCTGCCGAGGGTGGTGAGACAATACTTAGCCTGGCAGAAGTGAGGGAACGCACAGTCAAGGAAGGTTGTCTTGTGAAGCACGTAAAAGGTCCCTCAGGGGCTGCCATTAGAACAGGTGACAATGTCTGTGACACCACCCCAATTCTCTGCCCTGGGTGACGCGACTGCTGTGGAGAGCGTGTGACAGGTGAGTCTTGTTGGATCTCCAAGAAGATAAGGAACTTTCAGAGAAAGCCTCTCCTTGCATTTCCAAGAAAAAAAGGGTGTGAGGTGGAAGCAGGAGGAGGGTGTGGAGGGTGGGAGGGAGCAGCGGAGGAGGGTGGGAGGTGGGAGCAGAAAGAGGCCAGAAGCATCTTGGTTCAAAGCACTCAGCAGTCAAAATACAGGAGGAGCGTCACAGAACCATAACACACTATCATCACAAAGGGGAGAGCTACACACGAGGCCAGTGACTTGGTGACTCAGTTAACTATGTGAGTAGCCTTGTCATAGGATATGTAATTTTCCAAAACTACTGGGCTGGAGAAAGGTCTCAGTGGCTAAGGGCACTTGCTGCTCTTTCAGAGGACATGCGTTGGAGTCAGACAACTCACAGCTGTAACATCAGCTCTGGCAGATCTGACCTCTGCAAGCACCCACATGCACCTTTGTGTTCACACACCACACACACACACACACACACACACACACACACACACGGAGTACATGTTTAACAAATAAAACTTGACAAAATTTCAAACACTAGCTTGCAACACTGTAAAGGTATTCCTTCCTGGAAGAGTAAATAATAAAGCCAGTCCTTCCCCCCCAAAATATAAAACATCACTGCTGAGCATGATATTATAGCACTTAGGAGGTTGAGGCAGGAGGATCCTAAGTTTGAGGCCAGTCTTGGCTACATAGTAAGTTCCAAGCCAGACTGAACTACACTCGAGACTGTTTCAAAAACCAACAGCATCAGCAGGAACAATGAAAAGGAACAAAGCACTGCTTTTCATATATGAAGGGAAGCTAAAAATTTGAATCCTGTGCCTTAGAATGTTCTGGAAAAATGAATGATGTACAAGTCTTCATTCTGAGGGACTGTGTTCTGTCACTGGGCACCAAAGGAGCTGCTTCTATCATTGTAATCACAAGTTTTCTCATCTCCGGGATGCTACAGAGGGAGCCTGCATGCATGTTTGAACACCATATGTGTGCAATGCTGGCAGAAACAGGAGAGCATCTGATCCCCTGAAACTGGGGTTACAGATGATGATGAGCTGTTATGTGGGGGCCAGGAACTGAACCCAGGTCCTTTGGAAGCCTAGCCTGTGCTTTTAATTGCTGAGCAAAATCTCCAGCCCTGCTTTACATTTGGGGTGGGGGCAGGGAACAGAGACAGGGGCAGGGACAAGCTAGCCTCAAACTCACTTATGTAGCCAAGGCTGGCCTGCCTCCAGCTCCCAAGTGCTAGGATTACAGGCATGTACCACCATGCTCAGCCTCCAAAAAAGTTTTCAAAGTCCTCATGTTGAGATTTTCCTACAGTGGATAAAGAATGGAATCCTCGGCTATGTGCATGTTGCCTGCTTCCAGGTAAAAGTTGGTGATTTTTACTTCCATCTCTTCCTATACCGTGGTCCTACAGCTAGCAGAGACTGAACCCAGAACTCCTGATATTTAACCCCGGAATGCAGGCCTAGAAAACACAGTTGTTTTCTTGCGTTGGCATTGAGAATATGTGCTATGCAGCTTTAAATGCACCACTTGCCCTCTTTGGGTTTCAGTTCCCTCATCTCAAAACCGAGCGTGTTCGTACAAACCGGTAATCCAAGTATTCGGAAAGCTGAGGCAGGAGGCTCTCTAGTTGAAGGCTTGAGTCACATTGTGAGACCCCATCTTACTCTTTTTACCCCCACTTAAAAATATTGAAGAACATGATTGGGTAGAGAGGGGAAACTTCTCTCCATGTCTGTGGTTTTTTTGAATTCTTCATGGCCTACTTGGGTTTCACTTCTAAGTGGTCTGTTTGGTAACTCTGGGTTCCTAGGAAGGGCTGTCTGTCATGCAATCATTTGTTGGAGAAGCATCTGCCCTGGTCTTGCTGGGAGGAGGAGCAGTACAGCCAGATGCCCTGGGAGACCAAGCTGGCTCCCTACCTTGTTTGCACAGACAGCCTAGGATAACCTAAGTCTGGGGTAAACAGAGGACCAATAAATCATTGCAAACCTAGGCACGCAATTTCTCCTGGTATGCCCCTGTAGAACCAGTTTCCAGGGTGACTCAGAGAGGCTGGACTCAGGGAAGGCAAGGCAGTACCGAAGTCTCCAGTTCAGAGGTCAGGAGAGTCAGCAGTTTCCACCATTCCAGGTGATGAAAAGTCGTTTATTGTCTGTAAAGACTGAATGCAAAAACAGAGTATTTAAGTAGAGGTGGGAGGGTTCAAAACAAGCTCAAGGCCGGGCTGCCAGGTCTGGGTAGCAAGTTCCAGGCTAACCAGTGCTACATAGTGAGACTCTGTCTGTAAAAAACTAAAAGGCCAGATGGTGGTGGTGCACACCTTTAATCCCAGCACTCAGGAGGCAGAGGCAGGCGGATGGATCTCTGTGAGTTCGAGGCCAGACTGGTCCACAAAGATAATTCTAGGGCAGCAAAGAAACTCTGCCTTGGATGGATAGAGAGACAGATAGATAGACAGACAGACAGATAAATGAATAAATAAATAATAAATAAGCAAGCAAACAAAATAAATAAATAATGAGCAAGCAAGCAAACAAACAAACAAAATGCCTGAGAAGTGGCATAAAGTACTTATCATGCAAACATGAGAACCCAACTCTTTGAGCACCCAGAACACAGACTTGAGCTTCAGAGCACACAATGCTTTTGCATCAGACCCAGGTTCGATCTCCAGCACCCGCTTGGCAGCTCACAACCGCTCATAACTCCAATTTCAGGAGATCCAGCACTTTCTGTTGGCTTCCATAAAGGTGCAAGCATTCACATGGTGCACAGACACGCACGCAGCCAAAACATCCATACACATAAAATAATTTTTTAATAAATTAAAACCTAAAAATAAAAAGCTGGACACAATAGTGTATGCCTATAGTCCTCTAAAAACTAAAAGAGAGGTAGAATTTCTGCACTTTATTGGCCAACGAGTCTAGGTGAATCAATGAGCCAGCCCCAAGTTCAGTAAGAGACCCTGCCTCAATGAATAAGTTAGAGAACAATTAAGGAAGACACTCAAGGTTGACCCAGGGTCTCTACATGAACACACACTCACACACACACCACAAACTTGTCTCTACATAAATACACCCATACACACACACACACACACACACACACACACACACACACAAAACTAAACGTGAAAATTTTTCTCCAGAGGTTTTTTGTTTTTTTGTTTTTTTTTTTTTTTTCCCAAAAAAGTCTAAACAGCCGGATGATGGTGGCGCACGCCTTTAATCCCAGCACTCGGGAGGCAGAGGCAGATGGATCTCTGTGAGTTCAAGACCAGCCTGGTCTACAAGAGCTAGTTCCTTGCTTAGTGGCACTGGCCTAAATAGAAGGATTTTACATAGTCCCAGCCAAGTACACAGGCAACTAAGGATTAGCCAGGCAGAGACAGGCAGGAGAGGCTCTAGCTGAGCAAAGTGTACTTGTTCGACCACTAGTGGGGGCAGAAAAGCCAGAGAGAGACAAGACCAAAGGAGGGCCTGGCATGCAGGTCAGCAGCCACAGATGCATAGGGCCATATATGGCCAGTGTGCCTGCCTTCAGCTGCCCCAGGTAGGTCACATGACCTGCCACCTGGGAATGTAAGCCATAGGCTCGAACATCTGCTCATTCAACTATTGAAATGCTAGGTGCCAATACCTTGGGTGTGGAGGATCTCACTGAGCAAAACAGAGCTCTGCCCCTGTCTGGTGGGAGGAGACAGATAAGCATCATAAACAAGTTTCTATATGATGCCTTAGAGCGTGCTGGGGCCCTGGGAAAGACAGCAATGAGATAGAATACTGGAACAGAGGGGGTGGAGCTTCGGGCCAGAGGTCATGGGCACTGCAACTTTAAGATTTCCCAAGGCAAGACAAATACCCTTTTACCCTCCATAAATTCTCTCAATTCTACTTACTAATCTAAATCATTTATTAGTTGCTTACTTTGAGGTAGTTATCACTTTATTTTTGGCAGTGCTGGCAATCAAGTCCAAAGCCTCACACATGGCAGTCAGGTCAGGCCTGCGCAACAAGGACTTTACCAACTGCGCTATCTCTGCATCCCTAATGGGCTATACCTTTAACTCTCTGCAGCAGAACTGGGCCTCTCCCTTAACCTTCAGCTTTCTGATTTCATGGTTTCCCATCAGTCAGAATCAGCACATTAGTAACCAACAGGGCGGTGTCTGTGCCGACGCTAAGACTATCTCTGCTGGATGAGTTATGGCCCTGGTCTTCCCTGTGTTGAACGCCTAACCCTCGAGTCCCCAGACTGTAACTACCAGAGAATGAAATCATGGGGCTGGAGAGATGGCTCTGCACTGACTCTTCTTTCAGAGGACCCAGGTTCAATTCCCAGCATCCACATGGTGGCTCACAACTGTAACTTCAGTTCTTGGGGACCCGGTCCCCTCACACAGACATACATGCAGGTAAAACACCAATGCACATTTAAAAAAAAATAAAAAATAAAGAAAATAGAATCATCGTAGACACAGTTTGTAGTCCCGGGACAGGCTGGGTACCTAGCACCAAATGACTGGTGTAACTTGGGAGAGCAAGATGGCTCAGTGGGTAAAGACACTTGTTATTCAAGCCTGGTGGACTGAGTTCATATCTCAGAGTTCATGTGAAGGCAGAGGAGAGAACTGACTCTGATTGTTGTCCTCTGACTGCATATACCTTACCCCCCCAACACACACACAGATGATTATGATGTGTATACATGCATGGTTTGTGTGTGTGTGCGTGTGTGTGATTTCTTGAGACAGTGTTTCCTTGTGTAACTCGGGCTGTCTTGGAACTCACTGTGTAGACCAGGCTGGCCTCAAACTCACAGTGATCCACCTGCCTCTGGATCTCAAGAGCTGGGGCTAAAGGCGTGCACCACCATGGTGGGCAAGAATACTTTTTTTAAGTAAAATTTTTTTTTTCGAGACAGGGTTTCTCTGTAGCTACGGAGCCTGTCTTGGAACTAGCTCTTGTAGACCAAGCTGGCCTCGAATTCACAAAGATCTGCCTGTCTCTGCCTCCCGAATGCTGGGATTAAAGGCGTGTGCCACCACCACCTGGCTAAAGTAAATTTTAAAAAGAAAACATTTGAACAGCTGTGGGAAGGAGGTGATGGCTTTAAGGCAAATCACCAGGAGGTAAAAAATAGACAGGAGGGCTGGAGAGATAGATGGCTCAGAGGTTAAGAGCATTGCCTCCTCTTCCAAAGGTCCTGAGTTCAATTCCCGGCAACCACATGGTGTCTCACAACCATCTATAATGGGGTCTGGTGCCTTCTTCTGGCCTGCAGGCATACACACAGACAGAATATTATATACATAATAAATAAATAAATATTTTTTAAAACTAGACAGGAGACACCTTCCTCTCCAGTCTTCGAAGAACCCAGCACCTTGATCTCAGACCTCTGGAACTGTAAGACAATAAGTTTCTGTTATTCACAGGGGTATTTTATCTCAACATCCTACTTAGCTAATGAATAGACTTAGATTTCCAGGTTGTCCAGCTAAGCTTGCCCTGCCGTGTTTAGATGTGCACTTCCCCCACCACCACAAAAGATCAGGTGTTGTAAATGTCCTCAATGCAAGGATGCAGGGAGAGGAGTCCTTAAGAAGCTCTGACCTGGTGGATGAATTCCTAATGTTAGTATCATCTTCAAGTTCTGCCTCCTCTTGCTCTCTCTGTCTCTCTTTGCCCTCCCACTGGAGGATGACAGAGTCAGATGGCCCTTAGTAGATCCCTAAATCTTGGACTTCCAGCCTCCAGCATCATGAGCCAATAAATTTCCGATTGATATAAATTTCCCAACCTGTGAGGGTACTGTCAAAGCAACATATGGGACAATAAGAACCACAAGCCCTGAGAAGCTGGCAAGGGAGATAGGACAAGTGCCAGGGCCATTCTCGGTACAAATAGCTTCTTGTTCCCTTTGAATATCAGTGGGGACACTGGGCTGGGAGGTAGCCAGAGCCCTGCTCTAACCACTGCCTACCTGCTTCCTGATGGACAAGCAGCCTGCTGTTAGCCTTTGGGGATGGGCTTGAAGGGGCAGCTATTCTCAACTATTGAGTATAAATAGAAGCACGTGCTGCCAGGGGCACTGAGAGGAAACTGCTTGTTTGGACATATTCTAAAGGTCTGCTCTTACTGTAGACCCAGACACCTAGCACTCCTCAGTAGTGTACCGTCTTAGAGTCAGTTTGAACTGGTTTCTTTTACGAAGCCACACCAGTCCCTCCCACACAGAAATCCTTTCAAACAAACAATCTGCAGCAACAAAGCCTTCCTGCTGACCCCAGGAAAAACTTGCAGGGTTTCTAGTTGAGAACAGAAGGTCCTGTGGGGATTGCCCAACATTTCTGGATGCAACATCACAACCATAAAAACAAACCAAACCCCAAGGCTTGTTGGCAGAGAATCAGTCATAGGACGGGCATCAGTGAGGGTCAATGGAGGTTGCCTGAGCCTTCCCCCAGGCCATGTGGAAAGCTCTTGACAGGTAGGAATTCGGTACATGGTAAACTAGGGCCGTAGTCACCTGTTAGAGGATGGTTCAGGTCTACCAGTGAAGCCCACCATATCTGGAGAAGACATCAAAGATAAGGACACAATTCAGAGCCTGGTTAACTGAAGCTGTTCTTGGACTTGGTACTTCAGGTCCCTTATAATCAGCCTCTGCCTTGATTTACTCTTTTTTTTTTTTTCCTTTCTAGGTAGGTTTCTTTGTTTAGCTTTTGGTGCCTGTCCTGGAACTTCCTCTGTAGACCAGGCTGGCCTCAAATTCACAGAGATCTGCCTGCCTCTGCCTCACAAGTGCTGGGATTAAAGGCGTGCGCCACCCCTGCCTGGCTTGATTTACCTTTTCTCCTTTGTCTTCCTCACCCTTGGACTGCACTCCTTCAGGTATGTCTCTGCTCTGCTAAGTGAGGTACCTGTGGAGGCTGGAAGAGGGTGTCAGGTTTCCTGGAACTGGAGGCAGACAATTGTAAGCTGCCAAGTAAATTCTAGAAATGCAACCCAGGTCCTCTGCAAAAGTACCAGAGGTCTGAATCACTGAGCCATCTCTCAAGCCCAGTGATTTCTTCACCTTTATAAACTCTTTAGCCTATTTCGATATATCTCATAAATGATTCTGGGACTATCCTGGAAAGGGTGATCATAGAAAAAAAAGAGTGGCTGCATTGTGTGGCTAGAACAAGACTACCTGGAAGTCTCTAGAAACACATATTTCAGCTAATATTAAGAACTTTCCAGTCAACAGAACTATATCACAAACTTCAAGGCAAGCTTGGGGTACAGAATTACTGAAGACTGTATACACCATCAAGAATGAGGCAGGGATCCAGGCAAGAAGAAGATAAATGGATTGGATAAACACCTGAAACTGGTTGATTGATTGGTTGATTGTTTGATTCATTCATTCATTCTTTTGATGACACTGAGCACCAGGTGTAGTGGCAGGAACTTGAAAGGTAAGCACAAAACAAACACACCCCGTAGCTAACACACATATCAAGGTCACATGTTGGGTGACAAACAAGTCAAAGGAAGCCTTTGACTTCCTGGAGTTTATACGCTTGTAGAAGAGATGCGTATAATTATGAGGACCATTGGGCACCAAGAAAAACGTGGGCAGAGAACTAGGGTGGAGGCCAAAGAAAAGACTTTTCAGTTGAAAAGGACCGCCTGTAGGAAGCTTGTTTGTGCCTGACCTTGAACTTTCTAAAGAGTTCAGGTGCCTTCTGGCTCCCTGTGCCTGCTCTTCTCTTCACTAAGTCTTTTAGTCTTTTTTTTTTGTGTCGGCTTAGCCTAGCCCACGTGTGTCAGTCCTGGAACTGAGAGTCCTGCTCCAATGACAGGTAACCAGGCTGGTCGGCCCAGAGGAGACAGGTGGGCTGCAGCCACGCCTCCCTCTTTCTTCCCAACTCCACTGAAAGGCTAGCACAGACTTCAGGGTGAAAGGGAAGCAGTAATGCCAGGGCATGTGCCAAGAGTCAGGCAAAGACTCAGGTTTCAGAGCAGCCAGCCAGCCCTCATCAGAGCAACTCAGTGACACTGGCCAGCATCCAAAGCAGAATGCACACAGCCTGTGCGACAAGGGCATGTGGGTACAAGAGTTCTTCCCACACACTCAAAGAGAATAACACCATGATGAGGGAGTGATTTCTTATTAATAAAGAAACTGCCTAGGCCCCTTGATAGGTCCACCCTTAGGTGGATGGAAAAAACAGAAGAGAATGCTGGGGAAAAGAAGCTTAGTAGAGGAGTCGCCATGATTCTCCCGCTCCAGACAGACGCAGGTTAAGATCCTCCCTGGTAAGCCAGCTCGTGGGCTACACAGAATATTAGAAATGGGTTAGAACAATATGAAAGAGCTAGCCAATAAGAAACTGGAACTAGCCGGGCCAGGCAGTGTTTAATAGAATACAGTTTCCGTGTAATTATTTCTGGGCATAAGCTAGCCATGTGGGCGGCCGGGGGCCGGGGACGCAGCCCTGCCGCTCCTACTTCAACAACACCAAAATACAGCAGCTATTTTCAAAATATCTGCTTCATTGTGATAAATAGTAGGCTAGGTCTCATGCAGGCCAGTCATATAGGCATTATATAATCACCAGACAGCCCCCATAGGATGGGCAGAATCATTGTCTCTGTTTTGGAGAAGCTGCCGAAGTGTATCCATAGCCAAACAGGTACTGAATAGTGACCCGAGTGTCTCTGGAGCCTGGGTTTCTCGTCTTTTCTGGGAACCCTCTCACGGAGTTAGATGAGAACCCACTTAAGCATAGTGAGTCAAAGTGAGCTGCCCTCTCTGAGTTCCAAAAGCAGGTAAGCCCTCACCAGTGTGCCGTGTAGCCAGAGAAGCAGCTAAACTGTGAGTTTACAGCAGGAACAGAGCGAGAAGATATACAAAGGGAAAGAAAGCATGTTCCTATCACAGAGAGGTAGTTAAATTCATATAGCCACATTAGAAAGATATGACAAAGCTCACAAAAATACAGCACTTGGTCATGTGAAGCCTGGCGGTGGTGGCGCACACCTTTAATCCAGCATTCAGGAGGCACAGGCAAGGGGTTGTCTGTGAGTTACAAGCCAGCTGGTCTACAGAGCAAGTTTCAGGACAGCCAGGGCTACACAGAGAAACCCTGTCTGGAGAAAAAAAGGGTTGCACGTGAAAGAACAATACAAAGGCCCCTGTCCCTCCTGGAAAACCCTGACATTGTACAGCACAGTGGCTTGGCTGCGCTCCGAATCCTGCTGCATCTGCTCATGCTGCCTTCTCCACTATGCCGAGATGATTCGTGGGGTGTCCACGGGCACTCAACCCACCCTGGCCAAGATGCAGGAGATAGCTATGAGAGGATGGTCCAGCTTGAAGAGAAAGAAACCAGGAAGTTCTCTCAGGTGGTGTCCTGTGCAAAGTCCTTCACAGAGGTCACTGGTAGGTGTTTGTAGGTGAGTCTCCCTCGTGAAGACAAGCCCTTGACCCTGTTTACAGTCAAATATATGATGAACTGACCTACTTCTAATTCCAATTCCTTAGTCTCTGTACTCACCACTCTGCTTCCTGGCAGGCAGATATCTGTGAGTTGAGGCCAGTCAGAGCTACACGGTGAGAATCTGTCTAAACACACACTTACAAACTCGAAAGCACAAACAAACATCCAACACCAACCAACAAATAGATAGATAGGCATTGGTGTCTTCTAAAGATTGCAATTCTCCTCACAGACCAGGGATTGATTCCTACTAAATCTCAGAAAGCTCTTGTAGGCAATAAGAGTATTCTAAAATGGATACAGAAAAGGCGAAAGAATAAGAATAGTCAAGGAAAATTTAAAAACCAGGAGAGGTGCTCGTGGTTAAGAGTAAATGCTCTTGCAGGAAACCCAGGGTTCAAGTCCCATCACCCATACATATGGTGGCTCACTGTTGTCTGAAACTCCAGTTCCAGGGGATCTAGTGCCCTCTTCTGACCTCTGTGGGCACCAGGCACACATGTGATACCAGATATACATGCAGGCAAAACACTCTTATACCTAAATAAAAATAAATCTTCAAAACGAAACAAAACAAGAAAAACCCAGAGCTAGTAGTCTTAGACTACGAGTTGTCAAGATTGCTTTAAACTGGCCTTGGGGCTGCAAGTTTATAATCCCAGCCTAAGGCAGAGGGTGGAAAGTTCAAAGCTAGTCTGTACAAGCAAAAAGACCGCATCTCAAAGAGTACAAAGTAGAGCAAGGGTTTCAAACATAGCCTAGAGAGATAGCACTGGACTAGCACAAAAAAAAAAAAAAAAAAAAGGAAGAAAGGAAGGAGCAAAAGAGAGGAGAGGAGAGAGGGAGAAAAGGAGGGCAGGAGGGAAGGAGGAGGGAAGGAAGGAGAGAAGGAGGGAGGGAGTCAGGGAAAGATGTACATAAAGTGGCAATGATTAAGAACAGGCAGCCTTAAGTGTAACAATTCAACAAACAGGAAGTTCAGAGAGATTCAGAAGTAAGGGTACTTTGTGTTGTTGCTTTTAAATTTTTATTACATTTTCATTTGTGTGTGAAGGAGTCTGTGAAAGTGTGTGTGTGTGTGTGAGTGTGAATGCATGGGAGTGAGTGTGTATGTATGTGTTATGTATGTGAGAGTGTGTGTGCGCATGAGAGAGAGAGAGAGAGAGAGAGAGAGAGAGAGAAAGAGAGAGAGAGAGAGA
>NW_026067892.1:19445880-19447038 GCF_014885135.2 Alexandromys fortis | reverse complement strand
AGAGAGAGAGAGAGAGAGAGAGAGAGAGAGAGAGAGAGAGAGAGAGAGAGAGAGAGAGAGAGAGGAAGAAAGTCCATCTAGGTCAGAGGATAACTGGCAGGAGTCTGTTTTCTCCTTAATCCCGTAGGTTCTAGAGATTGAACTCAGATCATAAGGTTTGCCAATGGACATTACCCACTGGACCATCTTGTCAGCTTTGTTCGTTCTTGAAAGAGTTTCACTTTGTAACTCAGGCTAAACTTGAGCTCATAGCAATCTTACCATAACCGTCTAAATGCTACAATTACAGGCATGAAGCACTATGCCAGCCCAAATAAGTATTTATTTGGAAAATATATCTTACCATTATCCTATGCCATACACAAAATCTGTCTCCAGTTGACCATAGATTCAAATTTCAAAGATAAACCAAACAATGTTCTAGAAAATGACATGGAAAATAGCTTCATAACTTCGGGTAGTCAAAACTATTAAGGATAAGAAGAATAATTGGACTATGATGAAATTAGAAATTTATCTTTACCAGAAGAATATGTAAGAGCTGGCATGGTGGTGTATACCTGTAATGTCAACACTCAGAGCTGAGACTGGAGACTCTTAAGTGACTTAGGGAGACCTTTCCCCTTGAAAGGCTGCAGAGATAGCCCATGGCCCCAAGTTCAATCCCCAGCAAGGGGTGAGGAGAACAGAAAACCAACAAATTAGAGATGGAGACATTTACAACCTAAAGACCTCCCTGGTCACAAGTTTCACTGGGTTGAGGGTTAATTGAGATATAAGATCTGGAAGATCACAGTGCGTGGCACACAGAAAGAGGGAGCTTATTGTGAAATTATTGTCAGGAAGACGTGCTACTTACAGGCACGATCGATGGTAAGCCTTTAAGTTGGTAGAAGGCACTAAGCCCTGTGCCTTCTGTTTCAATACAAATTCATAATTATTTGACTAGGACAGGAACAAAGTGATTGACCTCTTGAGACGTCACTCTTGTTCTGTGTCTTCTGTCAAGTCTAACATTATTTCTCTTCTACTGAGAGACTGAGACAGAGGACTCGCCCTCAACCACTCCTCAACCACTAGGTGGATCTCCCTGTGTTTTTTTTTCCCTCCTTCCCTCCCTCCCTCCCTCCCTCCCTCCCTCCCTCCCTCCCTCCCTCC
>NW_026067892.1:19365747-19444289 GCF_014885135.2 Alexandromys fortis | reverse complement strand
AATTCCCAGCAACCACATGGTGGCTCACAACCATCTGTAATGAGGTCTGGTGCCCTCTTTTGGCCTGCAGGCATACACACAGACAGAATATTGTATATATAATAAATAAATAAATATTTTTTAAAAACATTAGCCAGCATACTAGGCTTATGGCCCAGGAGTGTCAAGAGCCTCCTAAATCAGTCCACCTGATGCTGGGATTATAGATATGACAACACTATGGCCCAGCTTTTTGTTGTTGTTTGTTCTGTTTCTTGGTTGGTTGGTTGATTGGCTTTTCGAGACAAGGTCTCTCTGTGTAACAGTCCTGGAATTAGCTCTTGTAGACCAGGCTGCTTCAAACTCACAAAGATCTGCCTGCCTCTGCTTCTCCAGTGCTGGGACTAAAGGTGTGCACCACTACCACCTGGTTGGTTTTGATTTTTTGAGACAGGGTTTCTCAGGGTAGCTCTGGCTACAGAGAACTTGGAAGAACTTGCTCTATAGACCATGCTGGCCTCAAACTCACAAAGATTTGCCTGCCTCTATCTCCTGAGTGCTAGGATTAAAGGTGTGTGCTACTACTGCCCAGTTTTTTCTCTTTAAAATAATTTGTGTCAGATGGTGGTGGCACATGCCTTTAATCCCAGAACTCAGGAGGCAGAGGCAGGCAGATCTCTGTGAGTTCAAGGCCAGCCTGGTCTACAAGAGCTAGTTCTAGGACAGTCAGAACTGTTACACAGAGAAACCCTGTCTCAAAAAATAATAATAATTTATTTGTATTTTATGTGCATTGGTGGTTTGCCTGCATGTATGTCTATGTGAAGGTGTCGGATCCCCTGGAAATGGAGTTACAGACAGTTGTGTGTCACTAAGTGGGTGCTGGGAATTGAACCCAGGTCCTTTGGAAAAGCAGCCAGTGCTCTTAGCCCATCTCTCCAGCCCTCTCCTCCCCCCACCTCCCCCGTTTTAACAACTCCCATGAGTACTGATCCCAAGAATCAAAGCTCACAGAGGCAGACTGTGATACAGGCAGCATCTGGCTGTATCAAACTAGCAAGACCAGAATCTAACCTAGCCAGAATCCTTGGCCAGATTTTCTCCCTCCATCTGCTGCTGACTGGTTGGACCAGGTAGTCAAGCTTCTTGTCTGGGTCTCCATTGGAAGTCCTTGCATAGGAAGTGGAGGAGGAGTTTCATGGGACAAGAGAAAGTCCTTTATGAGCTGTCTACCCCCCATGGAGGTAGGGGAGAAAGGTGCTGAGCTATGTTCTGGAGTTGTGGGGAAGGGGTAACCTAGCAACCCCTGGACTCTGCACAGTCACAATGCAACAGCTTTGTTAACAGTTCCGACAAGCTTTACCCTTGATTAGTCTTCTTGTCCGTCCTGGTCAGGCACCAGGGGCTTCTTGCTCATATGCTGTAGGGACATCTTCCTGGTAAGTCCTCTGGAGGGCAGGAAATGAAATAGGCTCTCGCTCTAGGTGAGGACAAAGGAACGGAGCATAAGAGGGCATCTTGTGGTTAGCTTGGTGGTTATCTTCAGATCTCTTGTACCTGACTGTCAGGGAGCCCAGGGTCAAAGGCAGAGGAGAGCAGGGATGGGCTACAGTGACCTCTTCTGTTGCTCCTGTTAGGTCCCTACTGACCCCTCTAGTGTGGGTGGTGAGCTCATTGAAGCAGTTTAATGGGTCACGTCTAACATGCATAAAGCTAAAACAGACACATACACAAACCAAATAAACAAAAATCATAAAAAGCAAGTATCCACGTGCATCACATGTATAGCTACTGTTTTAGAGTTTCCCATATCCATTGCACATGCACACACACACACACACACACACACACGTGAATTGAGACCCTAGGAAAACTGGATTTCATGTTGTTGTGAGGTCAAAAGCATTAGAAAGTTTCTATTCTAAAGAGTACCTTTTCCTGTAGGCGGGTGGATGAGGGACTTCCAAATGCCCTGTCTTCAAGCATGAAGCATCTAAGCATCTAAGAACCCAGCCCCTGCCATCTCTGATACCTTCCTGACGCTTCCTGAGGAGGGAGCCCCTCTCTCACTGCTTTTAGACAAACCATCAGGAGCTTGTGAATCAGATGCTGGATGCTGGTCCTTGGCTGTGCAGCCTCAAATGAGGCAAGCCATCATTTACTCACCGGATGGAGGTGGCACTGAGGCTTCTCAGAGAGCCTTGCAGTTCTGTGTCCCTGAGAGCCATTCTTAGAATGCACTCAGTCCCACCCCTCGCACTTGCATCGACTTAATCATAATTCTTGGTTTTTGACATTTGTCACCTTTCATCCATTTTCTTTAATTGGTTTGCTTAACAGTGCACTAAACTGTAGTCCAGTACAAGAACGACGGCATCACCAGTATCACATCTCCTGTGTCCTCTTCTCCTCCTTGTCCTACTCTACTTGTAGGAGCTGGTTTTTCTCTTTCCATCATGTGGATTGCAGGGATTAAAGTCAGGTGTGGTGACAGGTACCTAAAACTGTTGAGCCATCTTGCTGGCCCTGTGAAACTTTGTTTTTAAAAAGTATTCCCAAGCTGGGCATGGTGGAGGAGCTTTTAATTCCGGCACTCTGGAGTCAGAGGCAGATGGAACTCCAGGTTTGAGGCCAAGGCTGGCCTGGTCTACATACCAAGTTCTAGGCTAACTAGAGCTATTTTAGTGAGACCCTGTATCAGTGGTTCTCAGCTTTCCTAATGCTGCAGATGGCCCTAACCATCAAATTTTGTTGCTAGTTCATAGCTAATTTTGCTACCGTTACAAATCGTAATGTAAATATCTGATATGCAACCCCTGGGAAAGGCTCATTTGACCCCCAAAGGGGCCGTGACCCACAGGTTGAGAATCGTTACCCTATGTGTTTTTTTTCTAAATCATGCTAAGCACCATGTGTGTAAGATTTATCCATGCCGTGGCCGTCACTATGGTTCGCTGCTTCTCACAACACTCTAAAAGCTCCATGGTCTGAACGTAGCCCAGGCTCACTCATGCTTCCAGATATATGTGATGGCATTGGGTTTTATTTTGTTTTTTGCTGTTTTGGACCCTCTGAACAGCAGTCTTGCAGACAAATAGTGTTGCACATCTGTAGGAGTTTTTCTCATGTCTGGGAGGGTAACCACGGGGTCATATAGCGTTTTACCACATACTGTCCCCTTCTCCCCTCAGATTGCCCATTCCAGTTTGTGCACCCACCACC
Source organism: Alexandromys fortis (assembly GCF_014885135.2). Taxonomy (NCBI): domain Eukaryota; kingdom Metazoa; phylum Chordata; class Mammalia; order Rodentia; family Cricetidae; genus Alexandromys; species Alexandromys fortis. The sequence continues at coordinate 19,441,088 of NW_026067892.1, read as the reverse complement.
AGTCCACCAGAGCTGCGCCATCCATCGAGAACACTGGCATTAGGATTTTAGTCTTTACATCTCTCGTTGCAAACCCTGTGATGACTACGGAGGTGAAAACCCAGGTGGCTGAGCAACCACTAGTGAGGTGAAGGCCTAAATGCACACAGGCCAGAGAGGAGTGTGTGTGTGGGGGGTACACACCAAGGAAAGTTGAGGCAGGACAGAAGACAAAGGTAACCTTGGAGGAACTTGGTAAACAGGGGTCCAAGTTCTAGGAAAGACCCTCCGTCACCTTGGAATGCCATGCACCAGGGCCTGGGTGCTGAGTTGGCGTGAGCCTCTGAACTATATGCTAGGAGGCAGCTGGAGTACAGGAGTTCCACAGTTTCCAGTGGCTTCCCCTTATTTGGGGGGAGAGGAGGCTACTAACTGCCACTTCAGAGAAGCTTTATTTCTTTAAGTCCTAGACAAACTAGAGCTGAAAGGAAAATGGAACAGGAAACTCAGGGAACAGCCCAGTGACATCCTCCCAGGAATCAGGAAAGGCACCCCTGGCTTAGCATATTTCCCAGCTCACCTCCACTCAACCAAGGGACCTCCCTCCAGCCAGGGCCAGGAGGAAAGGGTACAGCAGGCCCTCCTGGGATACCTTTAGCTCTAGACTGACCTCCTCCTCATCCTTCAGGGACAGAGGCTAAGCATCCTCTGATCCTGGGGCTGAGGTGTGGTGCTGGGAACCTGAGACAGCTGGTCTCCAGCCTAGCCCAACAAGACAAGAGCTGGACGCTTCTCTGCCTCCCCTCCCTCCCCCCCCCCAGGTATCTTTGGTGTCAGCTCAGCGTCTTCTGGGAGGGACCACATGGGGAAAGGACTCGCTGGGACTAGCCTGACCTTGGCTCTAGTCCTGACCCCCGGGTGCTGAGTCTAAAATAAGAACGGCACAGGGGAGGGTGACAGCCTGAAGTTGCTTCTTGGGATTGCCAAAATTTTGGTTTTGGGAGAGGCCTCTGATGGGGCCAGCCGCTGTTTCCAGAGAATATATAGAGACGGGGCTTTTTGGTGTGGTGACTAGGTGGGTCTGAGGCTTCTCTTTCTGGCTTTAGATCTGGTCTCAGGAAGAAAGCGGGGATCCTGGGAGGTTCCATCTGCTTTCTGACAGATGAACCCCAGCTCCCTACCAAGACAGAAGCTCACTAGGATCGGATGGCATCACTGGGAAAGGATTCTGGGGGAACAAAGCTTTGGGGGTTATAGGGTAGGGATGCCACGAAGGCAGATTTCAGCCTCTGAGACTTGGGTTCTATGATAGGCACATGAGTCCTGAGCCCTGTGAGCCGGAGGAAACACCATTCGCCTCTCTTTAACCATCCTCCTTCAGTCCAAAGGCAGAGCCTGAGCCCGAGAAGAAACCAGAGCACTTTCCGAAGAGCCACGGGGATGTGGGATTCCAGAAAGAGCCTGTGGTCCCAGGCATTGTGGATTTCGAGTTGATCCAAGAGGAGCTGAAGACCTCCTCTAAGCCCCAAACACCAAGTGCCTATCGCTTCGGACGCCTCAGCCACCACTCCTTCTTCTCCCGGCACCACCCCCAGCCACAGCATGTGACACACATCCAAGGTAAGGCCAAGTGGGCAGAATCTTGCTACAGGGCCCGGCAAAAGTGGGTATCACTAATTGGTCATGAAATCTGGTATAGACGTGCACATTCTTATCCATTTCCCGGCGAAGCCTAGAGAGCATGGGGCCTGAGGAGCATCCCACGGCTGCCCAGTGGCCAAGCCAGGACTGACCTGGGGGATTGGAGGAAAGTGCAGGCAGCAAGGGCATATCAGAGGTGTCCCCTACAGAATTCCCCACCCTCTGAATCAGAGAGAGGGATGAAGGTCTCACCCCCAGAACGACGCTCTGACTTCTGACACTCGCTGCCTCGTCCTTTTTGCCATCCATCCATCCATCCATCCACTCATCCATCTGCAGCATATACAGAGTGTGAACTACAGACTGACACTTGTCTGGACTCCAAGGACATGACAATAGGCAGAACAGACCACTGTCACTGCTGTCCTGGAGCTTACATCCAGCTGGGAAGGATGGGACATAGACTAGATGTCACTGTCAGATTCCAGAGGGGGAGATGGCCACTTTCAAAAAGGTTGTCAGAAGAGTCCTAGTCAGTGACAAGATAGTGAGAAAGACTAAAGGGAAGCAAGGGTGGGAGCCCGAATCAATCAAGCACTAGAATGTCCTGCAGAGGGACACAATGGCCCTGGCTCTGTTGGGAGGTACAGCAGGAGGGCCCCTTGGGTGTCTGGAGCAGAGTCAGAAGTAGAAGGGAAGAGATGGTTTCAGAGAGACATTGGAGCTGGATCAGGTGGACCCTGCAGGCCATTGGTGCTGTCTTAAGTCACCTCAGCTTGGCATGTGTGTACTTGTATAATGCTGGCATCTGGAAGGCAGAGGCAGAAGGTCCTGCCTAGCCTCAGCCCCCTAGGGAGATTCTGTCTAAAATCTGTAATAACAATCACTTCACTGAATCAAGTGGGGGCCATTGGGAGGGTGGCAGTACAGAAGTGACCGCGAGAGGTATTTACACAAGGTCCTGCTGGCCTGAATGGAAGCCGAACCATCAGGCTGTGGAAGATTCCACAGCTCTAGTCTAGCAGTACAGAAGGAAGAACCCCTAGGATTTTGACCACTGACTGAAAGTGAAGCATAGGGCAGATAGGCAGCGACATCATTCCTTAATCAGAGTACACAAATACCAAGAAGCCATCAAGGGTCAGTGGAATAGGGGATAGAGGTGGGGAGGAGCCACAGATGGAGGAAAACAGCCCCAACAGCCTGGGGAGATGCACTGTGAGAGTCATTTGAGAAAAAAACAGGGCTGGAGAGATGGCTCAGAGGTTAAGAACACTGCCTGCTCTTCCAAAGGTCCTGAGTTCAATTCCCAGCAACCACATGGTGGCTCACAACCATCTGTAATGAGGTCTGGTGCCCTCTTCTGGCCTGCAGACATACACACAGATAGAATATTGTATACATAACAAATAAATAAATATTTTTTAAAAAAGAGAAAGAAAGAAACAATGCATTGTGAAGACACAGAGTTTTGGATTAAGAAGTTGAAAAGACAAGGAGACATTAGAGAAGAAGAGGAGAAGCTGAAGAGTGAGGATCCTGGGACCAAAGCAGTCAAGGCCTAGCCAAGCTTGGTGGCCTAGATTTATAATCCGAGAGCTGCGGAGGTGGAGACAGGAGGATCCCCAGTGCTCATGGGCCCCCTGGAGCTTCTGGGAGTCCACCAGGCCCCTCAACCCACAGGTCTCGTCTCCCCTGCAGATCTCACCGGGAAGCCTGTGTGCGTGGTCAGGGACGAGTTCTCTTTGGCACCCGTGACTCAGTCGGCGCTCTTATCCAGCTCTCTGATGGGGATGCCCACCATCTCAGTCCCCATTGGGGACCCACAGTCCAACCGGAACCCCCAGCTTCCTCCTGGTGAGTACTTTGGCCACACCCTTCTATCTGAAGGTTCATACTTCTCCCAAAGTGTGTGGCTGGGCAGGGGCCTGAGACGGAAAGGGACATTGCTCTTCAATGGGCCTTCCTTTCTGTTTTGTTCCCCAGGCCCTAACCCCCTGGATTTGAGGGTTTTTGTTTTGTTTTGGTTTTGGTTTTTCAAGACAAGGTTTCTTTGTGTAGCTTTGGAGCCTGTCCTGGAACTCACTCTGTAGACCAGGCTGGCCTCGGACTCACAGAGATCCGCCTGCCTCTGCCTCCCGAGTTACTGGGATTAAAGGCATGCGCCGCCACTGCCCAGTTGAATTTGAGATATTTGAGGAGTAACAAAGAGCCAGAGTCAAACTGATTTTGCACACAGTCGTATGACTTGGAGCTAGAGACAAGAGTGACACTTGTAATATTTAGTGACTGGTGCGCAGGCAGCAGTTTTTCAGCCCCCCCCCCCCCCAGCTGCTTTGTTGGAGGGACTTTAGAGGCCAAGCCCTACTTTTCTGCTGCTCAGGTATGGGAGGGTCAGGAGGGTGGGGTTGTGGTAGAAATCCTGTTGGAACGGAACAGGGTGATAGCTAGTGCAGGGCAGAGAAGTCGGAGGGCTGGCTGAGGGATACTAGACCTGTCTAGAAAACAGTTCAATGTCTTAACAACAGGCGTGACATCTTTTCTGAATCTCAGTGTTGGCTCCAGGCATCTAAAAGGGAAGAGAAGCCAGATCAAACTGCTGGTGTTTAGACACGGTAGCCTAATGCCCTCCAGCATCCCCCGGAGAGGACTCAGGGAGACTGTCAACATTAGCAACCCTTATTCCACTACGGTTTCTAATGCTTCTCCCTCGGGGCAGAAAAGCTTGTAACGTGGAGGGGGCACTTCCGCCTAGAATCTTTCCCCTCCGTCCCAGTCCTGATGACACGGGGAGGGCAAACAGGGCTCCCCAAGATCTTGTCCTGTCCTCTCAGACCTCTGGAAGAAAAATCTAAAGGACCTAGCTTCCCAAGTGGCTGTCTTCACTAAGGAAAACGAGTCAAGGACTAACGAGGCTGGTGCTGAACCAAAGAGCGAGCCTGGAAAGAAAGCCTTGGTGAGTCCCTCCAAAGCTCTGCCACTGGCCTGAGAGGGGGTGCTCCTAATGGGGGCGCAAAAATCACACCTAGCAGAGAAATCCAAGAAGGGTCCCCAGAAGCACCCTGTAGGGTCATCCATAGTTGCCTATGGGGAAGACTTCTGAGCAGAGCCCCCAAGCCCATTTGGGACACCTCTAGGGAACGGAGCCTGGAGCACAGGGTAGATGTGGGTAGCGACGGAGAGGTGAGAGGAGGACTTTGAGTGTGGGAGGAAGAATTTCTTCCAAACTTCCCCACACAGGTTAGCATCCAAGCTCCTCTGATGTGGAGAAAGGTTGGAGGTTTTCAGACAGAATGGGATGACTTCACAGGTGCCCTTCAGGGACAAAGTGGTAAAGGCAGGTGGTCTTGGGACAGACCTTTGTAATGGAGTGTGTTTTGGGGTAGTCCATGTGTAGAGGAAGGACATGGCTGCTTGTCCCTGCTTGCAACTGATGCACTGAGGTGCTCAGGATAACACAGTCAAGAGTGCGGGTCTGGTTTTCTTTAAAACGTGGAGAAAATAGCTGTGGTGATCACTTCTCTCATCTCAGCATTAGGGAGACAGAGGCATGGCTGCACACTTATGGCGTAGCCTGTTCTGCACAGCAAGTTCCAGGCCTGTCGGGCTGCTCACTAAGGGCTTGTCTCAAACCAAATAAAAGCAAAGAAAAAAAATGGGGAAGGGGGTGTTTACACGCTTTAGCTGGAATTACACTGGCAGGAGGCTCTAAGCCTGCCCTGTACCCAGAATTTCCCAGGGCAGAGAAAGGGTGTCAAGGGCTGGGAAGGCAGCTCATTCAGAAAGCACTTGCCAAAAAAGAAAGAAAGAAAAGCACTTACTTATGAGCATGGTGGAGCATGTAATCTATCCCTCCCAATCCCTCCGGAGGCAGAGGTTCTGGGATTGGGGAGCTTTGTGAGTTTGAGACCAACCTGGTCTACACAGCGAGTTTTGATACAGCCAGGTCTATGTAGAGAGACCGTCATTCAAAAGCAAAAAACACTCGCCTTCTAAGCCTGAAGACCTGAGTTCAATCCTCAAAGCCCACATTTAAAATGCCTGAAGGTGGGGGCAGGGAGTTGGCTGGAGGAATGGCTCTCTAGCCAGTTAAGAGTGCTGTTTGCAGGCAGGTGGTGGAGCACACCTTTAATCCCAGCACTCAGGAGGCAGAGGCAGGCAGATCTCTGTGAATTTGAAGCTAGCCTGGTCTACATGAGCAAGAGCCAGCTCCAAAGCTACAGAGAAACCCTGTCTCGAAGAAAAAGAAAGAAAGAAAGAATAGAAAAGAGTGCTGTTTGCTATTACCGAGGATCCAGATTCAATTCCCAGAATCTACAGGGTAGCTCACAACCATTTGTAATTCCAGTTCCAAGGGATCAGCAGAGGTCACTGCACACATGCGGTGCACTCCAGCCATGCAGACAAACATTCACACACATGAAATTAATCTTTAAAAAAAAAATCCTGGCATAGCAATGCATGCTTGTAATCTTTACTCTAGAGAGGCAGAGATAAGTGATTTCCAGGTCAGTGAAGGACCTTGTTTTGGCGGGGCTTGGGCGGGGGGAGGATGAGGAATGACACTTGAGGTTGTCCTCTGACCTCTCTGCACACGCATACACACTTGAGCAAACGTGTACCTGCATACACATGAAAATGCAAAAATACAGGCAGACACACGTGCACACAGGCAGACACACATGCACACAGGTAGACATACACGCACACAGGTAGACACTCACAGAGAGGTAGCAGGCAGAGAATAAAGGACATTAAGCTGTGAGTGTGAGGAACAGACCTCAGATATAGGAGCAGCTGAGCTAGGAATCAGGGTTGACACGGGGGTCCTGGCCCGGGATACTGCTCCCACACCTCCGACTTGCCTCTGGAGGAGAACGAAGACCACTGGGGCTATAGTCATCCAACCCTGGGATGCTGGGTTAGGATGCAGAAGGAGCCAGGGAGGACCTGGGACAGGATGGAGATGGCTTGATAGCATCCTAGGCCTGGCCTCTTCTTCATTTCCCCCCTGCCTTCTCCCACTTTCGTCAGCTCCTAGAGTCTCTTGTCACTTTCCTTCTAGCCAAAGGAAGAGCCTCCTGTGAGGGAGCAGGGGGCAAAGTACTCAGCCGAGACTGGTAGGCTTATCCCGGCTTCCAGCCAAGCTCTCAGCCGCCGCAATCGCCAGGGCCAGCGGGGCCACCCTTCTGCCAGAGACGGAGGAGCCCAAGCCTCCCTTCTGGAGGACCAGGAGCTGCTGGTAAGCCCCACCCTGGAGGCAGGGACTGCAGTGGTCTCAGCCTCCAGGATCCAAGGTCTTCCAGCCAGCACCCTCCTGGCCTGCCTTAGGGTGGCTTCTCCAGAGACAGTGACCCCTAAGACTGTAAGACCACAAAGACCATGCCCCAGGAGTCAGCGTCCTGGGCTCTGAGCTCCTCTGCTTCTAGACAGCCTGTTGTCATCCTGACCCTCTCTGTGTAAGTCCTCTCTCGTGGGTCATTGGTTAAACTGGGAGCATGGCTATGTTAGCACTGCTTTACCATGGAAGCAGCTCTCCAGGGCCAGCATCCACTGCTCTTGAGAAAGCGGCCCAAGGACTGAGAACCTAGGAGGGAAGGGTCTGCCCAGAGCATTCTCAATCCACAGCCTGCAAGGCTAGCCTGGACTGGGCTTCCTGTGGTCTTTTCCTCATCGAGGCTGGAAATGAGCCCCTACTGTGTGGCAGTAGACAAGGGCATCAGTAATCCCTGGGAGCATGCATGCGTGTCCCCCCAGAGCCAAAGTGTCAAAGTGTCACTACCTCTCACTGAAGGGTAGTGCTTTTAGGCCCAGCAACATGGGTAGACCAGACAGATCTCAGGATCCCCATTCAACCCACAAAGAGGTTTAGGCTCTTCTGGGTGATGTTTTGTGGCCAGGTCTCCCAGCAGATGGCCAGCATAGCCAGGCTAGAATTGGTACTTTCTCCACCATAGGGCAGCCACATCGCACCTGGAGTTAGGTTCTCAGGTCCCATGGGGAGGGGGCCCAGGGCAGGTAAGGAGGATGGGAAGAATGGGGAAGGGCCAAAGGGCAGTTCAGGGTGGGTGCTACAAGTGGGTGCTGGGTGGGTGGGTTGGGAGGATAGGGCGGGCATCTAGCAGGTACAGACCTGAGGGAGAAGCCCAACCCAGTTCCTACTCCACCAACGATAAGGTGGGCCTGCCAGGGTCTGATAGACCCCTCCAGGTCCCTGGGAAGGCTGCCTGGAAAGGGCTGAGGGAACCCTACTTTCCTAGGACTCCCAGAGCTCCACCTCCTATGGCGGGCCCCCCCTCCAGCCCTCCATAGATACAGCTGCCACCTGCAACTTGGCCTAGGAGGTCCCCAGAGCACATCCTGGACACAGCTGGACCATATACTGCCGCTACTTGCCTGGAGGAGACAGGGGAAGCCACTGGCTGAGGAGGCAGCTAGGAGTCGAGAGTCCCAGCTGCTTCGCTGGATGGAGCCCCTCACTAGGCACCTGGCAGAAACAATCTACTCTGGCCAGCAGGCTGCCTACAGCGAGTCCCCCACCTCCTGGAAAACATATCCACATTCTGGGCGCTCCCGGGTGGGGAGGCCCTTGGGGTGCCCCAAACCACCACCCAAAAGATCCAAGCATACAACACTCGGTGCGTCTCTGAGGAGGTGACTGGTCAGCACTGATTTTGCTGTCCCAGTGAGGGGCCCTAGGTTCCAACCAGCCCAGTGGAGACTATGGTGCTGAGAGGTCTAACCTGTCCCGTATCTGAGGCTTGATTCTGTTCTCAAGTCCCCGCGGGACGCCTTCCTTTCTCAAGGCCTCACAGAGAGCTTAGGGACAATTCTGAGAAAAAGTCCCCCTCATCAAAGTGCTAGATCTCATGGAGGAACCTTTAGGAGGAAGCATTTTAGCCAAGCATGTGGCCCGGGGACCCTATGTCAAGGGGAGGAGGCTGCTGTTCCATGACCCACGTTTGCCTGCACTTCTGGCTGGAGTGTGACAGGGGCTCCCACTGACCGCGGCCTGTCCTCTTTCACATAGATCTTGGAGCTTCTTTGTCAGATTCTACAGACGGATTCTTTAAGTGCCATCCAATTCTGGCTGCTCTATGCACCACCAAAGGGTGAGGACACCATAATGCGGCCCCCTCTCCATGTGGAGGGGGGCTACCCATCCCTTGCCCTTGTTCCTGATCCTGCAGGACAGATGTCACTCAGCCTTTTCTCTTTTCTCCTTGGGAGTCCCAAAGCATCCCAGAGGCTTCTCATTATCATTCCTCCCTCCTCCCCTACTTCCCGGCAACATTTCTGTGGCCCTGTTCTTTGGAGGGGCCCCTCTTTAGTACTGACCGCAGACATAGGTGTATGGACGGGGATAACAGATAAAGATTGTTCCCAGCAGACCCAGCCCCTCCCGGTCACTGTAGGAAACATGCACATAAGTGCAAATACCAGAACACACAGGCTTGTGCAGAGAGCCCACAGATACATGTCTGCTTCGGAACAGTGAGGGAAAGGAGTGGGGTGAATCCCCAGAGTTTATAAGCTCACTAGAGGAAGGGATGGGAAAAAGGAAGAGTTGGAGGGCGGGGGAGATAAATCCCAGATTTCCAAATGTGATCCAGGAGGGAGGAAAGGAGGTGGGAGGAGTGGAAGGGGCCGAGTCCAAAGTGCAAATGGCTCTCATGGTAGGAGAGGGCAATGTAGAAGTGAGGGCTCAGCACACAGCTACAAGCACTGTGAGGACCTTCCTTGGGGGCAGGGGCCTATGAGGAGATGCAGAATGATTAGAGGAAGATGTCCTTCACCAGGGCTGGGACCAGCTGGTTGAGACAGGAAAGGGGCTGAGATCACTGCCCTGCACTGTTTATAGAAAAAGACTTGGCGCTGGGACTTCTGCAGACGGCGGTGGCTCAGCTCATCCCCCAGCCCCTCCCAACCCTCCCAGAGGAGAAGCTCTTGAACCAACTCCAAGAGCTTCAAGAACCTCCTCAAGAGATACAACAGGCAACCTACAGGTGGGCTCCGGGCCCCTCCTCCTGACCTTCTGTTTCCAGAACCACGCCCCCGGCGGTCAGCATCCGCCTACCCTGGCTTTGTGACCCCACCTGTCACAGCACCATAGCAAGGGGAAATGAAGGCGGAATCCTTGAAGAAGGCTGGGCTAGATGTGTCTGTGTGCTTCAGATGCAGTAGAGAGATCCTGCCTCAAGGAGTAGGGTGGGGAACATCCATGTGGGTGCAGGACGTCTGGTCCTCACATGCTAATACAGCAAGAGCCTTATGCGCTTAGTCATCTTCCCAGCTGAACACCGAGGACTGGAAACTGCAAAGTTGGGAGACTGGGAAAAGACCATCTCAGGAGGTGGGAGGTGCCCAGGGCCTGGTGGTCAAGAATGAACAGAGTGCAGGGATTAAATTGTGGGGTGCTGGGGCATGGTTAAGAAAGTGGCTTAGGTTTGGAGGAGGCATATTTTGGTGGGTGGTTGTTTTATGGGTCAGGCTGGCCTCAAACCTGCTTTGTATCTGAAGATGACCTTGAACTCAACCCTCCTGAGCCTTTGCCTCCTGAGTGGTGGGATTACAGGTGTGTACCATTTAAACAGTGCTGGGGACAGAACCCAGGCTTCCCACACGTTAGGCAAGCATTCTACCACCTGAGCTACAACCCCAGCCCTGGGACATAGGTTCTTGCTTGGGTCCTAGAGTTGGTTTTCTTTTTCTGCTTGAGAGAAGAAAGGATGCTCAGGAGCTGGGGTTCATTGGCAGACAGTTGTATAGGCCCCGGGTTCAATTCCTACTGCTGCAACACACAGTCCCAGCGGAAGAGGACGACGACAGGGAAGGCAAGCATTACTGTGCTCAGAGGAGAGACCCCAAGTCGGCCTCTTCACCTCTCTTTCAAGCCTCCTGCCAGAGGTGTGGGGGAAGTGACGTGGCTGTGTGAAGGGTAACGATAGCTAACGGATCACACGAGGTAGAAGAACATTAGTCACTTGTCCAGAACTAGCTTGACAGACAAGAGGCTGTGGGATAGACCATAGCCCTGGCTATCTCAGACAAGAGGACCTTGGTACCCCATGGCTACAGCAGACACACAATCACAACCGTCTGCTTCCTGCTTTGGAGGTGCAGGAGGCTGTCTGGGTCCATCTATGGACAGTCCCGCACCAGCTCTTCAGGAGGGGTGTCTTGCCTCTTCTACGAGCTGGTGGCTGACCACACCTCTGCCACCTCCCAACTCCTAACGAACCTACCGTCTGTAGACTCGGTCTCCCAAGCCTGTCATTTGTATTTGGTTATAGTCCATCCCTGAAGAAGATGAAGACGCCACCTCTATCCAAGACGGAGAAACCAGGTAAGAGCCCTCAAAGGGAGCTGTTTATTCTAGAGGCTCACTGAGGCCAGCTCTGGCTGGATTCCTGCCCAAGGAAGTTGGGTTACTTCTTTAATGCAGCAAACATGTATTGCATGCTTACTGTGTGTCAGGTTCTGGCGAGTCATGAGGAAAGAATTGGGACAAGTTCCTATGTGATTGGGGCTTACATCTTAGAGAGGAAGTATACAAAGGGCAGAACCCCCAGGAGGACAGCAGGTTAACTGGGGGGGGGGGCTCCCTATCCTGAGCCACAGAAATATCCAGGGAAGGCCTTGGAGTAGAGCTCCCCATGCCTGGAATACTGATGGAAGAATAAGTTGGTCGGGGTATCCAGGCCTTCTGGGTGGGGGAGAGCAGTATGAGGTAAGACAAGACCAGGCCTGTCTTTTGAAGAGTGTAGGACACTCTGGGGGGAGTAGGATGTAGTATGTCCCTGTGGTCACTGTGCAAGGCATGGATGAGGGTGGTGGTGGCAAGAAGGGACAAGGGAGCCCAGAGAGGAGGCCCTTGGAGGAGACATAGTATCTTAGACCAGACAGTGTGGGGACAGCTGGAAGGGAGAGAATGCCTGTCGACAGTGGACATGATTCTCCTTTGTCAGTGTGTAGCGTCCCAAGGGCCCAGAAGAGTGTCTGGCAGGCAATAGGTGCTTGACTCGTAAAAAAAGAACCGGGGAGTGGTAGGGCTCACAGAAGTGAGCTAGTTTGTCCCAAGTCCCCCACTGAACTGAAGGCAATGCTGGCTTTGACATTGGCCCACCTCCCTGTCAGCTCTCTTATCTCTTGCCTTTCCCGTCCTCCAGAGTTGATGGGCAAAGCCCAAGTCCTCCGCGTGCATCCCAGCGAGGACTCAGAGGAGAAAACGACCAAGTCAAAGGCCGAGAGCTGAGGAACACAGCCCAGAGCCCGGAGACTTCTGTCTAGCTCAAAGGCAGCTTCTAAGCTTGGGGCTGGGGGCTCCTGTCGCGCTATGTCAACGCCAGCCCCCAGTCTCCAGCCACACTCTACTAAATAAAATGCAGCTTTCCCCGGATGACGGCAGTTCTACCCTACCACAAGATGGTTTTAGATGATTTTACTCCATAAGTGTGGAGCTCCCTGCCATGGAGAAAGCCCGGGGTACCACTCACAGTTAGCAACGATCTTCCCACCAGTTAATGTAATCAAGATAATCTCCCACAGGCAAGCCCAGAGGCCTGTCCCGTGAGTGATTCTAGATCAGAGATTCTCAACCTGTAGGTCACGACCGCTCTGGGGGGGGGGCACCTATCAGATATGTACATTATGATTCATAACAGTAACAAAATTACAGTTATGAAATAGAGGCAAAAATAAAAATAATTATATGGTGCAGGGCTCACCACAACGTGAGGAAGGGTAGCTCTAGATCCTGCCAGACTGACGACTAACATAAACCTTCACAGTCACCATGCCTGGCTCCAGCTTTCAGTATTGAAGTGCCCCACTTTTAAAGCCCTTGGTCACCCTGTTGGTTTATTATTTCCCCCCAGTGGTAGTATAAGTGACAGCTGTGCCCATGGCTGCCTCTCTGGCTTTGTCGTCATTCTGCCACTAGCTGCTTCCACATTTACCCCCATCCATTTTTGGAAAATGTGGTCAAATATAACAGGCAAGTTATCATCTTAGCCACCCAGAAGGGGTGGTGGTTTGAATAAGAATGGCCACCTTAGGCTCATATATTTAGATGCCCAGGGAGTGGCACTATGTGAACGGATTAGTAGGTGTGGGCTGTTGGACAAAGTGTGTCAATGGGTGTGGGCTTTGAGGTTTCAAAAGTCCATGCCGGGCTCAGTCTGCCTGTCTGTCTCTGTCTCTCTCCTCTGCCCGTGGATCCAGATGTAGAACTCTCAGCACTTACATCTGTCTGCTATGACAATGGACTAAACCTCTGAAACTGTAACCAGCCCAATTAAATGCTTTCTTTTATAAGAGTTGCTGTGGTCATGGTGTCTCTTCACCACAACAGAACACTGACAAAGACGGAAGGGCAGTGGTCCCTCCATTGTGGGACCATCATCCATCTTTGAGGCTATTCCATCTTGCAGAAGTGAAACTCTGCACCTAAAGACTTTGTCTTGTCTAGTTGAACTACTACTGCAAATATGTATTGGATTAGGTTAATTCGTAGACTACCGAAGTCCATTTTGAGCTCTGGAGATTGAAAAACCCAAGGTTAAGGCTTGGGTAGGTTTGGGGCCTGGTAAGGACCTGTCACTCCTAGATGGTACTTTCTGTATGCCATGTGTGGCAGAATGGGAAGACAGACTCCCATGAGCCCCTTTATAAGGGTCCCTATTCACTTCCTATTCATGGAGACGGAACCTGCATGAGCCAACCCTTCCCAAAGGCCTACGTTTCAAATTGAGACAGGGGCTCACCATTTAGCCCAGACAGGCTTTGAACTCCAAATCCTCCTGCTTCAGTCTATAAAGTGCTGGGGCTACAAACTGTGAGCCACCATGCCTGGTCAAGTACCAATTTCTTAATACTACCAGCCACCTTGGGGACACACTACCTAATATTATCACCTTCCAACATATGAATTTGGGAGGATAGGGGGGAAACACACATTCAGACCATAGCGCCCACAAAACAGTAAGCCCCCACTCCCCTCTTCTCAACTCTTGGAAACCACCCTCCGGTTTTGTGTCTGAGACTGGAACAGTTCTCAGGCGTCCACTCGTATAATCTTCTTTGTCTTCCTGTGTCAGGTTTATTTTGCTTGGCATAACTTCTTCAAGAGTCAAACAAGCTGTGACGTGTGTCACAGTCGCCTGCCACTCGCTTTTATTGGTGTAGCAGTCAAGTTCTCCCGCCCGGACCACACAGCGTCATCAAGGTCTGAGCCCCACCGAGAATCTGTTCATAGCGCAGGGAACATAAATACCATCACCTGTCTTCACTAACAGGTGAACTAACAAAGTATCCACATAGTAAATGAATCCTAGACGACACTTGCTTCAATAATAAATAACCCCAGTTGGCATGAAAACCCTGACACTATGGTGGGCCTGTCTTTAATTTCTCAAGGTGTACTCCTGGGGGTGCGGGGGAGCTGCCACTGTAGATTCTCATGGTTTCAGTCCCTGGTCAGTGGCTACCCTGCTCTATCTAGGCCTGAGAGGCAGAGCGTCAGGATAACAAATGTAAAGGAGGTAGAGGCGGATGCTCATTGCAGCCAAGAAGCAGAGAGAACAGAATGGAGGCTGGGACAAGACGGAGCCTCCAAGGACACGCCCCCTTCATTGGGTGCCTCCCTCCAGCTAGTCCGCAAGTTCCCATCCCAACCCCAAAAGTTCCCATCGCCTCCCAACAACTGGAATCCATCAATGGGTTAGTCCTGAGGTAGGAGCCTCTTGCAATTTAATCACTTGGAGTTGAAAAGGTTTAGCAATTTGCAGGTTCAGGAAGGCGACTCTACCTGGCATGTCTACTCTCCTCTTCCAAGGTTTGCATAAAGCCCAGCTCTGTCCAACCAGAGCCTAGTCAGTCCTTTGGCACAGGACTGGTTAATGGGGGTAGTTAAGTACTGGGCCAAGCACAAGCTACTTGGGAAGATTTTGTGCTGAACGTCACAGGATGCTGTCTATCACTGGTCATCACCACTCCATGAAGACAAGTGCCGGACACATCTCACTGTTTGTCCCTGGTTCTCTCACATTCGTTCCCACACGTGAAGTGTTAAAATACCAAGTGTTGCTGGGTTGTTGCGGTGCGTGCCTTTAATCCCAGCAGCAGAGGCAAGGAGATCTCTGTGTTCAAGGCCAGCCTAATCTACGGGGCAAATTCCAGGGTGGCCAAGGCTACCCGCAGAAATCCTGTCTTAAAAAAACAAACAAAAACCAAAGACAAGTGCTAATAAGTGTTAACTTTTATGCTTACCTTCTTCACCGTAAGAGCACAGCTCAGAAGCATCAAGAATGTTCTAACTGTTGGGGAATCTTCCTCATCCTCTCCCAGAGCAGCAAAACTGAACCTCTACTGCCATTAAACAGGAACTCTCTCCTCCGTCCTCCAAGCCACTCCCAGCCCTGGTTCCTTGTTTTGTTTCGGACAAAGGCGGCGCCTTTGGAGCACCTGGAGTTTCCTGACTGGCTTATTCCACCTAACAATGCTTTCAAGGTTCATTTATGTAGCGTTTACGTCTGGATTTCCTACCTTTTGGAAGCTAAATAATATTCCACCATGTGGACAGATCACATATTTTGGGTTGGTGTTGGGGTGTGTATATGCGCACGTGAAAGCACATGCCCGTGTGTGCGTGCGTGCGTGCGTGAGTGTGTTGCACGTGCTAGGAAACTGCTCTACTGCTGTGGAATATTATTTTAACTAGGCAAAGATGTGTTACATTTGTTTATGCTGCAGAGTATTTAACTGTGTAAAGGTGTGTTACTTTTTTTATGCTGCATTTGTTTAATGATATAAAGATGTGTTGCATCTGGTTCACATTGCCTGCCTAAGGCACCTGTTGTTCTAATTAAAAGCTCAACATCCATAGCTAGGCAGAAGAGGGATAGACAAGGCTGGCTGGCAGAGGGAATACAGAGGAGGAGAAATCTAGGCTCGGGAGAAGAAGAGAATGAGGGGAAAGGAAGGGACATGCCTAGGGCAAGGAGTCAGGCAACTGCCAGACGGACAGATCTGAGCAGCAGTGAAAGTAGTTTATACAGAAGGAAAGAAAAGCAAAAAGCCCCAAGGCAAAAGGTAGATAAAGAGAAATCAGCTACTTTAAGTTAAAAGAGCTTTCCAGAAACGAGGCTAAGCCAGGCTGATTATTCAAAACTAGTACGTCTCTGTGCCATGACTTGGGAGCTGGTTGGTGGCCCCCAAAGAAAAAGCCTGGTACACTCTCCCACTAAATTACATTCCCTGTCCTGCCCCTGGACCACATTGTTGATGTATTTATTCCTCTGATATATGATGTTAGGCGGGTCCCACTTTTGCCTGTTGCATATACTAATTCTCTGGGGCTAAGCATCACAAGGATAGCAGGCAGAGCACTGTGAGTTTGAGGCCAGCCTGGTCTACAAGAGCTAGTCCAGTCCAAAGCCACAGAGAAACCCTGTCTCGAAAAACAAAACCCAAACAACAACAACAACAACAAAAAAAAAGAATTGGGTAGGGAGGGGGAGAGGATCTGGAAGGACTTGGGGGAGGGAAAGAATGTGAAATAGGAAAAAAGTAATGTAAATTAAAAGGTCCCACTTACTCTAAATAAAACAAAACGTTCCTCTGCATCACCTCAGTTCATCTATTCGGCTACCAGAACATTCTGATCACACCTTGGAGAGTGCTGATGGGAAGAGATGGCGAAACAGTGCTACAGTGAAAATAGTTCTGTGGACGTACACAGGAATGTTCCAGTGCCTGGTTCTCCCACCAGTCTGCTTGCTCAACAATCAGGCTCCTCCCCCGTTCCACTTCACTAGATGAGAAAGGGACAGAGAAACATTTTCATCAGTGACAGGGAAGTCTGTCCCACAGTCTGGCTTCCAATGCAGGACAGACAGGGAGCACGGCCTTGAACTCTTGATCTTTGTATTTCCACTTCCCCTGCGCTGGGACTACAGGTACTCAACCAAGCCTGGTTTCATCTTCAATTCTTAAATATTTAATCTACACAGAACAACTAGGAGGTTGATACTCTTGTTAAAATTAGATAAGGCGCTTAAAGAAACAATGTGTGGGCTTGGGAGACTGCTGAATGACCTGGGTTTGGATACTCAGAACCCACAGAAAAGCTAGGCACATCAGTGTACATCTGTAACCCCGGCACTTCTGTCGAGATGGGCGAGAGAGACAGGAGATTATTTAGAAGCCCACGGGTCAGCTCTCCTGGTACACAACGCAGTAGATTCCAAGGGACCCTGTCTCAAAAGAAGGCTAGGACTGGCACCTGAGGTCTTCTGACCTCCACACACATGGGCATAATAATAGCAGTGATCTTACCATGAGGACTCAAAGACATAATCTATAGAAAGTGCTACACAGGATGCTGCTTTTAACAGGCATCAGTGGCCCATGCTTTTAATCAGCACACAAATCCAAAAAACAACTCAGGCCCAGAGAGGGCTGAAGTGCTTGTTTTGAACATACACCACCAGACCTGAGTCTGCTCTGGACACTACAGGAGTGCCCAGTTCTTGTTCTTGGCAAAAGCTCTCAGGCAGTACACCCTTGTTTTCATGGTTTGCCTGGAGTTCAAGAGCCCTACTCAGCTCTCTCACAGGCCCTGGCTGCCCACTCTGGAGTACTCTGACACCATGCTCAATGATCCTGCGCCAGCAGCCTCCAGGCTGGGAGAAGTTCCCAGGCTCTTTCCATGTCTCTTGGCCACACCATTGCCCAGTGAGTGTCTAGCTCAATTGCCTCTTTTGCAGTAGCGAAGCCCGCTGGAAGGGAAGCTATGCCCGTAGTCACACAGTAGGAAGCTCAGTGACACCCCTGTTAGGCCTTTACTCATAGATCTGCTTTTCAGTTATGCTGTTTTCAAGGCGTTCAAGATAAATAAGTGTATTCCCCCTCCCCCCCACCTCCCCAACCACTCCATCACTTCCTGATGTACGGTCTCTTGTAACCCAGGCTGACCTCGAACTATATAGCATTGGACTTTAAGTTCTGGATTTTTCTGACTCCACTTGCCCAAGTGGTGGGATTACAGGCACACACTACCACATCTCGATGACGTGATGATGGAGAGGGAACACCGGACTTCCTGCAGGGAAGATGGATTAGTTGGCTTCTCTGTTGCTCTTATGAAACACTCACCAAAAGCAGCTTGGGGCCGAAAGGGTTTATTTGGCTTACATGCCCTGATCGCGGTCATCTGAGGAAGTCAGAGGCAGAAACCATGGAGGAAAGTATTTTTTCTGGACTTATTCAACTGGATTTCTTATACCATCCAGAACCACCTGGCCAGGAGTGGAACTGTCCACAGTGGGCTGGGCCCTCTTATCATTAATCAAGAAACTGACCACACAGACATGCCCACAGGCCAATCTGATGGGAGACCGTTCCTCAACCCAGATTCCTTTTGCCCAGAGATGTCTAAGTTTGCGTCAAGTTGACAGAAACTTGCCAAAAACGCTAGGTAAGAACATCTGAGCCATACCCCAGCCCACTCCCTGTTCATGTGTACAGATAGGCTGAGGGACCCCAGGAATGCTAGACCCAAGGACCCCTTGGCAAGGCCTCATGTCCAGCCTGGACCCCATGGGTCCCAAGGATATGTGGCAGCCAGTGCTCTTAACCTCTGCACCACCTCTCCAGTCCCCATCTCCTTCTCTTGGCAGTGTTGGGGTTTAAAGCCAGGGTCTCAGACACGCCAGGCAAGCACTCTACCAATAGGAAGGAGGTGAGACATAGACTGGTTCTTTCTCCCCTCCCCGCCCCCACCTCTGCAGTGCTTGGGACCCAGGGACTCTTGCATGCCAGTCAAGCACTCTGCCAACTGAACTGTATCCAACCCAGTGGACTGGCACTTTAAAATCACACAGTGAGTTTCACATCAACCCTTCTTGCCCAATAAGATGCCCCATAACCTTTCCTCCTGCTTGGCTTCCAGCTTCTGCTTGGATCCTTCCAGGGAAGAACTGTTTCATCACCACCTTCCAAGGAAACCACCCTTTGCAGGGTTGCAAAGCTCTGATCCATTCAAATACTTTTCTTGCTGCGGGCCCCAAAGATATCGCCCAGCCATCTCCATCCTTTGTGTGGAGGCTTGCTCAAAGCCAGTCAGCTCCTTGATGGTCCTTCCTTGTTTGTTCCCACCTGCATTCATCTTACCACTGCTGGGCCCAGCCCGCAGAGCACTGGCTTCATTGTCCCCATCCTCCAAAACAGAAAAGAAACACACACACACACACACACACACACACACACACACACACACACACACACAGCGCCCCTTTTGAAGTCCAAAACAAAACACTGAGGGCAGTGTTAATAAATAGGTTATATTTTAAAAATCAGACTCTCCATGCTGGGGACTGACTCAGAGTAGCTCCAGCCGCCTGCAAAGGGGACAGAAGTATGGGGATAGCACACAGAGTCCCTAGCACCCCTGCTCCCCACTGCTTGCAGGCCAGAGGCCTAAGGTTTTCCTTCCTCCATCTGAGGAAGGTGGACGGATAAGCACCTCTGCAGCACCTCTGCCACTGACCCTGAAAGTGAGGATCTAGGCCATTTCCTGAGAACCAGAGGGCCGTGGAAGATGAGCTTGACTCCACGCATCCTCCCTACCCTAATCCAGGAGCAGCAGCTGGCATCCTGCCCAGGCCATCCACAGGGTCCATGTAAGTGGACTCTAGTCCTCGGCCTTGTGACTCCCCCACACCTGCCTGACCTTCTGAGAATCACACACTCTATCCCAGCTGGAACCAGAAGGGAAGACCCCCAACTCCAGCAGGCTTTCAGCAGAGTGACGACTGAGGGGTACAGCCTGGGAAATGACATCTCTCTAGTACCTGGTGGTCAACTTTCTGCTGGACCTCCTTCAGGCCTTAGTGACAACTGAACTTGTTCTTCCTGGTCAAACCCGGGGTCAAGCCCCAGCTTAAAAACTCCTGGATGTTGAAGTTATGTATCCAGGCCTCCTTCTCTAGTGGCTTGGATGCAAGATTGGAAGGTCAGAGCCGGGCGGCGGTAGTGCACACTTTTTAATCCCAGCACTTGGGAGGCAGAGGCAGGCGAATCTCTGTGAGTTCAATGCCAGCCTGGTCTACAGAGCGAGTTCCAGGACAGCTAGGGATACACAGAGAAATCCTGTCTCAAAAAAAAAAAAAAAAAAAAAGCAAAGCAGAACAAAATATTGGGAGCTCAGTCTACAGCCTGGAGTCACCAGTGGTGACATCTACAAGGACAGAGTGAGTCACAAAAGTGACTCCACAGCCACAAAGGTGAACTGATGTCTATCTGGGATGTCTGTCCAGGAGTTATTAGTGGCCCTCAGCTGAGAAGAGCCAGGCCTGAGAAGAACACCTCTCCCCTGGCCCACCCTGTGTCAGGGAAGCATCACCACCACTTCCAAGCTAGCCTTTCCCTAGTCTGCCTTTGAGTAGCCCCACCTCCTCCAGTCCCCTTTGGCCTTTAGGGAGAGTGGGGCTGTGTAGGTCTCCCTGGTAATCAGAAGTCATGGACAAGCAAGCATCTCTGTCGGGCCTTCCCCCTCCCACCCCAACTCCCTCCCAGTGGCTGTGGGAAGGGACTTTACTGAGCCTGGAGGAACAGATCTTAGGAGCCACTTGAAAGTGGAGCCCAAGCCCTATTGGCTGAGGTATTTCTGGTTAGGGCAATCCCTGATCTCTTTCTTCCCCCAACCCTGTCAGGGGGTCAAGAGCGTCACAGCCCCAAACAGAACAAGGCAGCAAATAATTTAAAAGGAGACCTGTGCTACTTCCTGTCCCCTGTGCTGGAGTCCTCTGAGCCAGGGTCACTGGACCACATGCAGAGTGTAAATGTGACCAGAGGGACGGGTTCAAGTCACTGGGGAGGTAGCAGGAAGTCCTGGTTCCTCCCTGGACAGTCCTTGATCCTCAGAGGCAGTCATGGCACTTTGAGTCCAGCCCGAAGGTGGTGGGGTGGCAGAAGAATTGCCCTCAAATGTTGTAGGGCTTAGCATCTGGGGGGTGAAGGGGTGCTTAGTCCCTGAGGAGATCCTGTCCACCAGCTCTGGTAGCTGTGTGGGATGGCTTTGCCGATGGTCTTCCACTCTGGTTGGCCCCTTTGAAGACTCCACATCCTCCTGGGTGGCCTTGGGTTCTGGCAAGAGGCTCCCAGGAGTGGAGAAGGTGGGTAGTGAGGTCACGTTGGCACTGGGGCCTGAGGTACAAGACTCACAGCACAGCCGGTGGTAGCCAGGGATGGAGCAATAGCGGTCCAGTACTTTCATCCGGCAGAAGATGGACCTGTCTCCCACACAGGGCTCCGCTGCACATACACCAACACAGAGAGATGCCCATCAGGAGGGGACACTATGTCTTGCTCCGCCAGCAATCCTTTCTCCTCCTTCTGCCCTGGCTGGAATCGCTACATAACTCTTTCCAGAGGGGTCATAGCTCTACCCAAGAGGACAGAACCCTTTCATAGTGAAGAGAAACTAAAGTGTTCCCCACCCCAGCATCAGCATCACTGGGACCTTGATGGTGAGGCTAGTTGTCAGGTTCTATGCAGACCTCTGGAGTACGGCAGCGCTGTTTTAACAAACCCTCCAGTGCACGGGAAAACCCCAGGGCTATGGCTCTGTCTGGTTCAACTATATATTTGGCTATGCAGTTTTCATCAAGAAGCTCTATCTGGAGAGTCTGGGCCAGAGCCTGAAATTCTAGATCCAGCCAAGTGTGAGAACCCTGCTCTAGGAGGAAGCCTGAGCCCCTGCCTCTCCCTGCAGCCAATGACCAGGCTAAGGTCTGATGAGCTCACCTGTAACCAGGAGATCAGCATCCAGCCACTTGGGATACAGGTGGAACATTAATCCCTTACCACTAAATCTCAACCAAGAACATTGAGGCTGAAGTATTCCAAACTGCTGCTGTGACTGGAGAAAATGTGATGGATGGCAAGAGCTTGGGTTTGTACGAATTGGTGCTCAGGACCGCTGGGATCAGGAGCCCGATCTGAAGCAGGGACAGTGGAAGCAGGTGGCCTCTAGATGGCACCAAAGCTCCAGAGCCAGAATCAGACCGCCAGCTTCTGCTTTGAGGGATTTGCCCAGCCTTTTGGGGGGTTGGGGGAGCAGGGAGGTCAAAGGGTTGCACAAGGTCACACCTTTTAACTAGATTTGGGTTCTGCTCTTTGTACAACTCATCTTTCCAGACTCCAGCTGGAGGCCCTAGAGAGAGGACTGTGGTAACCTAGGAAGGGAGTGTAGCATCGCAGGGGCACCCGGGAGGACCACAGGATGAGCTCACTGCTACCCCTGTGATGAGTTCACTGGAGTAGCAGAGGATGCTCACCCCATGGTTCATTCTCTCAGCCGCCCTGGAAAGAGTTCATATCTAGGACGGCAGACCCCAGAAGTGTAGACGCAGACAGGATTCATAATTCAGAACACTGGGGCATGCTTTACAGGTTTATAAAACAGGACACCGTCACAACAGTGGGACAGTACCTTGTCACCAAGCATGGCAATGTCTCTGCAGCAGAAGCCTATGTGATTTCTTTTTAGCCCGGATCAGGTTTGGCCACCATAGGAATAACAGCAAATTTACAACTCAAGGCGAATGGAATCACGGAAGAGGACACGGGCCAGAGCAGAACTCATGCTCTCTAAGGCCACCAGACAAGCATTAGGTCTGTTCCACTGTCACTAAACCCTGGGGTGCCTGAAAGGCTGGGGGAGGGGAGGGCCAGAGGCGATGCTTACTTGTTGAAGTCAGGTTCGTGGGAGTCAGGGGCCTGGATTGGGGTTCCTGGTGTCCCACTTTGGTCACAGGGTCCCGGACCATGGCCTTCACTGTAGAGTTCTGGAGCCCTCCTGTGAACAGAAATGGAGATGTACTATACACAGCAGGTGGGCATCCCTTGTCCAGAATGCTTGGGACCAGAAGCACTCCAATTTTAACGATTTCTCCTGCAATGTGGAATATTTGCCTACTTCATGAGAGCTCTTGGAGATGAGACCCAAATCTAAACATGGGTGCATCTGTTTCTTCTTTACTTCATTTTTTTATATGTTGTTGTTGTGTGTACAAGGGTGGGTATGTATGTCTCATAGCATGTACAGAGATCAGAGGACAATTTGGAGAAGTCAGTTCTCTG
Source organism: Alexandromys fortis (assembly GCF_014885135.2). NCBI lineage: Eukaryota > Metazoa > Chordata > Mammalia > Rodentia > Cricetidae > Alexandromys > Alexandromys fortis. The sequence goes on along the minus strand of NW_026067892.1, from coordinate 19,418,324 downwards.
ATTGGGTCATCAGGTTTAGTAGCAAGTGAGCCAAACTTTATCCACTGAGCCATCTTGCTGGCCCCATTTGCTTCTTACACATAAAGTGTGCAGGTAATTTTGTACGATGTTTTAAATGCTTCGGGGAATGGAATGCAGTTTGTGTACCAAACTGGAAGCGCCTAGGAAGATCTTTTATCCTCCTTAAGGATGCTGGCTAACTGGGTATTATAGTTTGATCACAACATATCCTACACAGACAGGAATGCAATCTTCCATCTTTGGCAGCATGCCAGGGATCAGGAAGCGCTTTGGACTGGGATGCTCAACCTGTCTTTGGATTTAAGGGCCAGGATACAAGCTGTTGCAGGGTCATGGCCAGAAGATGGGGCTGGGCCTCCCCATCCCATCTGCTCACCTCCACAGGCAGGCAGGCTGCAGACCTGCACAGTGTCCGGCTTGACCCCCTCGCACTGCCCGAGGGCATTGGAGCTGTTTCGGCACACCACCTGCCGTTGTTGGATGCCTTCTCCGCAGGTGGCAGAGCACTGTACAGGAGCAGGAAGGCCAAGAACCACACAATGAATGCCAGGTGCAGGGTAGATAGGAGAGAGGGAAGAGGGGGCAGTAAACTCAGTGACAGAAAGGACCAAGAAGGTTGCTGTGCCTTCCTTCATTTGACCAGACAGGCATGCAAGGTCTGTAGTCCCACCAGGACCCTGCCGTTGTCGGGTTCTCTGGAGCCAGTATGATGAACGCTACCCAAGCTTGGGACTCCTTATATCTTTCCACAATTTGAACTGTGAATGCATCTCAGGAGAGGGCTTCTGGGACCCCATTCTATCAACTGCAACCTGTGTTCACAGTCTCCTCTCAATGCCCCGTTTTCAACTATCTTACGTTTCATCCTGGCAGGCTCCTCTGTTCTGACTTACCACATGACATAACCTGGGGCTTCTAGGAGCCTGGTTTGCGGCTATCGATGCCACCCACACACGTTCCTTGCATCTGACACAGTCCTGACTGATAAATGGACTTGGGGGCACTGTGGAGGCAGGGAAGGGTCCCTGGGAAAGCCCTATTGCCCAATGTGACCGGGTCACTTCTAGGCACTGCATAGACTCTCCTAGCAGGACAGGGAAGAATTTGTTCTAGGGCATGTAACCGTTGATTAAGACACAGTGTCACAGAACCAAAGGGAACCAGGGAACACATGGCTCCTCCTCCCTTGTGCCTGTCACACCCTCTGTAACCCTTGCAAGTCCAGCTGTGCTGTGTAACATCTGCCACTGGTTTGTTTGTCTGTCTTGCTCCCTCACTGGTCTGAAAGCTCCATGAGGGTAAGAGACCAGCCTGTCCAGGGACACTGGGCTTCCAGCCTTCCTTGCATAACATCTGGCATACAGCTGTTGCTCAATAAATATTTCTCGAACATAAGAATGTGCCTTAATTTGGTCATCTATGACACAGGGGCATGAAGCTTAGAGGAGGTAAAAATGGAGGCAGGAGTCTCCATGAAGAACCATCACACATGGCGTGCCTGAAGGTTGCTCTCCTTCCTTCTGAGAAATGTCAGATCAACTGTGGACCCAGAAACCCCTGCCCACGGGTACACCAGAACTCAGACACCTCCCCTACCCACACCCATTTCTGTCCCACATGCTTCCACCCATTCTGCCAGGACCACTCACCTGGGACCAGGCTCCTGTCCGCCACTGGGCTGGGCAGGGCACACGGAGGCACGGCCTCTTGGCCTCTGGCCGGTTACCTAGGCAAGCCTTGGCTGGCATGGCCTTGTGGGTGCCGTTGGAGAGGGGTAGTAGGCATTGTACCCCCCGGGTCTGCAGCCCCAGCTTCCCACAGCTCCGGCTGCAGGCACCCCACTCTTCTGTCACCCACCTGGAGACAGACAGGACAAAGGCAGAGGGAGGTGGGACCATAAGGACACTTCCCTTGGGGCTGCATCCCACAAGAGAAGACATGTGCTTCAGAATGCTGCTGCCTGGTTGGTTGGCCTCTGGGAATCTCTCTTGCTGTCTCCTTGGGTAAGGGGAAGGTACCTGTTTAAACCCTGGCCCCTCCGTTGTCCTTGGGCAGCTGTTAACTCCTCCAAGCCTCAGTTTCCCCATCTTTTCATCGGGATTAGTCCTCCATAAAGAGTTCAGAGCTACTAGATGAAAGAACCGTACTGGATGCTGAGACTCAAGGATGCCCCCCAAACACACCAAAGCCACACTTTTTGTAGATTTTCCCTCTGGTGGGGGCAAAGATTGCTCTCAGTACCCACAGGACTTCAGTGCCTATAGTTCTGAAGAGGGGAGTCTGCAGTCAAGGATGAGTTAGGTAGAGGGAAGGGTCCCAGACTCCTTGACTTTTAGCTAACTGGGGTGGGAGGCGTGTTCTCAAAGCCAATCCTTTTCTTTGAAGAATAAATCTTGCCAGGTATGGTGGCATATGCCTGTAATCTCAGCACTTGGGAGGCTGAAGCAGGAGGATGGCTGAGAGTTGGAAGCTGGCCTGGGTTACAGAGTTTGCTTTCTCTCTCTCTCTCTCTCTCTCTCTCACACACACACACACACACACACACACACCAGAGATGGGGGGAGAGGAAGAGAGAATTAAAGAAGAGGGGAAGAAAAGGGAAGGGGGAAGGGGGGAGGAGAAGAAAGAAAATCCCCCAACAAACCCTAAGATTGTTAGGGAAAAACCCACCCAGAATCTTAGAGAGTCGGTCCTGCATGCATGCCTCATGATCATGATGTAGAAAGTCTTATGAATGACAGAAAAGAAAATAATGGGGGGGGGGGACACACAGACAGAGGGGATGACACTATGTCCCTTCCTGGTTGTGTACCAGGGGAATCACAGTAGACTAATAATGGCTATCAATTCTCATCCCCGCCCAAGATCACATGTCCAGCCCTGAAGAGCCCTCAGGTTCCACGGCACCCAGTCAGGGGTTATTCCCAGGGAAGCAAGAGTGTGAAGAAGACCCTCTGCAGTTTCCTACCAAGCAGCTACCCCCAGCTCTCTGGGAGTCCCCAGGCAGCACTGCAGCGGGCCGAGGGCACCAACCTGGAGGTCTTAAGCCCAGCTCAAGTACCTCCCTTCAGGCTCTTTTGAATCATGACCTTGGGCTCCAAATGCCTGTTCCTCAGGCTAGGGAATCTTAACCAGGGATTAGCCACACTGGGGGCTGGTCTCTCAGTGACCAAAGAAGGAGAAGGCAATAGACAGTATTCTTGCCCGGAGATAAGAGCCCCCTGCCTCACCAACAGAAAGCCCAGGTCCTATCAGTGAACAAACGCTAGTTGGGGCAAGGTGCTGCCATCCTCTTCCTGGCATTGGAGATTGGCACTGAAGAAACCCAACAGGGATGGCGGGCCATGGAGGGTGGTCACAATGCCTGCTGTGGGCTGTTGTGTGTCCCCTACGAACCTGGCTGCAGGCTTTCTGTTTGAGGAAGTGCTAAGCGTAGCAACTGCAGCTACCTTCCATGTGGGCCAGGGTGGAGAGAGGCAGAGGCCAGACTTTGCTCCCCTGGAACACTCACGTGGGCTGGGGACACAGGTGCTGGTTACAACGCCGTCGGATAGGCTTGGGCCTCTTTTTGTGGTCACACAGGTGCCGCTGCACCATGTGGTGGTCCCGGCGGCGCCGACAGCCATATTTAGTGAATTGGATTCCTGCAAAGATAGGGCTGCTGTGGGCCAGCTCGAGGCCTTCTGCTCCAGGCCTCCTGCCCTGTTCTTGTACTCAGGGGGACTTTCTAGAGAGTCTATTTCCTCCTTGCCCCAGTACTAAGTCCTACACAAGTAACTTTCTATAGGGCTCTTCTCTCTGTCAGAACAGACAACCTGCCCTGCAGCCTGCTCCCACAAGCCCCAGCTCCACCCAATGCTCTGCTCAGAATGGCCTCTAGGCATAGGAGATCATCAGTGAGAAACTGAGTCAAAAGCAGTGACCCATCAGATGGAGGCACAGCTTCCTGATCGCTCCCTAGAATCTCTGGTCTATTCTCCCCCACCCCCGCCACTCCCCACAACAGCTGATACCTCCTCCACAGGCCTTGCTGCAAGGAGACCAGCTCTTGAGAGCCCACTCATAGGTGTCTGTCTCTTCCAGGAGCACATTATTGCTCCCGATGAGGGGCAGCAGGTCCTCGTGGATGATGTACTTGTAGGCCAGGCTACCTCGGGGTTTACCTTCCACTGGGGGGAGCACCTGAGGGGAGACAAGAAGGAGGCAGCACAAGGCCAGAGGCAGAAGCAGGGCCGATGGGGCCCAAGAGGGTCAAAAATATGTCGGGGACTGGGCAGAGGGCCTGGGACATGCCACAGTTGCACTGTAGCCCACAAACACTCCATGAGGGAATCTGATCACAGATTGATGTGGAAGAACACACCCACTGCCTGAAACAGAAGCAGCCACTGCCCACAGCCACGGGATTCCATAGCGCTCTTGGGTTTGTAATTGAGACATAACCCACACCATTAATCCAGTGACTGTTAGTACCTGACTGGGGCAGGCGGGACAGTCACAAACTCCCACTGCCCATAGCACCTGTTATGTCCCAAACCCAAGAGCAGCCAGGACCAGGCCATGAGCCGTTTTTTTTCCCCAATAGACCTACATCCTAAGTCTTTGGCATCTAAACTGTCTGACTTAACCAGGCTGCCAGTGAGCAACCTTTTAAACCTTCCTCTTTCCTCTTCCTCCCATCCCACTTCTTAGGTCTCACATTGCCCACATTGGCCGTGAACTCATGTAGAATGGGATGACTTTGAACTTCTGAACTTCTGATCACAGGGGTGAACCTCTAGGCCCGGTGCCTAGGATGGAGCCTCCTCCTATGCAAGCTCTATGGCAAGCATTCTACCAACTGAGGTACCTCTCCCCATCTTCCTTGCTCCCTTTTCACTTTCTTTCTTTCGTTTGTTCGTTCGTTCGTTTTTTGAGACAGGGTTTCTCTGTAACTTTGGAGCCTGTCCTGGAACTAGCTCTGTAGACCAGGCTGGTCTCGAACTCACAGAGATCCGCCTGCCTCTGCCTCCCGAGTGCTGGGATTAAAGGCATGCGCCACCATCACCCGGCCTCACTTCCTTATTTTAAAGACAAGGACTCATGTAGCCCACCTCCCAAGTGCTACCATTATAGATAGACATGTGCTACCATGTCTGGTTATTTTTACTTCTTACATTTTCTTTTTTTTTATAAGCATTTTTTAAATATTTATTTATTTATTATGTATACAATATTCTGTCAGCATGTATGCCTGCAGGCCGGAAAAGGGCACCAGACCTCTTTACAGATGGTTGTGAGCCACCATGTGGTTGCCGGGAATTGAACTCAGGACCTTTGGAAGAGCAGGCAATGCTCTTAACCACTGAGCCATCTCTCCAGCCCTTACATTTTCTTTTGAATTACATTCATTATTTGGGGGGCAGGACTGGGGAAGGGGTGGATGCCGTGAGTATGGAGGCCATAGGACAAGCTGAGGAAGTGGGTTCTCCCCCTCCGCCATATAAACTCTGGACACTGAGCTTGGCATTGAGGTCATGAGGCTTGGCATTGGCACCAAGTGCCCTGAAGCAGGAACCGTCTTGATGGCCTCCCTTCTTACTTCTGGACAGTGTGTCCTTTAATGCATCAATGTCTCCAGGTTGGTGACATCTAATGTGTTACGTCTATTCCTTTTGTTGCTTATCTCGTTACTGAAGAACAGAAACCCATTTCCTTCTAAGAGTTACAGGCTACCATTTGTACATTTAGGTCTTTCGTCTGTTTTGCGTTACTTGTACATGGCATTAAGTAGAGGTCTGGCTTCAGCCTTTTACACCTGAAAATCACGCTGTCTCAGCATCCTTTGTTGAGACTATTCATGCTCCCTCGACTGGCCTCGGTTCCCAGAGCAGACATCAGCTGGCTCCAGGCACACGGGTGGCCACAAATATGAGGTGAACGGGAAGGATGTGTTAGATGGATTCTTACACCAACAGCCTCAGAATTTGCCCCCCAGAGCACAGCGTGACCACTGAGGGCAACACCAGGAACAAAGCCCATTCAAGGCCCCTGTTGTCAGCTCAGGCCGATGTCATGGGGAAAAAGCTCTTGTTGGCCAATCTGCTGAATTACCAATTCCTGCTCCATGAGGCCTGGCCTAGGAATAGGAAAGGAGCTATATGCAGCAATGGACGGCAGTTAGGATAATGGCCCTGTTCCTTTCTCAGAGGCTGTCATTGCCATGGTCTCTTCAGGCCAGTTGCCATAAAGGCTCCAAACCGCCTTAAGCCTCACACATGTTGCCATGCCACAATTCACAGGGACGCTGAGGGGTGCTGTGAGGACACAGGCACTAGCCCTAATTTCACAGGGCTGCCCTTCCAGACCCCGTTTCTCATGCCATGAAATCGGGAGCATGTAACTGCTGCATCTGGCCTCCCACACACCTGGGAAAGCGGACACAAAGACAGGAAAGGCCACTGCAGGCAAGGAGGCTCACCAGGACGGCGATGGCTTCCGGCAGGGGCCCGCTGGTCTTAAGGCTGTCCTTGGTCTCCTCCGCAGCATGTTCCCACTCCAGTCCCAGCGCAGTGAAGGTTCCGCTAGAGGCTTCCTTGCCCTTAGGGTTGAGGATGAAGCTTCCGGTCACATGGTTCTTCACCGCTGGCCAGGGAGAGGGGCAAGGTTTTCTATTGCCCTCTACAGAGGCCCCTGACTGACAGTCACGGCTTTCCCAGGAGGCCCCTCCTCAGGTTGCTTGCCCTCTGCAAACCTGTCCCCCCTCTGGGTCCAGATGTACAGCACTGACCCTTCATCACCTGCTCGCTTCTTCCACACTGACTAATGGCCACCTACAGTTATGACTCCGTTTAACCCTTTTCAAAAAATCCAGCCCTCAGAGATGTCCCTGTAGGATCTAAAGCAAAGCACCGAGCACAGGAGGGCAAGCTGTCCCCGTGCAGCCTCAGTTTTACCTTCTATATAAAAAGTGAAACTAGTCGGGCGGCGGTGGCGCATGCCTTTAATCCCAGCACTCGGGAGGCAGAGGCAGGCGGATCTCTGTGAGTTCGAGGCCAGCCTGGTTTATAAGAGCTAGTTTTAGGATAGGCACCAAAAGCTACAGAGAAACACTGTCTCGAAAAACATAAATAAATAAGTAGATAGATAGATAGATAGATAGATAGATAGACAGACAGACAGATCGATAGATGTGAAACTAATGGCCGTAGCCAGCACACAGGGTTGCTTGCCCAGATAGACCTTAAACACACACACCCTCCCAGGCAATGAAAGGAACTCACGTATATAACAGCCTCGACAACCTTTGATGTGCACCAGTTGCTGCCCCTGTGGTCACAGAACTGACAATGGCATGATGCTGGTGCTGGGAGACCAAGACCCAGGATAGTTCTGTCTTATCTATCCCCCAAGGCTGACTAAGAACCCAGAGAAGGCCCTGAATTGACCCCAGGCCTCAGTTTCTCTGTGGCTACTGTGTGGATGCGGTATGGCCTTTCAGGTGCCCTCAAAGCTGAAGAGTGGGAACCACCGCAGCTGCGCTAGAAAGAGACGCAGCTCCAGGAAGTTTGACGTTTCTCATGTTACCGATAATAATCTAAAATGATAACTGGAAACATTTTTATGATAGCTGAGTTTGCCAAGAAACATCCCATTTGACGTAAGTGTTTGTGATGTATAAATCTGCTGGAAAGGCCTCTGTGACATATCACGGGGATAGTGTAGCCTACATATCCTCCACAAGGGGGTCTGAGCACAGACAGACATTGGAAAACATAGCCATCCCCCGAAGCAGAAGCAGCCACTGTCCACAGCGGACAGGCTGGGTTCCAATCTGCCCTCTTGGGTTTGTCATTGAGACGCAAGCCACACCATGTAATTCGCCCTATTAAAGTGTGCAACCCAGTGATCGTTTGGCACATCTAATCATCATCACTGTGCAATCCCAGAATACTTTCACCACCGCAAAAGAACCCTAGCGCACATGCTCATTCATTGCACCGCCCGCCCCCAGGCCCAACCGCCATGGATCTGTGTGATGTCTTCAGAGAGGAATCTCTTTTGGACATGCTTATTTTTCCGACTGCCAATTGGGTTTCAGTAAAGACAAAACCAAACCAAACAATAAAAACATCTTTCATATCGCATTAATGTCTTAACATGAACTTTTAAAATTGAAAAAAAAATGTTTATTTATTTTTATTGGTGAGAGGAGCATATGCCATAGCCTAAGAGTTGGGGGGGGTCAAAGGACAACTTTGTGGGCTCAATTTTCTTCTAGTTTTGTGTGGTTTTTCAGGGATCAAACTGTGGTCACTCAGTTTATGTGACAAGAGCCTTTATCTGTGGACCCATCTGGATGGTTCTTAACTTGAATGTCTATTTTACTTTATTTTGAAATAGAGTCTCACTATGTACCCATGGCTAGCCTGAATTTGCTATGTGAACCAGGCTAGCCTTGAACTCGCAGAGATCCTTTTGTTTCTGTTTTCTGAATATTGGGATAAAAGGTGTGCACCACTACCACCACTAAGTCTGGCCTTGACTTTTTTAGTTCAGTCTGTTTGGAGATTCTAATTTGTGTGTGTGTATGTGTGTGTGTGTACGTACATACATGTACATGTTTTTTTCATGTATGTACATGTTTGTATACGTGTATATATGCATGTATGTGTGTGGTTATAATGTGGAAGCCAGGGATCTTTGTCACAGTCTTCCCTGGTCACTACCTTATTTATCTATTTCCTCATTTCTGAGACCCTGCTACTGCAGATGTTCATGGAGCAGACATCCAGTAAACAGTCCCAGGTTTGCTTGTTGGGGTCGGTCATAGCTCAGCCAACTGCCAATACTATCTCCACACTTCCTAGACCAAGTAGCTCCCAACTGGCCCACCAGTTGCCAGTGTTTGCCTGTTTGGGTTTAGGCAACAGTAGAAGAACCACCCAGCCAAGCCACTCATGACCACAGAACTGAGATCCCGTAAGAACTGCTTTTAACCCTTATATTCTGGGTGGTTTACCCGGAAGCAAGAGCTGCCTGAGCCCTTCTACAAGCACGATTTTTTTTTAAGTCATTTGCTCAAATAAGAAATTTGAACAGTTGTTGCTCCTAGTGGGAAGAGACTGGCCCTGAGGGATGGGTATATTTGCTAAACTCCCCTTTAGGCCTTTGGGAGTTTGAGCTCTGGGACAGTTCATCCATTCAGCATAAATTTAGGAATTAGGAAGAGTTGCCTGCCTTTATCTAAGTGTGGGAGGCCCCACCTGCTCTCTGGGATCCGCACTATCCCTCCTCCCCCGCTCCCCCCCACCCACAGCACTCACCAATGCGGTGGGGCATCTTCTCCAGCAACTCAATCTGAATGTGCCTGGCACCTGCTGGGATCTGCACCTGCTTGAGAGCTGCTGCCACCCAGGGGCATCCAGGAAAGGAAAGAGAGTCCTGAGAGGGTGGCTCCCTGTTCAGCACCCTACCCACCTCACCCCACGCCACTAGGAACACTAGAACTTCTCAGTCATAGAACCCTTCAGAACACGAAAACACCATCACAGTTGGATGGAAACTGGGGTTGGGACCTTCACAAGGAGGTCAGGGGGGCACAGGAGATGCGGTGGCTCCAAGTGTCCTCTAAGGGTCCTCCCACGTGCACTGATGTCCGCGTGTGTACGTTGTGTTTATTTCCCATTCTTGGCCTCCTTTTCTGCTTTCTTTTCTGACCTCCGCTCCCCCTCTTTCCTTCCTAAGCTACTGTGGGGATTTAGACAAAATCAGACGTGAAGGTCCCACAGGGCTGATTCAAAGCTTGGGAGCAAGTCTTTCATGGTCACCAACCTTCCCCTGCTTCACAGGGTGAGGCAAAGCTGTACACTCCCCCAAGGGGACCAGACTCACTCCACACAGGAGTCTAAAGGAGGACTGGTCCTCTTCCACAGCAAGTTTGGTAAGGATGGAGGTGGAAATGAAAGAACTCAAGGTACCAGAAACTCAAAGCAGAAAACGTCCCAGACTTTGTTTTTAAAATGAGAACAGGAAATGAGTGATTCAGTCATGGCCGGGCCATTAATACAGTCTGACCCCCTCACTCCTACCAAAGGCCCAGGGCCAAAGAGATGGCTGGGCACATGTCCTCCATGTTATCTACCCCTTTCCCCAAGAGAGCTTTTTGAGCTCCTGGGCTCTGAGTCTACGCTAGCATGCCAGAAGAGAAGGGACCAACCACGGGCAGTCTAAGACAGTCTGCAGACAGGTTCCAGAACCCTCCCCTTCCCAGCACTGGTCAAGAAGAAGCACACACCCACACACACCCAGCTGGGCTTACCTGCCTGCTTGGAGGCCTTCCCTAGTGTCCCCTTCACAGTCCTGCAGTGAGAGTTGTCCCCACCACAGACACCGCACTTGTCATCCGCCTTCATGGATCCCACTTCTTTGTCACAACCAAAGGGCTGGGGGTGGAGGTGAGGTCAGTGGAAGGAGGCTCCCCTGCCCCCACCTCTCAGGTCCCCTGGCTCCCTCCTGAGACTCCTGTCCCTGGCCAAAGGGGGAACCCTAGAACATGGGAACTCCCCAAAATTCTCCCTGTGACCCAGGTAAAGAATTACCCAGTGTGGTGATTAATGAGTCTCAAATTGCCTTTCTTCCCTAACTGTGTAGGGCAGAAAGGGACCCCCTCTGCAGCTGTCCTAGCTGTCCTTAAGTGTGGCAGGTGAGCAAAACCCATCATCCTGGGAACCAAAAGGTGGCAGAGCATAGACAGCTTGCAGGGGTACCCACCACGCACTCGCCGCGTGCACAGACACTATAGGGGTCCCGATAGCTGCAGCGCGTTCCATCGTGGACTACTTGGTTCATAAATACCACATCTCCCGTGTCTGCAGACTGGCAAATGAGCTCACACTTCTGGGCGTCTGTGAGGAGAGAGACACTGCTAAGCCCCACTGGGTCGACAGAAAGTAGGAGGGTTCAGGATGTTACCAGCGTGTGATCTAGCCAAGAAGTCAGGGGCCAGCTCTGGGCAGGGATGGGAGCTCTGTCTGGGGGACGGGTTTAAGAGCCTTGCTGTGGCATTTATGGATTGGTCTCATCACCGGAGGCGAATGTCTTGAGCCTTTTTGAGCCTCAGTTCCGTTATTTTCATGATTGCCAGTAAGTAAAATGTATTATCAGTTTGCTGAGAAAAATCTATTGACAAACCACCAATTGTAAGCTAACACCTACAGCCAGAGAAACAGCTCAGCACCTAGGATGGGCTGCTAACAACCAACTGCAACTCCAGTTCCAGGGGATCATCTGGTGTCTGTGGGCACCTGTATACATATTTGCTCTCACAAGTGTATGCACACACAATTAAAAATAAATTATATATATATACATATATATATATATATATTAACCTAGCAGATGCTCACTGGCTACCAGATCCTCCCAAAGCCCTTTCACACTTTGAGAAACAATAGTAAATGCCTGTCACAATGACTTGATTAATCTCATTTCAACATCCGAGTGAGGAAGGTTCTAGTGGGATAGGACATACACTTATTTTTTTAGTGACCCAGTGAGTTTAATTAGGGTCATTTACACAAACATCGGTGAGGGGTTACTTAGAGGAGCATGGGCAACTTACAGCTGCCACAACCACCTCACCCCACTAGAAGACAACCTTAGTGTTTGCCCAGGAGCCAACCACTTTGGGTGGTTTGTAGGTGTGTATGTGTGTGTGTGTGTGTGTTGCATGCACGTGTATGAATGTATAAGCATGTGGAAGCCAGAGATGGACATCAGATATCTCCCTCAGTCGCTCACCATCTAGTATTTTGAGACAGAGTCTCTCATTGAACCCGAAGTCCACTGATTTGGCTGGGATCAGTCTCCCTGCCCATCCCCACCAGTACTGGGGTTATACATATGTGCCACGGTGCCCAGCCTTTGTGTGGGCCTTGTTGTTGTTGTTATCTTTTATTTTAGGAGCCCTGCTAATCCTCTCTGTATTGTTCTAATTTTAGTATATGTGTTGTCGAAGCGAGCATCCTGCCTTGTTTTTTGAGACAGGGTCTCTCATGGGATCTGGAATGTGCCAATCAGTCTAAGTTGGCTGGCTAGTAAACCCCAGGGACTCAGTTTTTCTATCTCCCTAGTGTTGGAATTACAAATATATGCCATCATGCCTAGATTTATCTTTTAAAAAAAGATTTAAAGAGTTATTTTTAAATTTGTATGTGTATGGGTATTTTGTTTGCACATATGTATGTGTGCCATGTGTGTGTAGTGCTCATGGAGGCCAGAAGAGGGCATCAGATCTCCCTAGAATTGGAGATTAATGATAGCCACCAGTGGTGTAGGGAATCAAACCCAGTTCTCTGGAAGAGCAGTCAGTATTCTTAAACTCTGAGCCATCTCTCCAGCCTCAGACTTACCTTTTTAATGTGGAGTTATTCAACTTCACACATTTGCAGAACAAACACTTTACCAACTAAGCTATGTTCTCATCTCCCCTCCCCAACCCCAAAGAGTATTGGGAATCAAACCGAGGGTCTCATGCATGCTAGGCAAGTGTTCTACCACTGAGCCTCACCCCAGGCCAGGTTCTACGGCACAGAGGAAACATGGGACCAGAGGCTAAATCATTTTGCTTAAGGCCACACATGGAATGGCTCAGCCAAGTCTCTAACTGCAAAGTCACTTGGATCTTGCTTTGGCTCTGCAGCCTGGCCAGGCACACCAGTAGGAGAACTGTATGTCCCAAAGTAAAAAATGCTCCCTTCTTTCTCCCAGCTGACAATGTCCTAAAAAGGAAGTTGCAGGGAACACATAAACACTAGCTGTGTTTCTTAGAAAAAGTGAGGTTGGGGGCTTAGCTCACTTCCTGGAATTGGCCTAAGTTCTGGGAAGGCCTGAGGTCCAGCTGTTCCTCGACCTTCTTGCCCTTCCTGCCCAGGCCTCTCTGCTTAGCTCCCTTCCCAGTAACCTGCAGCCCATCCGGAAACCCTCCTAAAGAGCCCAGTCAGCGTCTGCTCCTCTCTCTAAGCTCCCAAGACACTGCCACTCCTTGTCTCCCTCACACAGGACTCCAGTATGGAGTCACGACAGCTAAGACCACTTAGAGAACCTGCTTGGGAGTCAGATTCCCAATGAGGTCTGCGTCTGAGAGCTTTACCTCCAGGTGAGAAGCAGGGTCCTTGCAGTGGGCCCAGCAGGCAGGTGTCTGGGCATCTGCTAGAGGCAAAGGAGTGGTGAGCTCCCCAGAGTGGGAGGCATGCAAGCAGAAGGAAGTCCCTGCCCACTCCTGCAAGGGCAATGCTGAGAAGTCTGGGACTCTGAAGTCCCTTGCAATCTGAGAGATCTCCCATAAGCCCGAGTCCAGGAGCTCAGGATGGTGATGTCATCTGGGGCTTGGGAAGCCACTGTTCTCACAGAAACTGCCTGGGATCCAAGAGGTGGGAATCACGGCACCAGCAAAGCCCTTCCAGCCTCTGGCCTGAAGAGCCAGGCAACCTGGCCATTCCTGGTATAAGGCTGCAGCAGGAGCTCTCACCGGGCATGCATACAAAGACTGGGGGTTGGTTTCAGTGTGATCCTAGCACCATGCCCTCCAAATCCTAAGGTCTCTATCTATTCTAGGGCAGCCTGGAGTGAGGGAACATGAGGATCCCTCAGGTTCCCACCCTCCTGCAAATGACCTTCAGTAATGGCTAAATGAATGCTTTACCCATGACACCTCAAAGCCTGGCCTGCAGTGATGGAAGCTCTTCGGGACACAGTACTATGTCCTTGGGGCATGATGAGAGCCCAGGGGCCACACGGTAGGTTTCCCAGGACTTGGAGACAAACTCCAGGAAGTAAACTAAGTCTTTGCTTTTCTCTCCCTCTCTCCTTTCCTTCTCCTGTTCTCCTCCCCAATCCCCCTCTAATTTTTTGAGGTAGTGTCTCACTATGTATCTTTGGCTGGTTTAGAATTCACTGTATAGACCAGGCTGGCATTCAACTCACAGAGCCCTGCCTGCCTCTGCCTCCTGAGCGCTAAGATTAAAGGTGTGCACCACCACATCTGGGTAACTTTTTCTTCAATGTTCTCCGTCATCTTTTTCCTAGGGCAGATGCCTTTTTATACAGGTAATGAAAAATATCTGAAAGCCATCCAGCATTCCTGGAGAGGGGGCCCCTTCCCCAAGTTGCCTGCCTTAAAAGCATACACACCAGGGATGGTTGGCCTCAATGATGATGGTGGCTCTAGAAGTACAGGACACACAAGACACTCAGGCAAACCCAAAGGACTTGGGTGCGTCTGCCCACCAGCTCCCTGTGGCACCCCCAGGTCCCTGTGCCTCGTCAGGTGGGAGAACAGGAGCAGGCACATGCTTAGAGCTGGGCAAAGCGGGGCCACTCACCATCTTCAGGCTCATAGGGCAGCCAGCTGTGCTTGGCATTCTGGTGGATGTAGTAGGAGTTGCGCTTGGCACACTGCTGGGCCCGGAAGTCCTCGTAGGGCCCAGGACAGTCGTCACTGTTGCAGATCTGGTACTCAAACATGGATCCTGAGCATGGGCGGCCTCCATAGGCTGGACTGCAGTGGCGGAGAGACCAGGTGACCCGGCTGTCTGGGAAGGCTGGGAAGAGGGGAGCTTCCTACACGACACTGCGACACTCAGTCCTATGGTAGCCGTGGGAGACCTCTACTGACTTATCCACTCTGTAGTGACCAGTGTTGGGTCTGCTGAACTCAGGGCCTTCTGAACCGACTTTCTCCTTTCTTTTTTTTTCTGAGACAGGGTCTCACATAACTCAGGCTGGCCTTGGACTACATAGCTAAAGCTGGCTTGGACCTTTGGATCTTCTAGCCTCCACCTGCAGAGTATTGGGAGGTATTTGCCGCCATATCCAATTTATATGATGGCAGGGATTGAACCCAGGGCTGCACGCTAGGCGAGCACTCCACCAAGGGAGCTACAGCCCTAGCCTCTCCAGACCCTCTTTCTCCTGGACTATTTCACCTGCAAGAACAGAGCTAGCTCCTATCTCCCTGGCGGGGGAGGAGGGGCAGAATGACAGACAGATCTAGGGACTGGCTAGCCCGCCCCACCAGTCAGCCATTAGTCCTGCTTATTCTTCAAACCCCTCCAGTCCTTACTGCAGACTGTGTGTAGACTGTCAAGGACGAGGAGTTCTCCACATCCACTTTGTCTCATAGCATAATAAACTAAGGCACAGCCCAAGAAACTTGGGTTTTGAACCAAAAGAGCTGACATCCTAGTCCCGACCCTGTGGCCTTGGGTCAGTCACTTGGCCATGCTATGCCTTGATTTCTCCCTTGTAATGTGGGGCTACCCTAACTCACCTCCTGCCGTGACACAACAGAGTAGGTAGAGCAATCAGACACTCTTCCCCATTAGGTCAAGAGGATTAGAAAAGACTATCAATACTGGAGCTGGCAAGACGCTCGGTGGTTAAGAGTACTGGCTCCTCTTGCAAGTTCAGTTCCCAGCACCCACATGGCAGCTCACAACTGTCTGTAACTCCAGTTCTCAGAGGTCTGATGCCCTCTTCTGACCTCTTCGGGCACTGCAAACACACAGTGCCCATACATACATGCAGGCAAAACACATAAAATAAAAGTAAATCTTTTTAAAAAAGACTATTAAGCCAGGTGTGGTAGCACACACCTTTAATCCCCAGCACTTGGGAGGCAGAGGCCAGCCTGGTCTACATAGTGAGTTCTAGGCCAGCCAAAGTTACCAAAGTGAGATCCTATCTCAAACAAAACAAAACAAAACAAAACAAAGAAAAACCTATCAGTATAAAGTATCCATTTATAGGATGTAACAGTTCCCTGCACCGAGACACTAGGAGAACTCCAGGCTTACCACTTGAGCACATAGCATCCTGCACACAGTGTTGAGAATGCTTCCAAACACCAGCTGTTGCCTCTGGAGTATTTAACCCACACTCTGGTGCTGAGCACACATATTATTCCATTTAAGGCGCATATAACAAAAAGCTATTACTACAGGAAACTTAGTGAACAGTAGCCCTAATCAAGGGGAAAAGTTGCTGGCACATGCAAGGTGGCTTATCAGAGTTGGCACCATTATGCCTTCCTGCCTCCTTCGCTGCAGCGACTCCCAGAGAGGAAATCACAAGGAAGTCCACGCCAATGGTCATTCATGCATCATGGTTAGCAAAGACACTGGTTGCCCTGGAGGCAGTGAGCTGCCAATCCTCACAGGTAAACAGTGTGCCACCAGTAACCCACTGTCTCTTTTTTTCTCTTACCACATGTGCGTGAGTGTGTGGTGTGCATGTGCGTATGTGGGATTACAAGCGTATGGATGTATACGTGTGTGCATGTGTGAGGTGGCCCAAAGTTGACACTGGGTGTCCTCTTCACTTCTCACTTTATTCACTGATCTTGCTGGTTCTGGCTAGTCCTCCCAGCCAGCTTGCCCTGGGAACCCTGCATCCTCATCTCCCCAGTGTTAGGACTATGAGCAGTCATCCTCACGCTTGGCCAACTTTTATGTAGGTTCTAGGGAATCCGAACTCCAGTCTAGCTTGCATGACAAGGACTTTAGTCACCAAGCCCCAAATGACTACTATGTCTAAGGGCTCTGGATCCACTGTGGCCCTGTGACCTGTTATTATGAATGTTTATTATGTTTCTTGGTACAAGGAGGGCCTCAGCCAGGCCCTGTGGTAGTCCCCAGACCAGTGGACTCGTGGCGGCTTCATCCATTTTGCCCATTCCTCATGACAGTGTCCTAAGCGAGCAGTTTCATTCTGGGAGATGAAGACTGTAGGGAACCGGGGCTTGGACATTCCACAGCTGTGACATGGGGGAGGGGATCCTACCAAGATGACAAAAAGGGACAGACAAGTGGTGGGGAATGGAGGCACTGGTGTTAGAAGTAGTTTAAAAAAAATAGGAAAGCCGGGTGGTGGTGGTGGACACCCTTCATCCCAGCACTCAGGAGGCAGAGAGGCAGGTGGATCTCTGTGAGTTTGAGGCCAGCCTGGTCTACAAGAGATAGTTCTAGAATAGCTACAGTTGTACTCCAAAAAAAAAAAAAGGAAAAGTAAGTTTGTGTATACGGCAGAAAGCAAACCTATGGTGTGTAATGCACTGAAACCTGTATTTACTCAGAGTTTGGGAAAGATTGGGTGGTGGGAGGTGTTGAGTACCTGGCAGAGTCCTGGGCTCCTCCACTCATCCACTCTCTCTGGGGACTCCTCTGGATATGATAATTTGAAACGCGATTTCAGGAGCATTTCTGGAAGTCAGCCCCATGGCTCACTAGCAATGCAGGTAAGAGAGACCTGCCTTGCTCTAACATTCTGGGTTCTTACCCAGAAATCACTTGACTGTAGGGGTTGCTCCCCTGTACCCCATTCACTACCTTCCCCTCTGAGTGTCTCTCCCCTGCCCACCTCAGTCCACTGCACTCACGGAGGGTTGTCGCAGCTCCTGCTTCGGGAACGCACTCCACCTCCACACGACCGAGAACATGAACCAAACTTGGTCCAGGAACTCCAGCCTCCATCCTGGCCATAAGTTTGCTCTGGTGACTTCCAGATGCAGTGACCCTTGAAGCACCACTGGGGTAGAACAGAGGGCCTACGGTCACCTTGGGCCACTACATTGGAGCCTACAACAAGGGTGCCCCTTGGGGCACACAGCATAGCTGATAGATACCATGGCAAGGCCAGAAAAAGAGAGCTATTAAGAGATTAGCCTGGGGAACGAACTGGACAGGATCCCAGTCCTACTGGAATACAGGTAGCTGAGCCACCTCAAACAAAAGGCTTGCTGTCCTGGGTGTAGCCATCTTTCTCCAGGGCAATGCTGGTAACAGCACACACAGCCCTCCAGAAACAGTAAACATTCATTATCCAATGATAATGAATGGGCTACTATTTCCAGCTCACCCTGTCTGGTGTGGACGGGGCTGAAGGGGAAGGAAAGACAATCGTCTCACCCTGTCTGAAGCTGACCTGTTCCCTGAAATGCCCCTCTAGAGACCATAAACGTGTATGAACCAACTCTGTGGCCTGTAGCCAAGGGATAGAATCTGAACAGCCTGGGTTTGAATCCCAGCTCAGCTGTTACGAGATACGTGTGGTCGCTTCACTTTACTGGAAGTTTACTCATTTACTGGAGTTTACTCATTGGTTAAACTGCCCAAAGAACTGAAGGTTCAGGGCTGGGTACTCAGACAAGGCCTAAGGTGAATAAGCTCTTCCATTTTATCACAGGGAGTTGGGAAAAATACAGCATTTTCTGGATGTTTCTCAAGAGATGAACTGTTCATCTTGGAGTCCCCTAGTGGGGACTGTGCTTCCCCAGACACCTGTGCTTCACCCAAATAGTTGAGCCAATCTTTTAGGGTCCTGAGATGCTCACAGTGAAGGGTTCTTTTCAGATTACCGTGGCCACTCATTCTGAGTGTACAACTCAACATCTCCACAATCCAAAGTGCATATCCTGCCCGCACCACAGTCGAACTTCAGAACATTTTCACCACCACCCCAAAACTCCTCTGTACCCCTCAGCGGCCACCTCCTACCCCAGTAGTGGGATTTATAAAGTCCCTCAAATGATGTATAGCCAAGATGGAGACCCACTGGCTAACTGCATGCAGGACTGTGACTGGGAGGGTATGAGACTTTAAAGAGGGCTGCTTAGGGCTCTCAGACCAGACAGGGATTTCCCTGCACCACGCAAGCCCAGGGAAGCAAACACACACCCAGAAACACATGAAGGGCGGGTTGCAAAAAAGGAGAGAAGAGATGGGTGGGGGAGAGGCACCAAGGAGCAGGGGAGTAGGTGGGATAGGTGGAATCCCCCCTTTATCCCTCTTTGTTAGTCACTTGCCTTGTGGCCTGACCCTAACCCTTTTGGGGTTCAGTCATCTCATCTATGCAATGTGAGGAATTGAGCTTGCTGTAGCTCAAAGGACTGTGATAAACCAGGCTGACCATAGAGGCCAAAGGAGAAAGAGCAATGTGAAAGCAAGGGGGTCATAAAAGGACTCTAGGCATGTGTGCCATCTGTGGAAGCAAGGCCCTGCCACCTATACCCATGTAAGGTATGGATGGTCTATACCTTAGGAGGGCCACGTCCTCCACAGCCCCACACAGGTACCTTGCCCGGTGCGCACTCCGTCCCATCCAGCGGGGGCCCCTTCTTGGTCTTGCAGAAATATGGGTTGTCAGGATGGCTGCACCACAGCTGCTTGCAGGGCTCGAAGGTCCTGAACTGTGAGGCAGGGGGATGAGGTAGGTAGTGACAGAGAAAAAAGGAAGGAAGGCATGTGGATGCTGGGATCCAAGACACTACGAGGTAACCAGAACTTCATGTACCGTCAACTCCGCTCAACCCTAAATGCCAACGGCTCCTGGACCTTCTCTGTGCCCGAGACGGAGCCCTTCCCAGTGCACATACCCTGTCCTCTCACTGTTCTTTACAGAAGCTGTTTGGGGGCTCCACAGAGGTCTGGGCCCAGGATGCCATTCATCTGTGGGCATGTGGGGGATCTTGAGGGGAAGGGCAACTCCGTGAAGTTCAGACTCCCCCCTCTCCTTCTAATATGGACAACCAGTGAGGTCAGAGGTCAGTCGCCTTGTGATCCAGACTGGAAAGGCACCCCCAATTTCCGTACTATTTTCTTAGCATCTCCTCTAAGGCAAACAGGACTCCTACAAATACAGCACTTGGGTACTGAAGTCCACACCTTGTTTTTCAGCCCCAATGCAGTATTGTGTGTGTCAAGCCACACGTCCCAGTGTGGCCTAGAGTGGGGAAAATAACCACACAAGGGTTCCATGCTACCAAACAGAGCATCCTATCCTGCAGAGGGAGGGGGAGGGAGGCTTCATTCTCTGGGTTTAGATATAAAGTCCTAACGCCTGTTCTTTAAATGCCCCTGCCCTGAAATGTCCTCTTGTGTGAGTCTCTTTAGGGTCAACCTTAAGGGTCAGTCATTGACCTGTCCGGAGGAGTAAGAGCACAGTTATGCTATTTGGTATCGACGGCCTCCAATAGGAGGGTAAAGACGTGGGCAGACCCCATAGAGAGGCACCTTTCAGATACAGGGCTAAGGAGACAGAATACCATGCCTACTACAGTGTCCAGAGGTGGGAACTCTTCTGACCCAGCCCCAGCCCCTGGCCTGACACCTGGCTGGACTACCTCATAGGTAAACTCTTCAAGGACCAGACCAGTCAGGGCATCAGTGGCTGCTTTCCCTCCTTGTCTCTGTGCCCAGGCCTCTCTATCTACATGGCTTGAAGTGAGGACTAGATGGAGTCTTCACCCTGCCCCCTATCTCTTCCCAGTGTGCTGGAACCAAGCCGGCAAGCCCGTCCCTGTGCCCACTGCTGGCAGGATTGGCAGTATTCTATAAAGCAACAGCCTGGGTCGTACTCGCCTGGCACCCAGTCTACTCACAGCCAAGCAGGTGTGGTACCCAGTGCCAAAGTCAAAACGGCACTGCTCGTCCATGGAGTAGTCGATTCCAGGCAGTTCAGGGGGCTGGGGCCAGGTGCGCTCAAAAGGGTCATCAAGGAGGCAGTCGTAGGAACTGTAGTGGGGACAGGGGAGGCGAGCCAGCCTGAGAGTTAGAAAGCCCAAGCCTTCCCTTCCCTTCCCAGGTTGGGGCTTTTAATTAGCAAGGAAGGCCACCCCAGGTTGGGGCTTTTAACTATCAAGGAAGGCCTCCAGGAACTTGTGCCCAGTGTCCTGGGCCCCAGCTGTCTCTTCCAAGGGGGATGGCCTGTCACAGCATCCCTTTCCCTCTGTGATAGTCTAGCATGAGGATTCCAGGGGCAAGGGTCCCAAATCCTGGCTAAAGAACTCAGGGTGGATTGAGCTGACCTCCAGATTCAAGGGCCATCCCCTGCCCTGTCCTTCAGGGCAGTGGCGGGGTCATGTTCCCTGGTGATTTTGGCCTCATAGATATAGCCGATAGCTGGCTTTGGGTATTGGTTTACACACATAAAACGGTGCACTCTGGATAAGATCAGGAGCGGACTTGTGGACAGTTTGAGGGAATACCGCCTGAGTCAAAGTGTACCCACCATACAGAAGGCATGCTGGGCGGTCAGTGCCAGCCAGCTGCAATGGAACGTCAGTGGCTGGTGTCCCTGTCTCTGTCTGCTTGGAGCACCTGTCCTATACCTTCTCAGGCTCTCCCCACATCCCTGTTTCTGGGGCCCTGGGGGACTGAAGCTCCCCTCACTCCTCCTACAGCCCACTTAATGAACACAGATTCCCGGGCCCAACCCACAGAGAACTCTAGTTAGCGCCTGGGTAGAGTAGGGAACCCCGGTTTTTAATAGTACTCCCACGCTTTGGGTCCCTTGGTCACACGGAGGTGGGCCTGCCACTCATTCCCATCCCTTCTCTGGGGTGGAGGGAACCTACGGGAGGTAGCGGCTGAGCTCCAGCTTGCTGCAGCGGGACCAATGGAACCGGTGGAAGGCAGCCTGCACCAGGGGTGCCATGACGCTGCCCAGGCTGGTCTCATCGTCACAGCCATTCCCCTGGCCATCATGCTCCATGCCAAGCCTAGAGGGCAAAGGAAAGTCATACTGTGGGTCCTGACCCTGGACCCCAAACAGCAGACGCTGCCTTGACTGGGCCTACTAGCCTCAGCCCCTTGACCATGCCTCTGCTCCTCTACTCCCCTCCTGGAGACCCACCCCTCCCTCAGATCCTAAACACATCCTCCCAGCTCTTGAGTATGATCCATCTGGGACACCAATGGCCACTCACTCTTCCCATCATTCCCGTGGCCCAGGCCTATCCACATCTCTGGAAACACACAGCCCACGGATAGGACTGAGGAGGGTGTGCATTCTGTTCCTCCTGCACTACCCTCCCCATGTGGCTGGCACCAAACTGGCAGGCCCATCCCCTGGACCCATTGCCTGCTGGATAGAAGGTCCCTGTGGCGGCTCCTGTTGCATGACCCCAGCTCCAGCTGCCACATCCATGGCTTAACCTCCAAAGCAGGGGCCACTTGCTCTGCTATCAACAGCTCTTGCCTTGTCCCACAGAAAGGCTTCAGCCTATAAGGACCAGCCTCATTAAGTTCTACCTAGAAAGCCTCACTTGTCGAATCCCTCAGTGTGGGAACTTCTTAAAACCCTCCTTGATGCCAGATTGATCTACAAAGCGAGTTCCAGGACGGGCTCCAAACACTACACAGAAACCTTTCTTGAAAAACATTTTTTAAAAAACTCAAAAAACAAACAAAACAACTCTCCTCGATGAATAGGTGGTGATAGCGCACGCTTTTAATCCATCACGTGAGAGGTAGAGGCAGGCAGATCTGTATGAGTTAGAGGCCAGTCTGATCTACACAGTCAGTTCCAGGCCAGACCACATAGTAAGACCCTGTCTGGAACAAACAAACCGACTGCCCCTCCCTCTGGGTAGGATTCTGCATATAGAAGGCACCCATGAAAGTTTCGGCTGAAAACGTTGTTCTTTAAACTGGTATTTAAGACGAAAGCCCAACACCCCTAATTTCTGCCAATGACTTCATCGGCCCTTGACCACTGGATGGACATGGCATAGACCTCTAAGCTTGACCTTGCCTCTCCGCAGGGAGGGGCCTCTACTTAGGAAAGAATGGGTATCTCCAGCCCTTTACAGTAAGTCAAACCCCCAGCACATAATAGGTGCTCAAGAAATAGTGAACGAAACCAACTGAGGAGGTGCAGAACCACAATCCCAGAATGTGGGTGATCTGAAGCAGGAGAATCCACAGTTCAAGGCCACCCTCAGCCAGTCGGAGACTAGTCTGGGCTATACGAGACCCTGTCTCAAAAACACAAACACACAAACAAATGAATAAAGCAAATACTGGCGAGGGAGCGAATATGTGTTCTAAACAGCATCTGAGTCCACAGAACCGTCTGCCAACCCCAACTGGCTTACTGCCTGGCCTCAAAGTGTGCCTGTTTATGGTGGGCTTGGGCCAGCGCCTCAGAGGGCACAAGCCAGGGTGAGCTGGAACTGGTCTCTAAAGGACACTGGGGTAAAGACAAAGTGGAGAAACAGTAAGGATAGAGGCCACCCAGGTCCTGCCTAGGACAGGCATTCTGCCACCAGCCTGACAAAAGACAAGGCACATGTGGTCCCCATAGCCATGGCGCTGTGTCCTGCTCTGGGCAGCTGGTAGTTATCATCTGATCTTGTTCTTTTATGCTCAGGCCCCCTCTGAGCTCAGTACTCGGCCCATAGCCACAGAGCCACCCACCCACCCTACCCATTCTACTTACACATGACCAGTCTCATGAGCCACCACAAAAGCTGAAGAGAAGCCATCCTCGTGGTTGAGGGCACAGCTTCTTAGGGGGTGGCACATACCAGTGACAGGTGCATACCCTGCCAGGGAAAAGGAGAGAGGTCACCATAGGCAGATGAGGTGGGGTGTGCTGACCTGTGTGCCCAGCCTGAACCATGCAGAGACATCCCAACCTGGAGGGTGCCGGATGTTCCTGGAGAAGAGAGGTTCTCAAAAATCTCTCCCCAGAGAACAAACAAAGTCCTGTTGCTACTGTGTCCCAGTTTTAGGACCTGTTCTTAGCCTATAGTTTTCCACGTTCTGAACAAGTGGAACTTCCAGGTGAGACCCAAGACTGCCCATACTCTAATTCTGTGAGCCACTCAATGAACAAGTTCAGAACATTTTCTGTGTGGAGGTCAGGGATGGCCCTGTGTCGGGTACTGTGGGGAGCCAGGTACAGTGGCACCTGCCTATAGCCCAGCTATTCTTGAGACTAAGGCAGGAAGGCCACATGAGTCCAGGAGTTTGAGACCAGCCTGGACAAGATAAGAGAAACATATATTAACAACAGCAATAAAGAAGGGGAGAGAAGAGGAGGATTGGGAGAGGAGGTGGAGAGGCCGGAGGAGGAAGAGGAGGAGGAAGAGGAGGGGAGAAAGAAGAGGAGGAGGAAGAGGAGGAAAAGAAGAGGAAGAGGAGGAGGAAGAGGAAGAGAAGGAGGAGGAGGAGGAGGAGGAGGAGGAGGAGGAGGAGAAGAAGAAGAAGAAGAAGAAGAAGAAGAAGAAGAAGAAGAAGAAGAAGAAGAAGAAGAAGAAGAAGAAGAAGAAGAAGAAGAAATTCTCTGTAGATACCATGGGGAAAATGGAGACAACCATGCCTCTACTCCCAACACACCCCACCATTAAGGAGGTCTAACTCAGCAGGGAGATGGGAATTGAGTACAGGTGTGCCTGAGGACCACAGTTCAAGGATCAAAAGTTCTAGGAAGAGGTGAAGGGAAGGAAAGGAATGGTCCCCCTGGAAGGTTAGATGGGAAAGAGGCCAAGGGAGTGACCTCTGAAGGCCACCAAACTGGAGAACAGGCAAGACAACCCTCCTAAGTTTGGGGAGACACAGGCAAAGGTGTAGACGGCCCACATGGACACAGGTCAGGCAGCAACGCTGTTAGTAGGCACCGCTATGTGAAGCCTGGGTGTGAGCCAATGGTCTGCCTTCAGGAGCATCTCAAGGGCTGAGGGTGGGGTTCAGTGGTTAAGCCTAAGATGAGCTTGCAAGGGACCATGCAATTTATCCCGGGTAGCAAATAAACAACCAAAACAGATACTAATTGCAGCAGGAGGGCCAACTGGGACAATCTGGAGATGGAGGTGTGGACGGGAAGAGCTCTTCACCCAGGCCTGCAGCGCTCTGTGACGTACAGTGGCTCTGATTCTACCTTCCATCTTGACAGGGTTTGGGAAGCACAGTGCCATGGAGCAGCGAGAAGGGGCATCGCACGGGGCCTCTTAGCCTGCAGCTCTGGGGTTAGTGCTATGGGCCATGCCGTTCCACACACACACATGCATGTCTGTGTCTTGTCCACGTGCACATATGTCTGGGTGTCTGTAACTGTACATATGTGTACAGTGTCTCTGTGAACGTGCACATGTCTATGCATATGTATGCACACGTATGAGTCTATACACACTTCGAACCTGGTGGTTCAGGCAAAGCAACCCTTGGGTAGTCAGGCTAGCCAACTCATTTCTACCATTGAATGAGTAAAACTCTCAGAAAGCCCTCAACAAGAGATCTAGAGAATCAGCGTGGCCTTTGTGTGTTGCCTGTCTGTAAGAGGCACAGGCAAGTCTCTTCACCACCCTGTGCCTCAGTTTCCCCACATGGGAACTATGATCAAAGCTGCATGTATATAGATGTTTATGGTTGTCCGCACACCCCTCTACCCAGTGAGCAGCTGGCAGATGGAAGACAGTGAATATTACATTTTCCCCCAGTTGCAACTTGGAAGAATCCAGAAGCTGAAGAGTTCCTGGATCCATGCGATGGCGTGGGGCATGGGCTTCCTTTCCTACAGCCACACAATCTCCCCAAGTGCCCACAGTCTGGAGTAAGCAGAATCATGCCTAAGGTCTCTGAGGTCTTCAAGCAACTGGGGGCTTCAAAGAGCAGCTCCAGGAAGGACTGAGGTAGTGGCCACCAAAGTGAGCTATATTCCCTGGCCACAGACCTTAAGTTCCAAGGCCATCTCAGTCCACCTAGGTCCTGTTCCCTCTTCTTCTCCAGAGTGAGCCCCACAGACAGAACATTGCTCTCCAGGTCCAACCTTGAATCTCCACTCCTGCCCTGCAGGCTGCCCACGCCTGACCACGGTAAGCACAGTCCCTTACATACCTGAGGGGCCGAAGTTCTGGCGGGTGAGGAAGATGACGTGGTCGTGGTGCTCAGTGTGGTTAGGGTCTTGGCGCTGCTGGGAATGTGCCCAGCGACACACCTGCTCCAGGCTGCGTGCAGGGTTCCCTCGCTCGATCAGGCTCAGGGACTGCAGGGTGCCGACAGTGGAAAGGTTAGAGACCTCAGACATCATAGGAGCTCTCCAGAGGGGAACACGGAGGCTCCCAGGGACTGCAGCACCTCATCACCAGCTGTTAACATCTGGCTGCTGCTGGCACAGTCCTCCCTCCACTGGTGCTTGCCAAGCAACTGTTCCCTACCCATGCCCACTAGAGACTCAAAGCATACGATTTCCATCCTCTTCAACCTGCAAGGCAGTCCACTGTGCTGAGCACTTCCCCAGACTGAACACTTATCCCTCATCCAGTCTCTATGGTAACTTGTGAGGAAAGTGTGACTTCACCCCCATTAGGGAGAACAAGCGCCTAGCTTATGGTCAGGGTCCCTAAGCTCGACAACGATGGGACTTGTCCCTGTCACTGCCCCACCTCCAAGCCTCCCTTTCCCTATAGACTCCTCACGGAGAGGGATTTGGTGGTCTCCTGCTTGTCATCCACCCTGCCCCCCTCCAGGAAGCAGGGGCTCACCTGTCGGTAACCCACTATGATCAAGCGGACAAGAGCGATATTCACGTGGGCCCCCAGCGATTCATCGTGGTAAATCTCATCCACCTACAAGGAGAGCAGTATAAAGGCAGCAAATTTCCCTGACAGCGCCTACTGCATGCTACACGTCAGGCCAGGATCTAACGTATGGCACTGTTTCACCCCTCCATGACCTTATCCAGCAGGACTTTTCCTTCCCAATTTACCAAGTAAGGAAACTGAGGCCAAGAGAGGTGATGACGTGCCCAAGGACACATGGCTGGGATTCAAACCCGAGACACTGAATCCCAACTCTGAGCTCTTTCCACAGAGCCCACATCTATGGGAAGAGGGATAGCTTGAAGCTTAGTGACTGACCAACATGTTCATCAAGATGCGCATCTGTCCCTCTCTGATGATCTGTCCCCCTCTTAAGATCTGTCCCCCTCTGAAGAGTCTCTCCAGAGAAGTCACCCAACTCAAGGGTCCCTGCTGAAGCTCCCTGTTGTAACATCTCTAAGCATTTTCCAACTATCACTGGGATGGCATTACTTGGTGGTGCCCACACAGTGGAGCCCAAGCCATGGACCCTTCCCAAGGGAAATCCCAGAATAGGACAATGTTCAAGGGCCCTTGGATGGACAGTGGCAGCATCACCCAGAAGCATCTTAGAAACAGTATACACAGCCAAGTCTCCCCAGTCAGATCTGCATTTGAACAAGGTACCCTGGATGTTCCTAGACTCTATCAAGGGAAGGAGCTCAGCTCTGAACAATCCTTTTGTCTCACGGGTCCAGGATCTGGGAGACTGGGGAGTCCCCCACTGGCTGTATCCAGAAACCCAGTCCTAGGTACTCCCCTGTCAGGAAACCTGGATAGAGAGGGACTGAGCATGTTTGTCTACTCCCAAGGATGGGTTGTTTTCGCTTTTGTTTTTGTTTTCCCAAGACAGGGTTTCTCTGTGTAACAGCCCTAGCTGTCCTGGAACTAGCTCGGCAAACTAGGCTGGCCTCGAACACACAGAGATCCGCCTGCCTCTGCCTGCTGAGTGCTGGGATTAAAGGCATGCGCCACCACCGCCCGGCGTCAAGGATGGGTTATTCACCCTCTCCTGAGGATGTCCATCTCCTGAGTTAACTGGGGACTCGAGTAAAAGCAGGGTAAAATAGCACATGCCTTGGTAATCCCAGGGTTCCTATAGCGAGATGGGAGATGGAGACAGAAGAATCTCCACAAGCTTGCGGTCCAGCCAGCCTGGTGTTTGCAGCGGTGAATGATGAAAAAGACCCTGACTCAAGCAAGATAGAAACGACAACCCAAATTGCTGTCTGATCTGCACAGTGTGCCACGCACACACCAC
This sequence comes from Alexandromys fortis, assembly GCF_014885135.2. Taxonomy (NCBI): domain Eukaryota; kingdom Metazoa; phylum Chordata; class Mammalia; order Rodentia; family Cricetidae; genus Alexandromys; species Alexandromys fortis. Next base: position 19,390,644 of record NW_026067892.1, on the reverse strand, counting down.
ACACCTGTGTTGGAGCGCAAGGATGTAGATTCCCTCCAGCTTGACCAAAGGTCAGATGATTCAGGCCTACTCTTGCTCCTTCAAGGTTGTGACAGGAGCTTTGGCCCAGGGTGTGGCTGCCTATGAATGTTTGGCCTAAGATGTGGTCCCTGAATGTCCTGCCTTAACAACAGAATTCTTAACTCAGGGTATAGTTGCTTGATGTTTCGGGTATTGAAGAAGTAATTGCTCTGTTCCCCTGCTGTGGGATTGGGATGTATAAAGCCTATGGAAAATAAATGTGGGTGAATTCTGTATTCACTGGTCGCCCTCCCGACTGTATTCTGTATCTCTGTTTTTTCTACCTAACATTTCTAATCCATACACCCCTACCCTGGAATGTACAAACCTGTTGAGGCTGGACCCCAACACACCTGCATACCTGCACACCCGCGCGCGCGCACGCGCACACACACACACACACACACACACACACACTCATACACAAAGGCTTTTGTAAAGGCTTAAAAACCAAACAAAATATTTCACTGTAAACACACACACATACACACAAAGAAAATTAAATCACTAGCAACCAACAACAACAAAATTACTATGGTTAACAAACTTCCCGTCACATGTGCATGCCCGTGTGCTAGTTTATGCTGAACATACTGTTTGTGTTTTGCTGGCTCCGGGGCAAATGTTCTGTGTCTTTAACTGTGATTCCTGGTGTCTGCATAGAATATGCCATCACCGATGTGACTAACATCCCAGATAGCAGGTGGGAGTCTTAGGGAGAAAGAACTTCCTCAGCCAGTCAATGTAGGCAATGATAAAGCAGCTCCTTGGAGTCCTGGGTTCAAATCCCAGCTCTGGTTTCTTCTTTTAATTTTTAATTTTATGAGTGTTTTACCTGCCACGTATGTATGTCTGTGTACCAAGGGGCATGCAGTTCCCACAGAAGCCAGAAGAGGGTGTGGGATCCCCTGGGACTGGGGTGACAGATGGGAAAGACCTGGACTGGGAGTCGAACCCTGGCCCTCTGGAAAAACAGTACTTTAACTGCTGAGCCATCGCTCCAGCCCCCTCAGCTCGTTTTGTTTTGTTTTGTTTGTTTTTTAAATCACCTACCTGGCTTGGGGCACAGCACAGAGCTCCTTTTTCTTTTTTTTGCAGAATGGAAATACCAATGGCTGTTTGAGGGCCGCCCCCATATACATGTCTGGAACCCACATGTGAGACACAAGCCCAGAGGCACTGTCAGTGACACACAGCGGTGACCTCTGACTCCTGCCGCACGGCTTTCTGGGAGCTGGACGGTTTCACCGCTGCCTTTGTCTCACTGTATCTGTCCCGAGTCCTTTAGCACCAGCTCTTTCTCACGCATATAGAAAGTAAGCGACCTACAGGCTGTGGAGGGGTGGCTGCCCACTAACCAGAGAGAACACATCCTTTCTAACTCAACACATGAGTCCCTCAAGGAGGGAAACCCAGAATGGAGACCTGATGGGCCAGCACAGGATGAAACCAGGCTGTGGGCCCAGAACCATGAATTAGAAGCTGCCTACACCACAGAGCCCAGCCAGCAGCCCATCCTCCCAGTGCCCAGAGCAGGCAGTGGCCCCTGTATATGAATGTGCAGACCTCAGAGCAGCCAGCATTGGGCTTCTGCCATCGGCTTTCCTGGCGTCTGAATCCAACTGAGTACTGAGACCAAAGTCTAGCACTAGATCCAACTGAGTGCTGAGACCAAAGCCCAGTGCCTGCTGCGGACAAACACACACTGCCAATCCCCACCGCAAGACATGATGGAGAGGCCCAGGGCAAAGGGTTTCCTCCCATCTTCCCGAGCAAAGACTTCATAGAAAGAAAGTGCTTCATTGTGTAACGATAGCAGCTTCCTGTGCTCACACGCCTGAGACTTATCCTAGGAAGCCTGCAGCTTCTATCAGCCACACCCCCACACCCACGGAATGCCAACCTCACGATATTTTACTGAGACCTGCAGGGAAGTGACCTTTTTTACATGTATGAGGCTGCATGCATGTTGGCACACCGCGTGCATACCTGTTGCACACGGAAGGGAAAAGAGAGCCTTGTATCCTCTGGGACTGGGATTACAGACAGCTCTGAGCTGTTATGTGGGTGCTGGGAATCAAAGCTAGGTCCTCTGGAAGAACAACCAGTACTCTTAATTGCTGAGCCACCTCGGCAGCCCCATGAGAAGTGACTCCTGATTTTTCAGCCCCTCCAGCATCAGAATACAGCCTTTCTTCTACACAGGGCTGGGGCAGTACAGTATGTGGGCTCTAAGATGGCCCAAGGAAGACAGGAGAGGCACACACCATTTAGCCATATCAGTGACACACACTCCACAGCCTGTCCCAGGACAAAGAGAAGACAGAGACAACTGGGACATTTAAGTAAGGATATATACTGGGTTCTGGACATCTGGAGGGACTCCTGAGTTATTGCTGTCTTCCATGTGTCCTCGAGTCTATGGGTTGTTGAAAATGCTGTCTGGATCCTGCATATGGCAGCCAGCCCTTTGTGTCGGAAGGCTTTGCACCTGCAGGCCTAACCAACTGTTCACTGGAAATCTGAGGAAAAACTTTTATATAAAACACATTCTTTTGTTTTTGTTTTTTTTCCTTTGCCACTACTCCTAACCAATACAGTCTAGCAGCTATGTGCACAGTTCTTACATTGCATCCATTTTTCAAAGTTATCTAAAGGGCTGGAGAGATGACTCAGTGGCTAAGAGCACTGGCTGCTCATCCAGAGAACCTGGGTTCAATTCCCAGCAACCACATAGCCGCTCAAAACTTATTACTCCCGGTCCAGGAGCTCTGACTCCCTCTTGTGGTCTCTATTGGTACTGCATGTATATGGTTCACAGACATGGAGGCAAAACACCCATGCACATGACAGAATAGAAAATCTTAAAAAAAAAAAAAAAACTCAATCAAAGCCATCCTGCGATGCTGTAAATCACAAAAGCTGAGGGTTCTTCAGCTCTGCAGCTCAAGGGTGGAATGCTTGCCTAGTTCTTCAAACAAACAACAACAGCAAAAATGATCAAAACGCAACTTGGGAGGAGAGGGTTTGAGATTACAAACCCAGTCATAGGTCATCATGAAAGGAAGTCACGGCAGGAACTCAAGTAGAAGCCATGGAGGAACACTGCTTACAGCCTTGCTTCTCATGATGCTTTCTTCTAGCATCAGGACCACCTGGCCCAGGGGTGGTACCACCCCACAGTGAGCTGGGCCCTCTCGCATCAGGAATTAATGAAGAAAGTGCTCTACATACTTGCTTACAGTCAATGTGATGGAGGCATTGTCTCAATTACGGTTCCACTTCCCAAATAACTCGAGGTTGTGTCAAGTTGAGGAAAACTTAATCAGGACAAAAATCCAGAACTGGAAGGAGGAAATCGGGGGATGGGGGAGAGGAAAAGAGCGGGGAAAGGAGTCAGGATGGGAGAGACAGAAGGAGGGAGAAATTTGTATACGTTACAAAGGAGATTTGAGCATCTACAGATTTGGGGACTCAGGTGGAGTCTTAGAAACTATCCCATTGGATCCCATTAGGACAGAGGGACAACCATACTCATTTTGGTCGCTTGCTCAGCAGACCACATCTACTCATTAAGGGCTTTTTAAACATGATTTATTTAACTTTATTTTATTGCATTGGTATGAAGGTGTTAGATCCCCTGGAACTGGAGTCATGGACAGTTGTGAGCTGCCATGTAAGTGCTGGGAATTCAACCCAGGTCCTCTGGAAGAGCAGCCAGTGCTCTTAACTGCTGAACCATCTCTCCAGCCCCTCATCAAGGTTTTCAATGACCCTTGTTCCAATTGCCACCCAGCCTAGGACACTGGCAGACGGGATAGGCCCTGCCCTCCCAAGCCCCTGCTCCAGTTCTCTGGGCCCTGGCATGTTCATCTCGAATACCCCTGCCAGTCCTGGCCCTGGAGTCGGGAGCTCAGAGTCCATCTGGCTGGAACTAGGTCGTGTTTTACATGGGCCAGAAAAGTGCCTGGATAGGGCCATCATATTAGCAGAAACTGTCCCCTACACATGGTGCCACAGCCAGGGGGGTGTGGCTACCTGGCAAGGCCCAGGAACCTATCAACCCTAGGACACATTCACAGGGACCCTCTGACAAACTCCACCCTGGCTGCACACCCAGAACCTGGCCCAGCACCCTCGGACTCCATGGCTGTGGGGAGAGGGGGTCAGGGAACCGTTAGAAATTGCTTCCCATGGTTGGACACAGAATGGCCACAAGACACACACCCACAGGGCAGAATGAACAGTGTGTCTGGTTTCCTCGCTTCTCACCTCTAAGCCAAGTTCAAGGCCACCTTTGCCAGGACTCCTAGGTTAGGGTTTGACATCACCTATTGGCCTGAGATAGCCATTGGGTGTGTACCAGAAAAACAAGCAAAGGTCATGATGCTGGCCAAGGGGAGACAAAACAGCAGAAGGGAGGGGACAGGTGGAGAGTGCTGGGCTGGAGGGGTGCGTTGCTGCTCCCAAAATAACTACCGTGTGCCAGGCACCGGGCCAGCCTTTCTTCACCACCTCCTAACCGTCTTAGAGAACAGAACTATTCCAGTTTTATAAGCAAGGAAACAAGATTCTCTTTCATTCATTCATTTCTTCTGTGTGTGTGTGTGTGTGTGCGCGCGCACGCGCGCGTGAGTCTGTGCGTATACAAGTGTGTGTGTAAAGGTGTGTGCCCCCATGGGCAAGTGTACATGCTCATTCCAGAAGAGGACACTGAGTGTCCGTCCAGCTCTGTCCCTCTCTACCTTATTCCCTTGAGACAGGGTCTCTCACTGAACCAGAACCTAAGCCGGCAGCCAGTAAGGCCCAGAGATCCTCCTGTCTCTGATTCCCATAGTGCTGAGGTTAAAGGCCACGCCCAGCTTTCTTTGTGAGTCCCAGAGATTTGAACTCAGGTCCAAGATTCCATGAGGCTAAGTAACTGCCAAAGGCCCCCCATTTGGGTAGAGGGAAACTGGGATTTAAACAGTGGCCCCTATTTACACTCAGGGCTGTCCAGACAGTTTCAGGGCCACAGCAAGCGGGCTTCCCACAGCCCAGTATAAGAAAAGAGAGATCAGAGGACAAAGTCAGCCCTAGCCTGGCACGGAAGCCCTGAGCTAGCGGAGGGTGGCACCAGGAGGAAGCAGACAGAAGCTGAACTCTTACTAGCCAGGGCTGTGGGTGCGCCAGCTGCACTCCGCACCTCGAGCTGTGTCTCCTCAGGTCTCCTTTCAGAAACATGGCTCCTGGGAGGGTAGGTTTGTGGAGAAACCCTGTTGCCCGATGGCTGACGGTCCCACTGACATGAGCTGCAATTTGGGGAGATGGGACTGGGGAGCCATGGGAGCACCATGCACCCGAGCCCTGAACACAGCAACTTCAGTGGGACAGATGTGGAGAGAAAGCATCCTCTGTGACAGAGAGGAGTGAAATGGAGCACAGCAGTGGAAGGGGACCCTGAGCCAGGACCCTATGCCTCAAAGCTTTCTGGAACCTTCTCCCAAATAAACCCACTTCCCCAAACACACAGCCTGACTTCCAGATTACAGAAGACTCCCCAGGTTGCAGAAAAGGGTTTCCCAGCCCGATGGAGAGCAAAACAGCATTAGCAAAGACGCCCTCCCCTTCACCCTGTAACCCCGGGGATGTCAGGCCCCCACTGTCCTGCGGTATGAGAACTATACAGTTTTTTAGACTCTGAGCCTGAGGTGGGAGAGCCCCAGCTTCAGTCTGCGGCTAGAGGGGTAAACCAGGCCCCCAGGAGAACATGAGAAGGCTGTGGGCAGTCTTCCCTCAAGTTCCACGTCAAGACCAGTCAGTCTCTCCTTGGCAGAGCTAGGGCAGAGAGCTCCACGGAGCACAGTGTCCTGCGGTCTGCACTCCCTCTCTCCTGAGGGACGATGCTCAAAGGAGCCGCAGGATAGACTGACTGTCCACCTCTGTCAGAGGGCTCATGCAGGTTTCGGGCCAGGAGACAGAGTAGAGACAGCACCAAGAGGCAAGACCCTGGAGTCTAAGGCACCAACTGGAGGCAAAGGCATCAACTGCCACTAGGTGCTAACCCAGCTACGAGGGTCCTCCCTGCCTCACCTCCCTCCCTGAATCCCAGCAATCTTTCCAGACAGAAGAGGAAGCCCTGCCTGCCTGCCTACTTGCTTGCTTTTTAAGAATTTCAACCATCTCTATAAGGAAATAAGACCATATCTATTCCCCATGTCCCTCCTTCAATTTTCTTTATGCCCTCAAAACCATATCCCCCTCCCAACTTCATGTCTCATACACACACACACACACACACACACACACACGCACACACACATCATTGGGCATGGAGCCATCTGCTGGAGCATGGGAGACCTGCCAGTGGATATATCTTCAATATAAAACAATTCTCCATTCCCCTGTGACTGCCACTATCCTCAGTATGGAGTGGGGCCTGAAGATCATTGCCTGCCCTAGCTAGATAGGGATTCTGACTGGCTTGTTCTTGTACAGACCTTGTGCAAGTGATCACAACTGCAGTGGTTCCTGTCCAGAAGATAGCATCCCACAGCACTCTTCCCCACCCTCCATTTTACATCTTTCCCATCTCGTCTTCTGAGATGTTGATGGTGGGGTTGATAAGAATGTCCTGCTAGGGCTGAGCACTCGGTGGCATATCATCAGTACTTTGACCCAGTTAGCATCTCCCCCACTGACCGCTTCTCTGTCCAGTGTTGAGAGCATCCCAGGTCTGTCACCGCCAAGAGCTGTGTAGGCGTCACCAACCCCATTTTCTTTTGAATTACAGGTTGAACATCCTAAATCTGGAAATGGTCTCTAATTTCCAAAGTTTATTTGTTTATTTATTTATTTGACTGCCAGAGTAACACTATAGGTGGAAAATTCCACACCTGGGCTGGTTGATGGGTCGCTGTCAAAAAAATCAGGTGCACTAAAAATAACATGTGAAATTACCTTCTGGCTATGTATCTACTGTGAACATGAAACGCATGTGAACTTCATGTTTCGACTTGAATCCTCTCCCCGAGACTGCTCCCGCTGGCATGCAAACATTCCAACCCCAAATGCTCTGGTCCCAAGCGTTCCAGAGCAGAGATACGCAACTCCTAAGGAACCTCTCCTTACAGAGAAGTTTTAGGCTTGCAGAGAATTTGCCAGGCTAGTAGGGATATCCCATGCACTGTGTGCCTATCTGCTCCCACTGCCGGCATCTTGCATAAGTATGGTTCGAGTTGTCAGGATGAGCCAACCTACACCGGCAGGAAATTACTAACTCAAGTCTGTGTATCTATCACTCTGGCCCTCCAGTGTCCCCCTAACTTCCTATTTTGCTGGGAGGTGGGGTGGAGGGGGCCTCATCCAGGATACAATAATGAAGGTCATATATTTGCTACCATTTCTTAGCCCTTCCTGGTTTTTGGTGGCTTTAATGATTTTGGGGAGAACTAACGTGGGACTTTACAGACCGTCTATCAATTTGGGTGTACCAGATATTTTCTTTCCCTTTTCTTTCATTTTTGTATGAGGAGGGAAGGGACAGGGGTTTCACGAGGCAGCCCAGGCTAGATTTAAACATAGGGTTCCCCAGCATTGGTCTGTCTTCCTGGTGCTCAGCCTGACCCCTACAGTTGCTAGGCTTGGCGCCAAAGCCTTGTCCCCTAGGAGCATACCTTGCCAAGGTGCCACCCTTCCCCATGTGCCACATCAACAAGTCCTGCCTCGAGTCACCAGCTCGGAGGTGAAAGGAGTCTCCTAACTTGTCCCCTGGCCCAAGCCAATGAGCACGACCTTATATTTCAAAGGGCTGGTGTAGACTCCCAGTGAGCGGTGTCCCCTGCCTGCCAATCAGCACACACTAAGGGAAGTGGAGTCTTCAAGGTTCCCCAGAGCCTAAGGGCTGGCCTGCATAGCTCCCCTGGGATGGGGCTAACTGGCCCACCTCAGATCCAGGTTGTTTGTGCAGGGTGGCTTGGGGAACACAGGGACAGACCCGCCCAGCCCAACAGAGACCTTTTCATCCGTCTACAACATCCAGCATTTATTTCCCCACAAACTACTTAGGAAACACAGCGGCCTTGATGTCCCAGGCAGGTCTGCCTGCCTGCGTATAAACAGAGGCACGAGGAGGCCTGGCAAGCCCGAAATGCAACATTTCCTGCCTCCTAAACCCACTGAGTATCTCTATGGTGTGGAGGACGAAGAGGGACAAATTTCCAGTTCGGGAGTCTGGACTTAATCAATGGCATCTGTTAGATTAAAACGAACTTCTATTTAGGGAGCCACTGCCCTGGAAATAGGATGTCTGGAGTCTCCTTTGTGGTGGCTAAAGTGGAATTGCCATAGGTAAAAGTGCTCTGGGGACAGGAGGGCCCGCTTCGCTCTTTGCTAACGTGATTCTCATGCTGGGTAAGGGCAGCATCTGTGCTGTGTCTTATATTGGGGTGAGAGCTGTTTCCTCTCAGGCTTAGAAAACATACATACCTGTATGTAGCAGCAGGGGCAAATACCTTAGAGCAGGGGCTTCACCTGCCACTGTGGACAACTTGACACTGGCTGGGGAGCTGCCCCATGCACTGTAGGATGCTCAGGGGACTCCCTGGTCTCCACTCATGAGATGCCACCAGCATCCCACCTCCTTCAGTTCTTACAAGGAAGAAATACAGCCTGAAGCCTTTCCCTTCTCTTTGGTCCCATGCCTTTATCACTCTCCCAAAACTCACTGCTTTTTTCGTTTGTTTGTTTGGTTTTGGTTTTAGAGTGGTTTCATGGGTTTTTTTTTTTGTTTGTTTGTTTTTTTTTTTTTTTTTTTTTTTTTTTTTTTTTTTTTTTTTTTTTTTTTTTTGTTTTTTTTTTTTTTTTTTTTTTTTTTTTTTTTTTTTTTTTTTTTTTTTTGCTAAATGTTAAAAGCAACCCATTTCAAGGCAGTGGTTCCTGTGGTGTGTATGTGTGTGTTACTGGGGATGGAACCCAGCCCCCACCCACACCCCATGTGCATTAGGCTGGAAGCCCAGGACCTTCCTTCTCCCTTCTCCACAACTGCCTGTCAAATTCTGCAACGGCAGAAGTGGTAGGTAGGAAACAAGCCAATAGATGCGACCTCCTAGGGCTATGAGTAGGGGGCCAACAAGCCAGCTGTAAAATGCTCAGGCTGCTGCCTGCATGGGACAGGTGGTCCTGCCTCTGCCGCCTCTGCTGCCTCTAAGTCCTTCTGCACTGTCCTCAATGAATATGATCATCCCAGAGGCCTGAGGCTTGTCTGTGCAGCCCGACTGAAGCTTTAAGAATGTCAGGCTCCCAGCAGGTACAGGCTACATCCTGAAAATAACTACTCATTATGTTTCAGGGGCTCAAAGGGCTCCCTAGCACTGAGACTTGAAGGCGTCCTAAGGAAAGGGACCTAAGGTACAGAGAAAGACCAGGCACCCAAAGCCTACCGTCAGGTGACAGAGGAATGAAGAAGGAGTCCCTGCCCACCATCTGTAGCTGTGGATCTTTCTAACACAACCCAAGTGAGTGCAGAATTAACCCTGAAGCAGGCTAGGCTTGGCATGAAAGGCCTGCCACTCTCTCTGTAGCCTTGACTGCTCTGGGGACAGGATCTCCTTGGATGATCTCTCTCTCTCTCTCTCTCTCTCTCTCTCTCTCTCTCTCTCTCTCTGAATCTGCTCCAACTTCTCCCCATTTCACCCCAGTCCCCTCGTACTAGTACAATAAAAGCATCAGTACTGGCAACCAGATACCCTCTGTGATCCCACCAGGCTAACCTTGGCAGACACAAGGCTGCTCAGGTAGGCAGAGCTTCAAGGCAAAAGTAAAGTGACACCCATGCACCTGGATCTATGAAGTCTCCCCAGGGCTGTCTGCGCTTCCAGCATCCCAACCAAACACAATGAGGAGGATGAGCTGCGGGTCCCATGGGAGGGCGAGGCTGTCTGCCGCCCATCTGCTCACCTCCAGGGGCCGGAAGTCTGGCTGGCCTTGCTCTGTTCAACAAAGTCACAGCCCCCACACAACTGGCTTGCCTGACGGCAGTGGCAGGTATATATGGCAATCCCATAAGTCATAGCCTGTGTGTGTACCGTGAACATCCATGCCCTGGAAGCTGGATTCCATGGTAAGCACTGGCCTGAGCTGTGCCATCCCAGGCCCTGTGATTCCTCTCCAAATGGCAAGGCAGCAGTGAGCAAGCAGCCAAGGCTACGGCACTGAACCCGAGTTGGACGTAGTGGCCCATTCCTGTAACCCCAGCACTTGGGAAGGAGTGGCAGCCTGGACCACATACTAAGTTCAAGAACAGTCTATGATACACAGGAAGACACCAACTCAAAAATAAATAAGCAAAAAGACAGGAGGGGGGATAAAAGGAGGAAACACAGAAGGAAGAAATGAGCAAGAAGGGGAGAAGAAAGAATAAGCCCAGGCTATCCACACAGCAGTCACCACAGAAGCCCCTCAGAGCATTGTCTTTAGAAAAAGCTGACAATGATTCCTGGCCAAGGATATAAGCCATAGGTTGGGGTCAAGGGTCAAAAATCAGGACATAGAAATTGGATGTTCCAAGACAGCCAGGGAGGGCCACAGGCCTACTTTGTCCAACAGTAAAATATGGGCAAGTGCAGGGGGCCTGGGAAAAGATGGCCACTGGATACTGACCCACACACACCTAACTACCAGAAAGAACTTCTCATCCCTTCCCCATGACTCCAATGGCATTCTCTTACAGCTCCTGAGCTGAGGAGGCTTACCAGATCCTTCTGAACCAGAAGTATCCTTCGGAAACCTTCCAAGGGGTTTACCAGATCATGCCTCCCTGAGCTAGTTTCAAAAGTGCTCTTGCCTTAGAAAGGAACAGTCTCTTCATGATCCATCCAAAGGTCTCTTCCTAGCCTTGGATGAACTGTGATGGCTCAGGCTCTAATCTCAGCACTCAAGAGTGAGCTCAGGGCTAGCCTGGGCAACTTAGCAAGAGGCTGCTTCAAGATAAAGAGTAAGACATGAGGAGCTGGGTCAGAGTTCTGTACAAAACTCAAGGATCAATTCCCCAGGACAACAAAAAGGGAAAGAAAGAAAAGAAATGCCAGCTTGAGTTATTTAGCAAGATCTACTTTCAAAACAATAGTGGCTAAGCTGGGCATGCAGCCTGGTCTACAGAGCAAGTTCCAGGGCAGCCAGGGCTATTACACACACACACACACACACACACAAAAAAAAAACCCTATCTCAAAAAGCAAAACAAAACAAACAAACAAAAAAAAAACCCACGGGTTAGAGAGATGGCTCAGAGTTCAGTTCCCAGCACCCACTGAATTGGCAGCTCACAACCACCCATAATTCCAGTTCCGGGGAACCAACACCTCTTCTGAACTTCTAGGGCAGGAGACACACATGTGGTGAACAGACATACATGCAGGCCAAATGCCCAGACACATAAAATAAAATGAATAAATTTAAAACAACAACAATAATAACAAAAATGCATGGCTCCTTCCCGTTTCCAAGGGAAGCCCCATATCTGGCTGGTGCCAACTTCCTGCCATTCTCTCATCCTCCATCATCTCTAAACCTCGAAGTCTCCATCCCCTGGTCACTTGAGGCCACCTTCCACAGCCCAGAACCCACACACAAGGGTACGACCCTAAGCGTCGACTCAGTGACCCAGCAGAAGGTAAAGGCCCCTCCAGGACATCCATGCTTGTCTTGGGGCAGAGTGGTTAGAATACTGTAAGATGAAAATATTCTTAGTTGAGCAGACACAGAAAGAAACCTCTGGAACTTCCCTTACTGAAAGAGCAACGTTTTTTTTTAGAGAAATGGATCCACAGAAAATCCCTTGGAAAGCTTCACACCGTGAAGACAAACCTCTGGGGCCTGACTGAGCAACAACCAAGAACTTCCTCATCTCCATGTGCTCTCCTTCAAGAACCCACCCGAGGGTCTGAGAGGTGGTTCAGCAGGCAAAGGCGCTTGCTGTCAAGCACAGGAATCCAAGTTCAATCCCTGGGATCAGCACAGTGGAGGGAGAGAAACCAACTCCCCACAGATTGTCCTCTGACCCTCACTAGCTCTCTGCAGTGCAATCAATCAATCAATCAATCAAAACACACACACACACACACACACACGCACACACTCTATAATTTTATAATTTTGGTTGTGAGCCTAGCCTTTAACAGCTGAGGCCACACTATAATTTTAAAAGAACCTATATGACCTGAGCAAAATTTCCTGTTTAGGCCACTTCTTTGAGTAACTCACTTACCTGAGATACTCAAGGTAATTCCCCTGCCCCACACCTGAGGGTTTGATAAACTACTTCCTCTTGCTCATTTGTCTTCCAAGCTAAGAAGGGAGAGAAAAAATCTTCCCCTCCCCCTACCACACACATACCGGGGTCACTGGTCATGGAATACCACCTGGCATAAGGCCACACTATTAGAGGCCAGGCTTTGAATGGACACAGTAGCACTTAGATGCCACCTCACAAGAGACCAGCAAGTTACAGCTGGTTCTGCTACCTCTGGCCAAACACTATACTACACCCTGCCATGTGGTCCTAGCTGGACCTGCAATTTCTACTCTTGGGTTGAGTAGCCAATACTCCTAGGAGGCAGGTGTGTCCACATCCATGGCTATCCTCACTTCCTCTTCCTGGAATTATTTTATGGGTCCCATGCCACCTACTAGGCTAGAAGAAGCCACATGGAGGTGGCCAACCAGGCTTGCAGCACTCACACGTCCCTGCACTAATTACAAGCTGTCACTTCCCCCACACCGTCTCTGAGGAGCTCCAGGCCTGAGACACCCACCCACCCACGCCACCCAGTGCCCAGGGACACTCACGATGTTCATGAGCGTGAGGACGTAGTTCTGCGTGTGCTCCTTGCCATGGAAGCGAACCACCGAGTCATCCACCGCCAGCAGCACCTCGATGCTGTAACTGCCAGGCCTGGCATGCCGCCGCTTCCGTTCCGTGTCACCCAGCTGGTCCCCAACCAGATCCAGCACGTTGGGCAGGTCACCAAGGCCAAAGGCTAGAACCGGGTAGAAAGAGAGTGGGTGGCTGTAACACATGTTGAATCAATCTTTCTTTCTCTTTCATTCTTCCTCTCTTTTTCTTTCTGCTTTGTTTGAGACAGGGTTTCTGGAAACCTGCAGGCCTGGCCATCCTGGAACTCACTCCATAAACCAGGCTGGTCTGAAACTCAGAGATTTTCCTGCTTCTGCCTCTGCTTCTGCCTCCTGAGTGCTGGGATTAAAGGTGCACACCTCCACCACCTGACCCTTTCTCTCTTTTTCAGGCAGGGTCTCCTGTAGACCAGTCTGGTCTTGAACTTATTATGTAGCTGAAGATGACCTGGAACTCCTGATCCTCGTGCCTCTACTTCCTGAGTTCTGAGGCGGCAGGGCATGCGTCACCACATCATTCCACGGGGTGCAGCTGGGTTAACCCACTAACGGAGCCATATCCCCAGCCCCTCAGACTGTTCCTCAAAACACTCAGGAATCCACTTACCTCAAATCCCATTAGAGTGGGCCCTGAGCTAGGGGTATGAAGATCCCACAACCGCACTCCTAGCGGCTGGCAGATGGGTAGACAAAGGGCAGCTGGATGATAAACGGGGAGGGGGCTGCACTGGAGTCTACACTTTAGGTCAGGTGACGGAAATGGAATGGTGCCAACATACAGTTTGAGGGCTTCTTATCCGTTTCAGATCAGCATTTTTGGACTTTGAAACTCATACACCAGGACAGTTGAGCATCCTTGATCCAAAAATCCCAAATTGGAAAGGCTCCAAAAATCCAAAACAGTGAAGATTCCCAGCAGCCCAGCATCTAAGCCCAATGGTGAATCCAGCATCTCAGAGGAAGGAGAGAGGAATCCTGGCAGGGTGGGGTAGAGGGGGGGCAGGGGCGAGGAAGGAGCAAGTACTCTCCATGAGAGGGGAGGGAGCAACAGTCACCCTAGTATGTGAGCAGCATTCAGATACTCAACAGCCCTGGAGTCTTCCCTCTACATTCACTGAAGGGAGGCTCAGAAAGGTCACCTAACTCACTCTAGGTCACACAGCAAATTAATGGCAGGAGCCCAAACTAAACCTGAGTCTCCCTCCACACCCAGGCTGGGATTACCCAAATTTCCCTCTCCGCAAATGAGAAAAGGGGAGTCATGTGTCAACTGGGGTGTCATAGGTACCTCAGTCGCACTCTCTTCTCCGTGACCCTCCAGGCACAGCGAGCCAGAGCTGAGAGCCATGAGGGAGCCCACCCAAGAAGCCCCAAGTGAATGGAAAATGCACAGCTGCCCAAAACCATCAGCAATCTCCAAGCCCTGAAACCTAGAGGGACCCACGGATTCCATTCCCAGACCACACCCAAAGCCAGCTGTATTCACAGAAAACGGCACGCGTGCACGTGTTCAGACCAGCACCGTCACAGCGGCCCCAAAGGTGTGCGGACAGAGGAGTGCAGGCGTGAAGGGGAAAACGACTACGCTGTGCACATGTGCTGAGACCGCTGTAATACGAAGCTTGAACGCTAAAGGGAAGACATCAAACAGGCCTCGAACTGTATTCCTGTGTTCAGAGGGATCCACCCTCATCGTGGGGAGGACGGAAGATTTTAAAGAGAGTGACAAGCACGTTTTGGAATTAAACAAAGGTCTTGGTTGCACGCATTGTGAAGGCGGCGTAAAGCCACACAGCTATGCATTTTGAAAGGGCGAGTTTGAGAGCTGAGGAGACGGCTCTGCTGGTAAAGGACTTCTACACGAGCATGTGGCCCAGATAAATTCTGGGGACGTGTGGCTGCCAGCTTGTAGTCTTAACAGGTGGGAGGCAGGGTCAGACTCCTCAGAGCAGGCTAGCGAGCCAGACAACAAATCCTTGAGCTTCAGATCCAAGTGCAAGAGCCTGACTCAGTATCCAAGACTGGTTGAGGAAGACAGGCACGTGAACACACATGCTCCCACAAGTACACATAAGCAAAGCATGCACACGAACACACATGGACATACACCTCACACACATACGCTTATGGCTGAGGCCCAGAGCTCGGCCATAGTAATCTATGCTGGTTCACACATCCAGGTGCCTCTAACAAAGAATGTGGGAGGAAGGAACAAGGCACAGGGCAGGCCAGGGCTGAAGAAGAGGGCAGGGTTAGGAGATGGACAGGGAGCTGGGGATATTGAGGTGCAGCCAGAGCATAGGGGGATACCCCAACAGCCTGGCCGAGCAGGTCAGACTTCTGAGTGCTAAGGGACGGCTGACTCCATTTTCTTTTTAGTTAAACAATGTTAGACTTTGATCATGTCCTTAGCTACAAGTCAGTTTTGTTTTTGGTTTTTTTTTTTGGGGGGGGGGACTGGCTCTTCATCAATAATCTTGTGAATTACACATCATCAATTGTTTCCATTGTTCTGAGAAATGACTGACCAGAAGATGTTTTGTGGTATGTCAACTGTCTGACCATAAACCCACACATGTACCCTTCCTGTGATCATAAAGATAACTGCAAAATTTTACTTTTAAGTACTGGCTGCTTGGTATAGGGGACTCTACCTTTAACCTGTGTTATTTATTTTTATTCTCCTACTATGGGAGACTGAAAATACAGCCCAGGCGTCATTAAATTTTTCCTTTCCAACATCTCAGTGTTATCTCCTGGTTTTTGACACTGTAACACTGAAATTGGGCCACTGCATGCTTGACCATGCCCTGAAAGAGATTCTTTGGGGGCCCAAGTCTCAAGGGCCAGTGAGCAAAAGTGTGAAGGTCTGGGCATAGTACACACATGTGTGGGTGTATGGTTTGAGAGTGGGGGAGGTGCTCACAAGGTCAACCATGAATAGGCGAGGGCTCATGAGGGGAGACGTTACTGTAGTGGGTATTTCACTGTGTGAGAATGTATGAGTGTACAGACGGGAGTGTAAGAATATGTGTGGGTGCAGGAGTTTGTGTGTGTATAAAGTAACAGTATGTAGGTGTGTAGGCCCTGGAGGAATAGTCCCCTCCACCCCAAGTTCATGGGTGAATGTTGTACCCCTTAACAAAGAAGCTTGAAGGCAGTCTGCCCTTCCAGAGGCAGCTTGAGTAACAGGCTCACCTGATAAAGCCCTTCAGGCCTTCTGTCTGTACTCCTCCAGACAGCTGGACAACCACCAACACACACACAGAGCCAAGAGTCCATGTGGGGGGGTCACACAAAGGTGATGAAGCCCGGGGGGGTCTGTCCTTCGGGGAACCCCCCCCTCCCCAGCGTCTGAAGGAAATAGAACATTAGGAAGCAGTGCTGACTCGGAGGAACAAGGAGAGGGACACTCACACAGGATATGGATGGGCAGATACAGGGTGGCTCAAGCTGGGGCGCCTTCTGCCAGGCTCAGAATTGATTCCCCACAGGCCGGGCAGAAAGCAGACCTAAGAGAAACCTTCAGCTTGCGATGGCACAAGGAGACAGGCACACCCGGGATCTTTTCACAAGTGTCCCTACAGAGTCACAGGTGCCCAACAAAGCGCTCTACCATCCCTTGCCACTTGGACGAAAGGCCCTGGGTGGCCAGGCCCTGACCATTGGCTGGTAATCAGGGGTTTCACCCACGTAGCTTGAGGTACAGAACACCGGACACAGTTCCCTGGGCTGATACCTCAACTCTGCAAGCTTGGCCTTGGGGCCTCCATCGTGTGGCTCCAAAGGAGACTGAGGTCAGGCTAATGGAGAGAAGTTTGACTTCTCCAAGCCTTTCTTCAAAGACAGATCCATAGCTTTTGGTTCAGAATTGGAAAAAAAATCCCATGTTCTCCTTAGAAAGGAAGAACTGTGTCCATGACAGCCTGACTCACACTGGCCAAGAGCGTCCATCCCGTGCCCACCTGCCGGCCTGCAGCCTCCCAGTTCTTACAAGTGACATTTGGAGCACAGCTGAACCTTCACAGAGTGTAGGGAACAACTGGCTTCTGGGCATTCCTTCACACAAGGCTCCACCCGAAGGGACCCTGGCATGAGGGTGTGGCCACTCAAGACCAGATTCCAACCAGCCAGTATCATTGCTTCTCAACGGAACTCCATAGGAAAGCTACAACTCACTGTGACGTTGGCCGCAGGGCCGGGAACAGCACCTGTCACATTCCCTACATCCTTCTCTCAGTGAGGGTGCCCAAGTACTGGGAGATAGTTGCTCCTGCTTTTAAGGGGTTCCTACCTACTCCAAGTGACTGCAGTGAGACCTGCCGTTCATCAAGGGTCTGCTGTTAGCCTGGCTTTGTGCAGACTTTAGTGAGTACTCCAAAGAGACATGCCACGGCCTTAGCAGGTAGCTTCCATCGATTCACCTCACTCATTTGGAAGCTCTGAGATGTTAAAGTACCCGCCTAGGGTCACAGAGCAAGAATCCAAAAAGGTGCACCGGACACCAAGCTGTCCCTGCTGCTCCAACACCGGGAACTGATTAGCAAGGACCTTAAGGATCTTCTTGTGGCGCCCACACAGTGGGGTTGGGTTTTAGCGGGAAAGAACCAATAGCCATTCAACCTTCTGCTTCGGCTTAGCCACAGCCTCCATCATACCGAGCATCCTCGGAGATGCTGGAATCCTGAGGACCCCTGTTCAAGACCCGAGTGGCTCTCTCTAGTTTTTGGCCATTTTCTAGCTGCTCGGTCAATCCACTGGGGCTTCTCTCCTGGCTTGGCTGCTCCTTAGGGCCCAGGCCCATTTCACAAATGAGAAAACTGAGGGCAAGTACTGAGAGCTTAAATTGGAAGTTAAGCTTGGGCCCCCTCCCTGCCCATAGCCTACCTTCATTGTGAAGGTCCCCATGAGGCTCTGCCCACTCCTGCTGGACGGCTTCCCGGCGGTATACCACGTGTGTCCTCCCTCCAGCCTCCTTCTCCTGCTGCCCTCGCTCTAGAGGCTCGATGAAGTAGTCTGAGCTGTCTGTGCGGATGAGGCCAGCCTGCGGGCCAGGGAGAACGAGAATAAGGCAAGAAATAGAAGAGGTGAGAATGGGGGACACAAAACAGACACATGTGGGGGCTCTCCCTGCAGATGTCCCATGGGGAAGCACAGAGAAATTAGGAAGGCTGATCGTGGGTGGGGGACCCCCATTTTAAGCGCAGAAGGACCTGCCTTGCTTGTTCTAGTCGTTTGAGGCTTCATGTGAACAAAGAGTTCTATTATTACTTTTCAAGGTAAGCGGGCGCACACAGCTAGGCACAGTATTCTGACAGTATCCTACTCCCCTTAAAAGCAAAAGGGAAAACACCAGAACAAAATGGAAAACCAGTCTGTGGATAGGTGTGGACCCTGCTCCAGTACAAAGGGTTATTGTTTCAGCCCCAAAGCGCATGTGTATGATACGGCAGGGGGCTATGGGCCCCACAGGAATTTAGCCAGGATGCTGCACCAAGGACCCAAGGACACAGGCTCCACTTTCAATCTCACATTCTGTCCACATCAAAATATTCCCTTAAAAAGAAAAAAAAATCAAATCAAGGGCTGGCCTTGGAAATCAAAATACAAAAATCTAACCTTGGCCAAAGCCAGAAAATGTGCTATTAGCCACCAACCAAGACCATAATGAAAGAGGCCAATAAAGCGTATAAAGAGATGTGTGTTAATATACATATGCCTGCACATGTGTATAGACACACACACATGCACGTCACCTCCATAAAGCAGGCCAGCCCACCTACCATGGTGCGCGGAAAACAGCAGATAATGTTTAATAAATAAATATTTGTTGAATTCATTACTTGTTCTAACAAATACCCACTGAAAGCCCTCAGTATCCCGTACACCGGGAGCCCAGCTGCGAACACAGAGCCGAGCTGAGCTCCAAGGCACATTTTATAAGCTGACGAGTCTTCTCCATTTGAACCACAACCCCCTCCTTTCTTAAAGCAGCCACTGCACACCGTTCAATTCCACCCACCTCCCCAGCTCAGCCTGTTTGGGAGCTGAGCCTCAGGGAAGTCCTTCCAAGGCCCTGGTGCACCTGCCCAAGCAGCATTGGGCTCTTTTCATTCGCTACTGAAGCAGAAAACCAAGCTGGTCAGGACCGAGACGGTCACCGTCACACCTCATTACAGACCCGTCCGGGAGGCCAAGAAATGCTCCAGGGAAAAAATGGTGGCATTGTGACAGTGTGTGACCTACCCAGGCTCCATTTCGTCAGGTAATGGGATGGTCTGAGAACATCCTGGCGTTTTTGTTAAAATACCAGGGACAGGACTCTCGGGCTGGGAAGACTGAGTATAAAGCACTTGCTGAATAAGCCTGACAACCTGCATTCAGATTCTCAGAACCCACATAAAAGCTAGACACAGTAGCCCAGGCTACTCCCACAGTCTCAGCATGCCTGGGTGGGGGACTGGAAGCTGAGGCAGGGAGACCTCAGCTATCCTGGCATAAGCACCATGAACAAGAGATCCTGTTTAAATCAAGGTAGAAGATGACCGGACCCAAGCTTGTTACTCTCTGATTGCATGCATGCTGTGGCGCGTGAATGATTGCATGCACACGCTTGCACTACACACACACAAGCACACACACACACACACCATGCAATGTCAGCATTATCATTCCTTCAAAAGACTCAGCACCTACCGCTTGCTCCGGGAAGCAGACAAATAAGGCTCAGCCTCTGGCTCTGGAAAGGAGCCAAGGACGAGGAACGTCCAACCCTGCCCAGCACTAGGACAGGTGTGGTCCCAGGGGATGGGTGTGCACCCGCTACCTAGTTACAAGAGCTAAAAACACAAACTGACACCCCTGCCCAAAGGGGTCTGTGTTGGCCCCATGGAAATACTAGCCAGAATAGGGACTAGAAGCAAGAGGTTTGAATGGTCTAGGCTTCCTGGCACCAGCTTCATTCTCTCCCACGTTGACAGCACACCTCCACTCTGCCGCCAGACAGCGCAGTCTGAGGAAGAGCGGTGGTGGCTGCAGCCGTCAATCAGGCACCTGGAGACTGGCAGCCTGGGCTAGACCCCATGGCTTGATGAACGGAAATGAATGCATAAGAGGAAGGGAGAACGTGGTAGGGCGGTCGAAGAAAGCCACCCAAGATGGAAAGGGCATGTTAGGTGGACGGGGGCCTTGGGCAGCATACAAAAGCAGGGACTGTGCCATGGATCAGAGAGGCATTGGGGGTCACAGGCAGAAGCTGAGCAACGACAAGAAATAATGGCTGTGGTGATTTGAAAGAGAATGGCCCCCAAAAGGAGCAACGCTAACGGGAGGTGTGGTCTTGCTGTAGTAGGTGTGGCCTTGCTGAAGGAAGTGCTTCACTGTTGGGGCAGGCTTAGAGGTCTCCTAGGTTCAAGTTACAGTCTAGTGTCTCTTAGATCACTTCCTGTTGCCTGGAGTCAAGATGTAAGGACTCTTAGCTCCAGCACCATGCCTGCCTGCTGCCATGTCCCACCATGATGATAATGGACTAAATCTCTGAGTATAAAGCACTTGCTGTATAAGCCTGACAACCTGCATCCAGATTCTCAGAACCCACATAAAAGTTACACACAGTAGCCCAGGCTCATCTGGACCAGGATCTGCCCTGGGGGTCCTTTCCTAATCCCACCTGAAGTTCTTGGCTTCTGGCGGAATCTGACTTTTAAGAACAAGAATACTCAGTCTCACCTCTGGCCAGCTGTTCCCATGGACACCTCCCACCATGAGTGTGACAACAGAGGAGAACCAAAGCACAGGGCTCATAAAGGGAACAGTGCCCTCCTACTCCCAGGGTGACTTCCCATCTCTCAACCAGAAAGGACACTCAGCCCACACTAACCTGCCTACCACACCCCCTCAGCTCTCTGACACCTCAAACTCCTCGGTCCTGTCTGCTTAGGCTCACGCCTTGACCCAGGGCAGAGCTTGAGAATGCACCCCCCCCCAAAAAAAAACAATTTACTAACTATGGCAAAAGAGCTAGACCCAGCAACTAGGGGCACACTTTGTGACTATGCGTCTCATTGGTCCCCAGAAATCAAGAGCAGAGAACAGTCCAAAGATTGTTCTTATCCCATTTGGGGCATGATGCCTAGGCCTAGGCCAGATCTGGGCAGTCTCTGGGCCTCAGAGACCCTGGTCTTGGAGAGAGGATGAAGAGGCAAGCCTGGCCCTGGACCCCAGCTCCAGCTATCCCTAACCTTCATGGAGACCTCGGGTCCCCACTGGGCAGCACAAACCCTGACCCTTCCCCACCAGCTTTTCTTGCCTCCCTGACACACAGAGAGGCTTGGCACAAGTCCCCTTGAATCCCTGCCCTGGCCAGGAAGCCAGGCACGGCGCAAGGCCATCATCCTGGCAAGCAGGGCCTCCTGGCTCCCTGCCTCCTCACTAAACCACCCCGGCTCTCAATTTATGCGACGTTTATATTTCTGAAAAGTGGTAGCTAATTTTAAAGCACTAAAATCAAATCAAATTTCTGGATAAAACATCAAGGAAAAGGGGGGGAAAGGATTTGTGGAAGGGCTGGGAAACGAATGCCGGGCCTAGCTATTTCCACCCCGCTGCTTCTTCTTTCACAAACAGTACGTAGGAAATGCACACTATAAAAGCTCCTCACACAACAAAAGCAAAACAAAGAATGAATCCTTGGTTACCTCTTAGAGAGCCAGATACCAGGTGGGCCCTCAGCCAGTCGCTCAGGAATGGAAACCCTCAAGGGAAGGCCAGGCCACCCTAGCCTTGCATTGAACTCCCTTCAGTGTGGTTCTCTCTGCAGTGTCCTTCCTGAGAGGCATTACGGCTAGTGGGGGCAGACATACATCACTTCAATAGCAAAGGCAACAGCTTTCTCTCTGTCTGCATCCAGAGGCCTCCAGGCCACACTGAGGTTCTCCCCAGTTGTCCAGGGCAGGGAAGAACTCACAATTTCAGTGGAATCCCAGGGCACCTGAAGAAGTGGTCACATGACAACTGAGGTGGGGAGCGGGGGTTTAGAAATCACCTTGTGTAAAGCCGGGCAGTGGTGGCGCAAGCCTTTATTCCCAGCACTCAGGGGAGGCAGAGGCAGGCGGATCTCTGTGGGTTCGAGGCCAGCCTGGTCTACATAAGTTCCAGGACAGCCAGATCTGTTACACAGAGAAACCCTGGCTTAGAAAGAAAGAAAAAAAGGAAGTAAGGGAGGGGAGGGAGGGAGGGAGGGAGGGAGGGAGGGGGGAGGGAGGGAGGGAGGGAGGGAGGGAGGGAGGGAGGAAGGGAGGGAGAGAGGGAAGAAGGAAGGAAGGAAAACACTATGTGACCTGCTATGGACCTAACTGAGCAAGTTCAGTTCATGACCGGTAGTCATCTACCATCAGGATAAAGTCCAGATATTTCAGTAGAAAATGGAAGCCAAATTATTTTGAAATTTGTTCATAAGTGTGAGTTTGCATGTATAAGCATGTTAACTCCAAAGATACATGTATGTACATGGAGATCTAGAGATAAAGGGACACTGAGACAGCAAACAAACCTCCAGGGTGACCACAGGAAGGCTTGGGCTAAGTGTTCTCAAACAAAATGGAAATCCAAGCTTAGAAATAGGCCAGGCTCGACTCCTGTGAGCATGGCTGTCTCTTCGGCAACACCACACGCTCCTCTGCTAGACCCTCAACACTGAAGCCCGGCCACAGATCTCCCCTCCCTACCCAGCTGCGGCTCCAGGCTCACGGGAAAGAGACACCTACACTCGCTGCCCCGTGTCTCACCATCTCCCTGTCTCTCTCTCTCCACAGCAAACGGGCTTCTGGAGCCACCACTCCCTGAAGTGCTCACCTAGGACTAAACTGTGGCTAAAGTTGGCTAGCGCTTCTTTGCCCTGGCCTGGTCTCCTCTAAGCATACACTCTCCCTAAGCTTATCCCCTATTCTTGTTTGAAAAACCTCATGCAGGCATCTAATTCCTGATCATACCAGCCATCCCATCCTTCTCCGTGTGTGTGTGTGTGTGTGTGTGTGTGTGTGTGTGTGTGTATTCCTTTCATGTTTACCCAACAACCCCCTGGACAGAGAGCGAGCCAGATTTCCACCAGCCAGGCAAACTTCAAAGAACTCTAGGCTTGTGTCCAGACCTACTCTCCCTTCCTTCTTTGACCCATCTATGGGGGGGAAAAACCCAAGATAGGCTAAGACTCAAGACCTGCAACTCCTGGTACCCTAATCCTGCAGTCAGTTCAGCACCCCAGGGTCCTTCAGGGCCCTGACCATGAAAGGCTATGCTGGACTATTGTCTCTGAGATATGGCATGAGAGAAGTGCCATCCATCTGCCACCTTAGCGTGGGATTCCCGTCAGGGCTTCTCTATTCCCCGGGCATGATGGGGACCAGTCAAGGAAAAAAAAAAAAAAAAAAGACAAGCCTCTACTAGTCTTAATGAACTCATATCTGCATGATACAACTTGAACAACTTGATAATTAAGGCAAACAACCCAATTTAAAAATAGGCAAAGGACTGCCGGGCGGTGGTGGCACACGCCTTTAATCCCAGCACTCGGGAAGCAGAGGCAGGTGGATCTCTGTGAGTTCGAGACCAGCCTGGTCTACAGAGCTAGTTCCAGGACAGGCTCCAAAGCCACAGAGAAACCCTGTCTCAAAAAAAAAAAAAAAATAGGCAAAGGATCTGAGTAGCCATCTCTCCAAGGAATATATTTAAATGGCCAATGAAAAGGTGCCCGGTGTCATTAGTCAGCAGGGGAACTCAAATCCAAACCATAGTGAAATGCTGCTTCACACCCACCAGGCTGGCTAGAATCAAAGTAAGATAATAACAAGTGTTGGCAAGAACGAGGAGACACTGGAGCCGTTACACACTGCTGGTGGGAATGTAAAATGTACAGCCACTTGAAAGCAGTCTGGCAGCTCCTTACACAATTAAACAGCTTTAATACAACTTGCAGAAAATCCCCTCCTGAGTAGAGACCCAAGACAAACAAAAACACGTCCACACAAAAAAACTTGCCCACGAACTGTTGACATTTATTGTCAGCTTGGCTGGATCCAGAACCACCTAGGAGACACACTTCTTGACTGGTTTGGGAAGGCATTTCCAGATAGGTTTAACGGAGGGAGACCCACCCTGAATGTGGGCAGCAGCATCCCACGGCCCCAATAAAAAGGAAAAATGGGGACAGCAAGCTGAGTGGCGGCCTTCACCTCTCTCTGCTGCCTGAACAAAGGTGCAGTGTGGCCAGCCGCCTCACAGGCCCGCCGCCTTGTCTCCCCACCACGACAGGCTGTACCTCTTCTTAAACCCTGCCAGACATTTCGTCATAGCAACCAGAAGAGCACCGAACACCAGCACTTACAGAAGCATTGTTCATAGCCATCACAAAGGGCAAGTTGTCCAGACGCCTACCGTCAACATGACATATCTGTGCAATAGAGCTGACCATAAAAATGAATGAAGTCCTGATGCATGCCACAGAGCAGATGAGCCTGAAAATGCTGGGCCATGTGAAAGACGCCAGATACGAAAGGTGACAAATTCTAGGAGCGCCTTTACAGGAAAGGAAATAGGAAAATGTGTGGAGAGAGCAGGTGAGTGGCTGCAGGGAGGAGGGATATGACCAGGGCAAGAGGTAAGGGGCAACCTCTTCTCTATGAGCCAGCGAAAACTTTGTGTTGGCTATGGAGACAGTGGAGCATGCCTGTCTACAGAAAACCCCCTGAAAGCCTGGTGTGGTGGTGCACTTCAACTTAGCACTCAGGAAGCAGAGGCAAGCTAATCTCTAAGTCTGAGGCCAGCCTGGTCTACAGAGCTAGTTCCAGGGCAGCTAGGACTACACATAAAAACCCTGTTGAAGAAGAAGAAGAAGAAGAAGAAGGAGGAGGAGGAGGAGGAGGAGGAGGAGGAGGAGGAGGAGGAGGAGGA
>NW_026067892.1:19318818-19365593 GCF_014885135.2 Alexandromys fortis | reverse complement strand
AGAGGGGAGGGGGAGGAGGGAGGGGAGGGGGAGGGGAGGGGAAGGGAGAAGGAGGAGGAGGAGGAGGAGGAGGAGGAGGAGAAGGAGAAGGAGAAGAAGAAGAAGAAGAAGAAGAAGAAGAAGAAGAAGAAGAAGAAGAAGAAGAAAAGAAAAAAGAATAAGAAAGAAAAGAACGATCAAATTCACTGAATTGTGTGCTCTGAACGGGTAAACTGCATGGCGTATGAGTCACATCTCAGTAAGGCAGCTGCGGACTCGGGGAGACTAGAACACAAGAGGAGACACACTCACAGCACCCAAGCTGCCTGCTTCCTCAGAAGTGTGAGTCAGCATGGCTCAGACGAAAGCCCAGGGATGCTGCAAACTCAAACCTGATGTGAGGCCCCGACTGCGGGCGATCTGCTAGAGGCAAGGGCAGCCAAGGCCTCGGCCTGAGCCCAGGAAAGTCTGCAGGCTGATTCAGACTGAATTGCAGTCTTGACAACAGGCAGCAGCATGGAGCCCTTACAGGATGGGGCTGAAAAAGCCAGACTTGTCCTCAATGGGTATGCTCTACCGTCCCCCCAGCCAGCAACATGAGGGCTCCCAGGACAGGACAAGCGCTGGTAGAAACATCAGGAATCCAGAGTCTCCACCAGTTGGGGCTATTGCCTGGGATGGGATGGCCACTGAGTCTGTTTCCAGGGTTGTGACCTCTGCGGGCTCTGGGAGGGGCTAAACCTAGCTCATCTGTAGCAATATCGTGGGTAATATGAGGAAATGCAGAGACCCTAAGTTCAATGACTTGTCGTTCAAATCTTGGCTCTGCTGTTCATCCAGGTGATCTTGGGCAAGGTGACATTCTGTGCACGTATCTGGTAAAGAGGTAATTACACATGCCAGATAACATTTCTGCCTTCCAGTGACAGATGTGGAGAATCTAAATTTTCTGTTGTGGTTGTCTTTAACATCACTCAAAACTATGTTTTAGAGCAGTGGTTCTCAACCTCCTAGTGCTGTGACCCTTTAATATACACATTTGTAATGTGTATAATACACATTTCGTAATGACCCCCAACCATAAATTATTTTCATTACTATTTCATAACTGTAATCTGCTACTCTTATAAACTGCAATGTAAATATCTGTGTTTTCGGATGGCCATAAGAGACCCCTGTAAATGGGTCCTTTGACCCCCAAAGAGCCACAAGCCACAGGTTGAGAATCAATGTTTTAGAGCCTGGGGGCTCAGAAAGGGGATGGTGGGCCCAGAGATGGGAGCCCAATTCTTGAATCCCAGAAAGGTTTGTCTCTTACTCCTGGCTCTGCCACAACCTGGCTTTTACCCGCTCAGATCCTCTGCCTGGAAATGGGAAGACATTCCCAAGAACTGGGGGAGGGTGGGCACATCTCACAGGCAGGAAAAGTCCCTAACAAGAATAGGAGGCCGGCAGAGGGTAACTTTACCCAGGTGTGATTTCTTTCTATTTAAAATGCTGTATTGTCTGACTGGCTTATGGCTTCCTTCTCTCAGAAGGCAACGGAACTCTACAACTCCCCTCCCCTAAAGCAGTTTCAAAAAGGAGACTGTGGTCATCAGCCTTTCGTGGCTGTGACAAAATGTCTGAGAAAATCAAGTTTAAAAGAAGGAAAGGTACATGTGACTCATGGTTCCGATCCATGGGGGTTCAGAGTCTGTGGTGGCACCGGGTGGCACGTCAGAGGACATGGGGTACAGTAAAGCGGCTTATCTCATGGTGCCAGGAAGCAGTTGGGGGTCTCCAATATATCTGTTCAAGAGTCTGCCTTCAACGGCCTAACTTCTGTTAGTCTCTGCCTCCCAGCAACAGCACAAGTTGGTGACCAGACCTTACCACTAGAGCGTCTGGGGGAACATTCTAAATTCTGACCACAGCACCGCTACAATGGACTCTTCCTTCTCTCCCACCAAGTGGTGGTGAGGCTCCATGGGGGATTGGCACGTCTGAGACCCCATTCGTGCTAAGTGGCACAGGTCTTCTCCAAGCCTCGATTTCTACATCTGAAACCAAAGGGTTGGGGGTGGGGGATAAAATGAGGGAGGGACAGGACGATGTCTCCTGAGGTGTGACGCCAGCAGGGTGGGGTTTTCTGTTTTCTTTCCTGATCCCCCATGATCTGACCTTCACTTCTCTGTCAAATACGTGGCTATGACAACCGTCCTCCCGCTTGGACGCTCAATTTCAATCATCCGAGGAATTTGCAGATCTTTTGTCACCCAGGCTATGCCCCGGACCCGTGACATCATAGCTCAGTTGGAGGGGCCTGGACATCAGTATGCCCTCAGAGTTACCCAGGTGGATTTCCACACACAGTCAGGACCGAGAACCACACACCCCAACTGAAAGCTTCCATTCCATGAGATGGTTCTCAGAGGGATGACTAAGGGCTTCCAGGTCTTCTTCACCAGATGGGCGGGTCAACATGGGGGGTAGTCAGAAGAAACGCAGAAAGCCAGCAGGCAATAGAAAGCCCAGCGAACCATCTGTGCACGCCCCGAGTGGGGGTAAGCCAAGCCAGGGTGGTTCTGCATGCCTCTGCCATTGGGAGCATCCCCACCCCCGGAGGGAGCGACCAAGAATTCTCTCCATCTCAGGACCTCACTACCTCCTCCCCACAAAGCCAACACCTCTGAGAGAAAAGTCACTGCCCAAGCAGGGCAGTGGTGGCGCACACCTTTAATCCTATCACTGGGGAGGCAGAGGCAGGTGGATCTCTGTGAGTTTGAGGCCAGGCTAGTCTATAGAGTGAGTTCCAGGAGGAGTTCCAGGATTGCCAAGGCTATACAGGAAAACCCTGTCTTGAAAATCCAAAAAGTGGAAGAAGAAAAAAAAAACTATCTAAGACTGTCTTCAAAGACAAGGAGGGTCTTGAGGTCCAGGAAATGGTTGAAGGGTTATGACCTGCAGATGGCCAACAGCAAGTCAGGCAAGTCAAGTGACTACCCAAGGTGAGGAAGACCACAGTGCAAATATGTTCATGCCCCTCTGTGGTTTTGATGGTGATGACGATAATGATGACAATGACATAGGTGGTGACAATGAACTGTCCTCTATTGCCAACCAGAACTCAGTTGGCTAGTAACATTAACAGCTTGGTAAATACACTTAAAGGAGGGATGGCTATTTTATTTCCATGCATGCCAGCTCCAGAAGGAGGGGTCCTGGTGTAAGTGGCAGGGTAGGGTTAACACCTACAGGTGTCTTGAGCCTCCCCTTCCTCCGCAAACCACGTCCTGGAGGCCATCCAGAGTCAGAGCATTTCTCCCTGGGGGCCGAAGCCACCATGTTTCCATTTCCCTATGCCCAGAAGCCACATGGCTCCAAGGCTCCCCCATCCCACTCCATCCTTGCCACAGCCCACCATGATCGGACTGGGAGCTCTGCCTGGCCCCTTGCTTGGCTCCCAGTCCTGGCAGCAACTGTGGCTTCAGGACGAGGAGACAGGAAGCAGGCCTTCAGTGCCAGAAGGCAACGTGGCTGCCAAGCCTTGAACTGAGGAACAGCTCCCTGCACGGAGGCCCTGCTGTCTGCTCCCTGTGGGCTCAGATGCCAACCAGAACACTTGGGGCAGCTCCAGCAAAAGGGTACAGACAGCCCCCTCAGCAGGGGAGAGCCAGCCAAGGGAGAGCCCAGAAGTCCTGCCGTGGCTCTATATCTCTCCCATATTAGATAACAAGTATAAACGTCTATCTCAGACTCTGACACAGGGTCAGTCTGTGGCGAGTGATGGATGAGCTCTTGTGGCAGCCTAGGAGAAGGATCCTGTGCGAGTCAGGGAAGCACAGGAGAGTAGGGAGTCGGGTATGCCAGACACCCAAATCCCATGTCAACAGGCTCCAGCCCCAGTGACCCTGACAACACACTGATCCTCTGGGAACCCCCAGTTCCCTCTACCGAGGTGCAAGAGCAGACGAAATACAAATAAATTCTCCTTGGGGACTGCATGGCTAGAATGTTTCATATCGCCAGGCTTCTGACACCTCCGCTGTGTGACTTTCAGTTACCAGCAGCACAAATGTTTGTGCTGCAGCCGTAAGGCCGCTCACCTGCAGCATTATCCATCCATTCATTCATTCACTCCATCCATTCATTCATTCACTCATCCATCCATCCATTCACTAGTTCACTTGTTAACCATTCATCAGGGAGCAGTCATTCTAAATACTCTCCATACAATTAAAAAAAAAAAATAACGTGTCCCTATACCCGGGGAAATGGCCCAGTGGGTGAGATCACTTGCACAAATGAGGACCTAGCATCAAATCCCCAGTATGTATGTAAAGAGCTAAGGGCAGTGTGCTAGGGAGGCAGAGACAAGGGGCTTGCTGGCCAGCCAGTCAGCCTGGCTGAAAACAATAAGTTCTGGCCAGATTCAGTGAGAAGTTGTGTCTCAAACAAATGATTGATAGAGGAAGCCATCTGACATCTTCCTCCCATTTCTCTCTTCTCTCTCTCTCCCTCTCTCTCTCTCTCTCTCATTCATACACACGCACACACACACAACTTCACATTGAACTACCACTTCACTGAGATGGAGACAGACAACAAACACATCTATAGAACTATAGCATCCCAAAGAGGACCGTGGTAGGTGATATAAAGCAGTTATAAAGGCCCCTGGGACTCGGATTTTACCCGTGGTGCGGCAAATTGAAGCTGGGGCCTTGCAGATGCTAGCATGCTGTCACCGAGCTACATCCCTCGCCCTCTTATGAGTTGTTTAAATTCTGGGACAGGATCTCACTCAGTAACCCGGGCCAGCCTTGAACTCGGGCAGGCTTTCGTTTCTTTTTAAATAAGATAGAGCCTCGTGCTGTAGCTCATGTAGCTTGAAACGCTCTATATAACCCAGGCTGGCACCAAACTTGTAGCAATTCTCTTGGCTGAGCCTCCCGGGTAGAGCTGGTTACAGGCATATGCCACCAAGCCCGAGGAGGTTGGACTATGGCCATTACTTTTGACACTAGAGAGATGACTCTGTGGTTGAGAGCTCTTGTGGAGGAGCCGGGTTCAGTTCCTAGCCCCTATATGGTTGTCCACAAGCAGCTGTAACTCCAATTACTAGGAATCAGACACCCTCTTCTGACCTCCTCGGGCACGCATACGGGGCACAGACATACATGGAGACAGAACACTCGTACACATAAAATTAAATAATAATAACCATCTACTTTCCCACAACAGTGGCCATAGTTAAGGGGCCAGCAGGAACTGTGGGGACAGTAACCCCACATCTCCAGGCCAGGAGCCTTCTGGAAGCAGTCTGTGTCCTGACAGATGCTCTCACCTACAGACCTCCCTCTTAAGCCAGCCTATCTAAGTGCCTGCCACAACGTCACTGAAAGCTATGCAGACCACAAGACTTGCCATGTTCTATGACACGCAGTGAGTTATTTCATAGCGGCCCACGATGAGATCTGAAAATGGATAGAGGACAAACCATGTGATTTGAGGCTAGGAAACCAGAAAGTTTCATTGGATCTAAAGCCCCCATATAACATGGGCCATTGACGCGTCATTTTTCTCAGTTAGACTCCAAGTTCTAAGGAAGATAATGCTATATAGAAGGCTGGCAAGTTAGCTCTTGGATCAGGAGCCTTAAAAACACCTCATTTAGCACCCTGCCGATCCCAGGAGACCCCAGAACAGCCCTGTGGCTTTCAGTATCCAGGATCCTGAAGCTGTTGCTACCATCTCACTGGCCATCACTGGCCTTGAATCACCACCCCTGTGAACTTTATCCTTTTCCATTGAGTCAGGAGAGGCTGAGGGACGGTGGGAGGTGCCTTGGCAATCCCACCCACCCCGAGAAGGCATTCACTTGCTTTGTATGTACCCTGGGTCTCTTCCCATCACTGGGGTTTGCTTTCTTAGCTGGGAAATAAAGAGGGAGACTGAGCCCCAAGAGCCTCTTCCAGACATAGTTTCTTCAAGGACGGGAAGGGGCTGTACTGAGCTGAGACCAACTACAGAAATTTTTGTGCTAGGGTCATCTTCAGACATGGGTAGCTGACCTGCCAGGGATGAGACATCATGTGGACAACGGTGTGATGGGTTCAGGTTTTTCAAGGCAGGGAAAGGCCTATGTGCTGTTTCTAACAGCGTGCCAGGGACCTGGCAGGACCTTCATAACTTTCCATTGCAGAGCTGGGAGAGCTCCTGCAGGCGCTCACTGAGAGCCCACCCAGGTCTCTCCCATGGAGACCAGGAGGTCCACCAGCCCCAGCCACCTCCCCTCCAGCCACAGCCTGGAGATACAGCGAAGGAAGAAAAATCAACATTTTTGCCCAGCAAGTCCCTAACCAAAGACTAAGCCAGCTCCCAGGCCCATTGCAGCCCCGTTTTAAGGTAAAAGGACTCTAGTTCAGAGGTGGCTGGGACCTAGTGGTGGGAGAAAAAGGAGGACTGGATCCTGCCTTCTGGGCCCCTCCCCAACCCCACCCTATGCCACTAAAAATGTAGCATTTGCAGAGTGGGAAAACAGAACCAGATGTGACAAATCTTACACATGTGGCCACTTCCGCACCAGACCTTGACTCTGAGAGACACTGAAGACAGACAGGGAGCACTGTGTAGCCGACTCCCTTAGAAGCCCAGGACAGGGCCTTGAGGACCAGGACCCGGGGAGACAGGCTCAGCTGATAGTCTGGATTCTGGGTAGACCCAGTGAGGAGATAGCCCTGACCAAGAAGCAGAGACCCCATTCTGAATCCTGGAGCCCCTCCAGTACCCACAAAAAATTGGCCTCTACCGGAACCCCATGTTCTTCCAGACACAGAGCATCAGTAGCCATGATGAGCAACCCTTTGGGTCACTTGATGTCACCTGGACACAGTCCCAATCTTGATCCTTGGGCCTGAAAGTGTCCCAGCCTATCAGCTCCTGAGGGAACCCTTCCCAGGAGGTAAACTGGGCCTTCTACAACCCTTGTTTGCTACCTAAACACTCTCAGGCCTTCCTGAGTCCGTCCTTCACGTTGCCGTCAAGAGCCCACACATGCATCCCTATTGATGATGTTTGGGCAGTTCTAAGGCAATGGCACCTCCTCCCCTAAGCCTGTCTAAGCAGGGGCTCCACCCTCATTTGACCTGTGACCTGCACCCGAAGCAGTGACCCTCATCGCCCACTCTACCATCCAGCCCAGTGAGCACCTAGGCTAGACCATATCGTGCACTGCAGTTAATTCCTGCCTATCACCAGGGATGAACACAGCTAATAAATAAAGGCAATAAAAATTTTAAGTGTAAATTCTAGAGACGGGAAACAACTTATCCAAGGTGACATAGCTAAGGGGGGGGGGTATTTACACAGAGGCCACGGCAATCAGCAACACCATCCTAGGCACGTTCAGCTCCAGGCCCACCCATCCACCAGCCCTGGCCACCAAGCACAAGCGTCGTCAAGTGCACTGCACCCTGTGGCCCTGTAAGGTACACCTCCACAAGTAGTCAGAGTCCCATGGCCCTGGTCCCTGCAGCATCTAGCAGTCAGCCACTTGTCAGCAGATCAGTGAACTGGTTCAACAACAAGGACAGTTCCTGAGGAGGTCTGAATAGTTCTGCTCACCCCCTTCATACCTTAGCTCGGGCCCAAGATACACAGACAACGAAGCATCTCCCCATGCCTCGACCCAGGTGTGCATGCAGACAGACTCAGGGGAAGAAGCACAGAAAGGATAGCTCATCCAGATCTGCATAGGTTTTTGAGTACAGCCACCAGCACACCCGACAACAGTGGTTCTCAACCTTCCTACCGCTGGGACCCTTTAATATAGTTCTGAACATTGTGGTGGTCCCCCAATCATAAAATTATCTTCATCACGACTTCTTAACTGTGATTTTGCTACTGTTATGAATCATAATGTAAATATCTGATATGCAGATAGCCTTAGGTGAGCCCTGTAAAAGGGCCATTTTATCCCCCCCGAAATGTGTCATGACCCACAGGTTGAGAACCACTGACCTAGGCTATGACTTCCTCAGCCCTGTTTCAGTCTGGGCCCGGAGGTCCCAGCAAGTAGCTTATTGGTGGTTTCCTGTTGAATAAAAGCATTAAAAGGTACTATCCCACTACAGCTACCTCACACCTGGCAGAGCATGGCAGCCAGCAAGGGCATGGTGGTGGCACTGTGTACCATGTCCTTGGGAATGGGTAGGGGGTGAGGGCTGTGAAAGGAACTCGATGCTCAGAAGGAGGGAAAGTTTTGTCCCTTACCAATCCATCACAGTTGCTGATGGCAACGGCTGCCCCGGGCATTCCAGTGACACCTCCAGTGTACACACATTCCTGCTGTAGGGGTTGTCGGAAGAGCTCCCGGAAGTCCTCGTGCCATTCCACAGGGGCGCCCGGTGCCACCAACCTCCGGTTGGGCTGCAGGCGCAAGTGAAGCAGCTTCCCAAAGACAGTCACGTTGAAGTAGAGGAAGTGGTGCCTTGGACCACCAGGCCTCAGAGTCTCTCTTTCCAGTCTCGGGGGGCTGCGAGCCACCCGGAGGTGGCTATGCGAAGTGGCTGCTGTGGGGGCTGAAACCACATGGGACAAGAAGCGTCCCCGAAAATCCGTGCTACAGGGCACAGTCACGACGTAGTCACGGAGTTTCCCAGAGTGGTGCGGGTCTGTCGGAGGTAAACACAGAGTCACTTCATGGTACGCTGTACAAAGGTAAGAGAAATCTGGGAATTCCCTTTGGGGAGGGGGAGATAGACAGGCAGTGGTGAGCATCACCTATCACAGAGCCCTTAGCCCAAGTTCATTCATTTTTCTCTCCATTACTTCCTGAGCCTGTACAGTCACCCATTCAGGTAGACATAAATTTGTGAACGTACATTATTTCTGTAGCTGTCCGGTCTTTTTTTTTTTTTTATATTTAGCAGAACTAAACAAATGATGTCAAACAGAGTCCCATCACCATAGCAACAAGCCTTCCAACTTTGAGCACTGCTTAGAAAGGGCTGAAATTCCAGACCTGCCTCAACTCCCCCAGTGTACTGAAGTCACCAGCCTGGGGTAGAGACCTTGCCACGCTCCCAAGAATGCCGCTGCCAAAACAAACACACCTAGAAACCCAGGGGATCGGGGCCCTTGACACAGATAAAGGAAGGGCTGGAGAAGGCGCCGTTATATATTTTCCCGAGGTTAGAAAGGAAACTTTTTTAAAAGCAGCGAAGTGGCTGTGAGACATCTGCACTGCCCAGCCCCAAGCAGGATAAATATAGAGCTTCAAAAATAAGAGACACGGGGGGTGACCTGCCCACTTGGGCTGACTGAAGTGTGAGGTCATGGCCCTGCGCTGTCGGCCATTTGCCAGTCAGTGGGCCCCATCCTCATGCAGTCCTCTCTCTGTGTGCACAGCCAGGCAGGAATGACAGCTCACTGGCTCCCAGGCCTGGTGATTCATGGACACAAGTTGGAAGGAATTTCCACTTCTCCATAGTCCTATCTCTCGCCACTCCAGCTAACAGCACTGATAAAACACACAGAGAAGGATGCTCCTTTAAGATTTCCCGGGGGGCCATTGTAAATGGGGGGGTGTCCCTTTATCTTTTCGCTGTGACAGGCAAAGGAACCCAAGACTGTGTAAAAGGGGTCCCACTTGCGCACATGAACCTTCCCTAGAAATGACAGAGCCTTTCTGTATGCCCCCAAAGCACCCAAAGGGTACCCATGCTGTAAGATGTATGTGGTATGTCTCTGGTCTATGCCTGGGAGACAACCTATAGTATCTGAGGATGCTATGTCGTGGGCTTGGAGGGGAATAGGGGAAGAGCCTTTTTTTTCTGATCAGAAGCAACGGTGCCCACAGTTTTCTGCTGTGGGAAGCAATCACCTGCTAGCCTGATTCCGTGTGGGACAACCAGACATGCACACTCAGACACGCACGTGCACACAGTTCCACAAGTGCTACCCAAGTTGGAGACAAGGCATTAAAGATCAAGAGACGTGGGGGAAGAGAGGGGGAGGGGTAGCTCACTGTGACTTTTTCTCAGGGGCAGAGACGCGTGTTCCCAAACCCCTCCTGCAGGTCACTTCGCCAGTGACAGAATGGGGCAGAAATGGCTAAAAGCAGCCAAAACCAAGCAACTCGGTCTGAACCTGGTGCACACCACCTTCCACCCGCCTCGAACCCTGCTAGGCTGGCTCCTGCATCCTGGGGCCACTCGGACCCCTAGTACCCCAGAGACCCCCACGTCCCCGCGCTACCCGCACGCACGCACGCACCTGGGGTCTGACTGCCCGCGGCCGCGCAGAGCGTGCAGTACCAGGGCAGCAGGCAGGGCAGCAGCGCGCAGAGCCGAGCCATGTGGCCGCGCGAGGACGGGAACGGGCAGGCGCCCGAGTGCCCGGTCTGCCAGATCGCAGAGCAGCCGGCTGCCTCCGCCTCCTGCCGGCCAGCTCCCGGCCCCCACGGCAGGGCGCCCGCACTGGTAGCTCCAGCTGCAGCCGCTCTGTCCGCCCGTGCTGTCCCGAGCCGCCCGGACTCGGCGAGACCGGCTAGGGGCGCGGGGCGGGTACACGGGCAGGGCGGGCCGCGCGGCTCGGGCGGGGGGCGCGGGCGCTGGGGGCGGGGGCGGGCCTGGCGAGCCACGGCGTGCGGCCCGAATCGGAAGTGCCACGCGGAGCCCGCGCGCGGGGGCTCCTGGCGCACGGGGCGATCGTCCCTTCAGACGCCAGAGCTTTCCGGAGCCACGGCCTGAACAGCTTCCCAGGACTACTCCGCCCCCTTTGCCGGCTCTGTGACTACTTAGGGGTGTCCCACAGCATTTTGATGATGAGGATGGGGAGTTCCCCCCACCTCCCGAGTTGCCCTACTAGTTCCTGACCCCTTGGACATTCCCACTTTGCAGATGACAACACCATGAACCCTAGGGTACTTCTGCTGTCCTGTGTTCTAATCAAAAGCAGGGCGCAGGAAGGTGAAGAGAGGGGCCCTGTACGGTCACTCAGCCCAACTGCCCAGATGGAAATCCCAACTCTACGCCTGTTTCCTCATCTGTGGCATAGCTGTTAACCACAGACACAAAAGACACACAATAAACGAAGAACGCCCAGTATGTCCACCCCGCACTCTATAGCCTGAAGTGCGAAGAACAGGCACAGCAGATGCTGGCTTGACGACCTGTCGAGACCAGTTCCACAGTCAGGGCCCACAGCCCATCAGAAAAACCCACGTTCTTGTTCCACTTTACAAGTATGTTCTTAATGATTTGAAATTAGGCTATACTTCAAAGTACTCATAGGTGGAGACTTTGAGGAAGGAGGATATGGTTGGCTTCGCTATTTTTATTGTTTTCTTGTTTGTGTTTAACTGTGCCTACGGCTTTGAAATGACGCTGAGGGGAGGCCAGCTCATTTCTGAAGTCAGCTCAGAGAGCACATGCCCCTTATATTCCAAATGACATCGAAGCACTCAGTTATAAATGGCATCAACCACCAGTGAGGTCAAGTCAGGGCAGAGGGGGCTAAGTGTGAAGTTGATGTGGGCAGGAAGTGGGCCAGGGTCGAAGGAGGGTCAAGGAGATGAGCAGGCTATGGGCTGCAAAGGTTCAGCTTCAGAACGCAGCAAACCTACTAAATGATTCTAAGATAACGACTTGCGTGCCTGGGGCCTCAGTCTTCCAGGCAGTGAAGTGGGAACAGATGTGGCAAAGTGATAGAAGGATAGCTCCCTTGCTCCCTAAGGGAAAGGCCATCCCAGAGAAGATTACTCTAGAAAGCTCAAGCATCCTGGCCCCACTCCTTCTTCTCCTCCTTCTCCTCCTTCCTGCCCCAAGCAGAGCAAGTTAAGAGGCACAGACTGCAGCTGCAGCCCCAGAGGCTGAGTCATGAGCTGTGGGCTGGGGCCTTCCCTGGAGCCAGCCTTGGCAAAGGGAAATCAAAACCTCATCCTATTTCTCTGCCCCCACCCCCTTTCCCTAAGGCTACAATGGTTGCTTGTGTTGGCCAAGGATTATGTGTCCAGGCCCTTTTCCACTGAGAAAGGCTTTGTTAGGGAGAGGGCGATGGGGACAAAAGGTGAGGAAGTGGCTGGGTAGCCCTGCCTCTGGACGTGAACAGGGCCTTGTGAAGAAACCCACCCTTGTAGCCCGGAGGAGTCTCCAAGGAAGGCAAGTTCTGGGTTTCCCAAGCTGATGCCTTGGGAGAGTGGCTTGGAGGGGCGGGTAGGTGGCACTCCATGGGCAATGGCCTTCCCACACTTATCCAATGTTCAGTGCAAGGTTCCAGGGAGGAAGATGCTAGGTGTCGTCTGTCACCAGGGGCCAGTCAGAAGAGATGGCTCATGTTCCAATAAACTTTGCGCCAGGTGAGAGAAGGCTGGAGAAACGCCAGTGGCTAGAGGAGCAGGGTGGCTAGTAAGGACAAGGGATGTCTGGGAGGAGAAGGAGCCTGGGGAAGACAGAGAAGCCAGATGAGTGAAGGATGTGTCCCGGCTGGGAGGGGGCCATGCACAGAGAAAGTAAACCAGCCTGCCTGAGTGAATATCCCACACAGAGGAAAGGCAGCATTAGCTAGATGCTATGATCCAGTTACCCAGAAGGAAAGAGGAAGCGGGCGTGTGAATTGAGAGGTTACATTGTAGCAAGTGTGCATTGAGAGGTTACATTGTAGCAGTGTGAGGGAGGAGCCACTGAGCCGGCTGGAGATGTGGCTGGAGATGTGCCCAGCCTGAGCTCCTCGGAACCATCAAAATCCCAGAGGGTAGGGTCTACAAGGGCCAGTCTTCGGCTCAATAGTTCCACTAGACAACTGAGGTCACACAACTGATTCAGCTGGGGGACCAGACCCCTGACCAAGATCCCTGCTGCCTCCGCTGTGGAAAAAGAGCCTCCACACTTCCTTCCCTCCTGCTTGTGGTCCAGGGTGAAGATTAGCTGGCTCAAGGTTCACACACATGTCTTTACCTTGGGGAGTTCCCGATAGCCCCTAAGGGTGTGAGTTTGTGACAAGGGGCAGTGTTGTCACAGAATGTATCCAGCAGGTGGCTGTGGTTTGTTGAGTCTCAGCTGCTATGGCAGACAAGTCTGATTACTAGCCGGAGGAGGTGAAAACCCCAAAACACAGGAAGGGGGCTCTCATCTTAGAATCCTTGATGCAATCAGTGGCTCTGAGATTCTCAAGAGAGGAAGAGAATCCCACCAGAGCTCAGTGCAAATCACCACGTTCACCCAGACAATCAGGACACCAGGCAGCCTGGGGCTCCCAGGTCACTTCTGAGTTCATGGAGCAGACTCGGAAGATCTTCTAAATGCAGCATCCTCTTTCTAAGACGAACTCATACCCACAGCACACAGAACACAGCACGCTTTTCCTGAACAGCACATGCTGTGTTTAGCAGATCTCCTCTGGCCCCTGGAATCTTCTCTAGTTATAGCCAGAAGAGACAGCCCCTCACATCGTGTGGCTCTCTCCGCTTTCAAATCTCTAAAGCCTCCATCAGGCTCAGGATAGAGGCTAGACCCTTTGTTGCCCATCCTCCTGCCTTGCAGGCACTATGCTCACCCGGCCTCAGGACCTTGGCAGGGCTCTTCCTCTCCTCCAAGGGAGCCAGTTCTTGCTGTGTTCTAATGTCATCCTGTGTGATTTCAAGATCAGCATCTGCTTGCTCCCATCTTCCATAGGGAGCAGGGACCTGGGAGAGCTTTTTAAGCTTCAGGATCCTCAATCCCTGTGTTGTGTACATAGTAGGCCCTCACCAATGCTAAATCATCAAATGAGTCAGAGTCAGAGAAGGATTCACCCCTGGAGAATCTGAGGGCTCAGGTGATTCCCAGAACAACCCATCACTCCAGGGGAAAACTCAAGGCATGCATGGGAACTGGGAGTCTACGTGAAGGTCTCCAGGTCCACAATGGGGCAGGGATGGGGAAGAGGAGAGATCTTCCTGGTTTCCTAATCTTAAAAGATTTTGAAAACAGAAGCAGTCATCATAGCTAACACTTGACATGCCTACCTTGATCTTCTCAACAGCCCCAGGTCAGGCAGCTCAGACCAGAACCCACAGCTGGCAAACATCCATGCCCAGGTAGTGTCCCACAACCAGTGTGCTTGCAAGCACAACGGCCCCTGGGAGATGCTGCCTCTCTGTGTTCCTTTTTAGTTTTCAAAACGTCTTCATGATGGCAACTATAGTTGTGCTGATTAAACTGATGTCAAACTGACACAAACTAGAGTCATTGGAGAGGAGGAAATCTTGATTTTAAAAATGCCTCCATAAGACTGGGCTGTAGGCAGGCCTGCAGAGCCTTTTCTTTTTTTAATTTTTTTATTGATATTTATTGAGCTCTACATTTTTCTCTGCTCCCCTCTCTGCCTCTCCCCTCCCCCCTTCAGCCCTCCCCCTAGGTCCCCATGCTCCCAATTTACTCAGGAGATCTTGTCTTTTTTGTAGAGCCTTTTCTTAATTAGTGATTAATGGGGGAGGGCCTGGCCCATGATGGGTGGGACCACCCCGGGCTGGTGGTCCTGGATCCTATAAGAAAGCAGGCTGAGCAAGTCATGAGGAGTAAGCCAGTAAGCAGCACCCCTTCATGGCCTCTACATCTGTTTCTGCCTCCAGGTTCCTGCCTTGCTTGAGTTTCTGTCTTGGCTTCCTTCAGTGATAGAGCCAAATACCCCCCCCCCCCATAGCTTTGGGCACATGGTTTCATTGCAGCAGCAACAACCCTAATGAAGACAATAATACATCCAGAAATGTGTCAAATGCTTATTTTACAGGGGCACAAATTGAGGCCCAGAAGAAGATAGATAACTTTTCAAGACCACACAATGAGGTCATTCAGAGCATCTAACCCTCTAAGGCTCTGAGCTCCCTGTCCTCCTGCCCAAATGGGCTGAGATTGTAGCTCGGGGATAGAACACTTGCCTAGCATTCA
Source organism: Alexandromys fortis (assembly GCF_014885135.2). Classification (NCBI taxonomy): domain Eukaryota; kingdom Metazoa; phylum Chordata; class Mammalia; order Rodentia; family Cricetidae; genus Alexandromys; species Alexandromys fortis. The sequence goes on along the minus strand of NW_026067892.1, from coordinate 19,350,702 downwards.
TGAGACCCTGATTCCGTGCCCAGCACTACAGAAAAATCTAAGCACAACAAATATAATGTAAGCCCTCAGCTCTACCCAGGACCACTCTGAGCCACTTATGGTTGATTCAGCCAAAGTGAAAAGGACAAAGGGTTTGGAATTCCTCCTCCCTCTGCCCGAGAGTCAGGGTCTTGCAGGGGTAAAAGCCAGTGATTGTCCAATATGGAACCTTTCTGCAGAATGGGCTTACTCCTGTGCTTAGTTAGAATGCAGGTTCTCAGGCTCTACCCCAGACCTGCTGGATCAGAAACTGAGAGAGTGAGCCCAGCAGCTAGCATGCTATGGGAGATTCTGATATTTGCTCAAATTTAAGGGTTACAGTTCAACTAAACAAGATCTTAAAAAATGGGGCCAATTAGGACTGAGAATAAACACAGTTTTGTGACCTGCCACTCATCCTGGCTACCAGATTTCGGTTATCCCAATCTCTGATGCCTGGCCTGGAGCATAGCTGAGCCCCAGTGGCCCCAGGCAGAACTCTGTGAGGATCCAGAGGACAAGGAGAGATCCGTGCCTTGTGGCCTTTTTCCACATCCTCCTTGTTCTTCCCCAGCGTTTCCTCCGCACATTTTTGGCAACTGTCTAATGTCCGTATCTAGGAGACCCGGCTGGGTTCAGCTAACCACAGTGACTGGTCTTGCATTACAGAATGGAGGACATCCCCCGAGAGCAGCTGGGCCGTGAGGTCAGCTAGAAACAGCGCTGTTTGCACCCTGTGTGTAATCGTTGCGTGGCACGGTTGCTTGGTGTTGGGGGGCTCAGAGAAAGGAAGTCTCCTTATCCCTGTGGGCTGGAGGCCAGAAAGGACAGCTGTCCTTCCCAGCTCTGGTTCTGTGATTTCCGCCCCAGAAACTATAAGGTCTGTGATTGGGATGTGGACATCCTTTTCCCCAGAGGCCAGTGGGGAAGCAAAAAATAGCGCCTTCTGGTGCTTCCTGGAGCCCTGAGAGAGTCCATCGGTTTCCTACAGGCTTTTCTTCCTGCCTTGTTGCCCTTTCAGATGCCATGGTGGCACCCCTCATCGAAGAAGGGTCAGGCCTCGATATTGCTCCTTTTTCTAGAACAATTAAGAGTACCTGTAGCCAAATAATTGTTTTTTAATGTTAATTAGCATCTCATGAAAAGGAATTCCAGGCTAGTAAAATGACTAGCCAGGTGAAGGGACTTGCCCCCAATCCTGACGGCAGAAGGTGGGAAGTTGTCCCCAAGTGTGCCCAACGCGCGCGCGCGCGCGCACACACACACACACAAAACACATAAACAAATCAACAACTAAAGAAGAAATCTAAAAGTAAACCAGTTCTTGAGCTGGTGAATTTACCACCTCAAAATGATTCCACTCGTTGTGAAATCAGCCTATGTGTCCATCAGCAGATTAATAAAAAAAAATGTGGTTCATATACACCACAGAAATTCATTCAGCCACGAAGAAGAAAGTACTTACGTCATTTGCAGGAAAGCTGAACGAACTGGAGATCACCATAAGAAGGGAAATAAGCCAAACTCAGGACACACGTCAAGCATCCCCTCAGTTATTGAGCCTAGATATCGTGTAGATGCACAAAACCACTTACATATTATATTTTAAAGCTCTCCTTCCGTGCTGCCTTACTTGATGCTTAGTCTCATCTTCAGGCTTGTCCCCTCTTCGTCACAAAATGACTGCACTGCCCCAGAAGCAGTAGTGACCAGGCTCAGTGGGAGAGGGGACACTTTCTTATTGACCTTTTGCTTTATTACTCAGAAATGCACACTCATGTAAACGAAGGTAGAATAGTACGAAGACCCCCCTCATTTTCTCAGTACCCACCTCTATCGTTACAATCACACAGCCAGCATCACATCAGTGCTAGCCTCCACACCCAAGTTATTTAAAGCAAACCCCACACATCATCTCTTAGTCAGCATCCATAGCTGACAGGCAGCGCCTCTGACTCCTTTAAAAAAAAATCAGGGACAGGGGATGGCAAACCTGAGTTTGATCACCAGCACCCATGTAAACTTTGTACTTCTGAGGATGAAGATGCAGAGACAGGAAGATCCCCCCAAAGAGCCAAGCTAGCCAAATCAGCAAGCCCCAGGTACCAGTGAGAGAGACTAACTCGAAAAGTTGAATGGTTCTTCATGAATGACACCAGAGGTTGACTTCTGGTCTCCACATGGCCACACAGGAACACATCCACACACAAATGAACATTTCAAAGCACAATAGCAAAGCAAAACACAAAACACCATGAGTTTGGTGGACCCCAAAATCCCTAAAAGTCATTTCGTGCCATTTCCCAGTTAGCACAAAAAATCCACTTGTTTTGATTTTGCAGTGTAGAGGTTGAGCCCAGGGCCTCACGAATGCTAGGCAAGTGTTCATACCAGAAGCCATACCCTCAGGCCTTGACCTAAAGTATTGTCTTCTTTTGTTTTATTTGAGGTTGGGTCTCCCGTAGCCCAGGCTAGCCTTGAACTTATTATTTGGGCAAGGATGACTTTGAACTTCTGATCCTCCTGCCTCCACCTCTCAAATATTGGGATTATAGAAGGGTGCCACCATGGCCGTTTTATGAGGTGCTTGACATGGAACACAGAGCTTTGTGGCGATGAGACTAGAAATGCCGCTTGCTGTCAAGAAAGGACAGAGGACAGGCGTGGTGACATACGCATTTAATATCAGTGCTCGGGAGCAGAGACAGGCTGGTCTCTGGGAGTTCGGGGCCAGGAACTTTCTATATAGAGTAGGCAAACAAATAAATAAATTTTTAAAAGAAGAAAAGAGAGAGAGCACGGTGGTGGTGGTGGGGGGGCAGAGAACGGAGTCCCACCAGCCATCAGTCCGGCTCTGTGAGAACCAGGGAGCAGAAGCCATCAGATGGAATGACACTGGGTCTCAATTTCCTCTTTAGTCTTAGAAACTGAAAGCCTTGAATGACTGAGAAGCCCTCCTTGTGACAACCACTCAGTGGTAGTCTGGCTGGAGGTGACATTGGGTCATTTCCAGGATGAGTACCCTGTTAAGCCAAGTCATGCAGATACCTGGAAATCTTTGCTTTCGATTTGGTCAGAGCTTTCGCAAGCCTGCTCTCCAAACATCAGTGGTCCCAAGGTGTCACCTACGTATTCTTTAAGAGGCAAGCACCTACCGCTACCCAACATCCCGCCATTTTAGAGGACAGGGATGTTTACTGAGCGCCTGCTATGTGCCTAGCACCTTGTAAAGTATTATGGGATCCCTGTTAGATGTCAGTCCTCCCTACTCTGCTCCCCGATTGCATAGTAGGAAGGCGGTTCTAAGGACTCGAATGGGCACCTGCTTGGGACCTAGCAGGAGGCAGATAACCTGATTTTTGTATATGATACCTAACATTTTCCCTACAAGGGAAAGTCCTGCTGAGCATAAGGAGGCCATGTCCAGTCAAATCTGCTTCTGGGCAGTTAGGTAGTGAGGGGACAGCTAGGTAGTGATGGGGTGTCTGGGTAGCAAGAAGGCAGCTGGGTAGTAAGGGGGCAGCTGGGTAGTGATGGGGTGGCTGGGTAGCGAGGGGGCAGCTGGGTAGCGAGGGGGCAGCTGGGTAGTGATGGGGAGGCTGGGTAGCGAGGGGGCAGCTGGGTAGCGATGTGGCAGCTAGGTAGTGTTGGGCTGTCCCTCCAGCCTCTACATCCCAGCTTCACTAGGGACATTAGTGGGTGAGTAAGGTCCCCTCTACAGTACCTCTTAGTTCTGAGTCATGATGCAGTCCCCAGACCTTCCTTCAGTCTGGGATGTCCTTTCCCATGGCTAGATCCTCTTTCATAGACTTCATTTCCTACAAGTTCTCCCTGGAACAGACCACCCCCACGTCCCCACAGCATGTCATTCCATGCTCCTTCAAAGCTGCTAGCTTAGGCTTCTTGTACCAAACCATTAATTTTTTTTCTTTTTATCTTATGTGTATGAGTGGTTTGCCTGCTTGTGTGTCTGTGGACCACAGGTGTGCAATGCCTGCTGAGGGTAGAAGAGGGCATTAGATCTCCTGGAACTAGAATTACAGACATTTGTAGGCCACCATGCGGGTACTAGGACTCGAACCCGAGTCCTCTGGAAGAGCAACTAGTGCTCTTAACACCTGAGCCATCGCTCCAGCCCTTCTTTGTAATTCATCAGTTTAATACATACAAACCACTGGTCTCACTTCCCCTCTGTGTCCTATCATTGAGGCTGAACCCAGGCAGAGGCTTTCCAAATGTTTCCAAATGTGTCCGGACGATTGCTACATTATTTCTTAAGCCCACTGAGGGTTAGGAGATTTTTATCATGGTCTGGAGAGACATACCCTTCTTGTTGAAGCTTTCTTTGGTTTGTCTGTTTTGGAGACAGGGTCTCCCTGTGTAGCAGAGGCTGATCTTGAGTTTAAGATCTCGCTAGCTCAGCCTGGGATTACAGACTTGCAAAATTCTCCTAGTTTAAAGAACTATGATATTCTTCCCTCCTCCTTTCTTTTCCAGGCAGGCTTGTAGACTTCTGGGCATATGCGATCCTCCTGCCTCAGCTTCCTGGGAAGCAGCACCACACCCACCTCTCTCCCACATTTCTGTTTTGTTGTTGCCGTTTATTGGGAGTAAAGGCTGCTATCACTGAGATCAGCAGGGCCTGTGCCTGTGATCCCAGCACTTAGGAAAAAGGCAGGAGGATTGAGAGTTCAAGGCTATACTGGGCTTCTAACAAAAGCCTATCTGAAAAAAAAGTAAATGTATTATTTGCTTTTTTGTTTGTTTGTTTGTTTAGTTGGTTGGTTAGTTGCTTTTTATTTTGTTTTGTTCTTTTGGTTTTTGGTTTTTGGAGACAGGATTTCTAAGCATCTGTCTGCACTGGAACTTGTTCTGTAGACTGGGCTGACCTTGAACTCACAGAGATCCGCCTGCCTTTCCCTCCCGAGTACTGGGACTAACGGTGTGTGCCACTACTGCCTGGCCCTTGATTCAGTCACCCGCTGGCTACTTTTGGACCAGTAGAGCTGAGCTCCTGCCTTTGGTGGAGCTCAGCACAGAGTCATAGGAAGATGAGGTCTCCAGAGAGCGAAGTGCACAGAGAATTGAAGTACAATGCCAAGACCCGAAAGAGCCCATCCTGCATAGACCAGCACCTAGCAGGCAGGACAGGCTGTGTGTGAGTCAGCCAAGGCTAACTCGTCCAATGTTGGGTTAAAATGATGTTGCTGACGTTTCCATGGCACTCTGGTGGCAAGGATAGTGTCCTCATTTCAGAAACAGGGCGACCTGAGGTCCGGAGAAGCTTACATACCCAATGTAAGGGCACACAGCTCGTTGGGACTTGGAGACAGCTCTTGAGACTCCAAAGAACACAGTTCTCATGCTCTTGTCAGATTTGCAAGCATTCAACTTGACTTTCGTCACCAAACTGTGAGCGTCTCCACCCTGCAGGGAGAGAGGTCTAGCCTTAGCGTGCCATGCCCTGCCACCACACCTGAACTTGGCCACACTGCAGGTAGATTGCAGAGAACACCGTGGAGCACTGACAAAGTCGGAAGCGGGCCCTGCAGTCAGCTTGAAAAGTGAGTAAGACTATCAGCCTCCAGGGAGGAGTCTTGAGAACTTGGGGTAAGCGATCCATCATCTTCTCTGACAACTGACGTGACACCTGGAGCCGCCACTATTAGTCACCCTCCGGCCACGGTGCTGTTGTTCTTTTTTAAGTCCTAGCAGCTGAACCCAGCTGGGCCCTCCAGCAGCCCCACAGTTTGGCTCCCAGGCCTCAGGGCTGTTTTTGGCAAGATGTCCAGCTCAATTAGCCAAGTCAGCATGGGGAAGCTGGGAGGTGGTAGGGTGGGAACCGGGTCAGAAGTTCCTCCCAGGGCCCCTGATTCGGTCACCAGCTGGCTACTTTCGGGCCAATAGAGCTGGGCTTCTGCCTTAGGTGGAGCTCCGCACAGAGCCACAGAGAGATGAGGTCTCCAGAGGGTGAAGCACAGAGGACTAAAGGACAGTGCGAAGACCCAAATCTGGATGGAGCTAAAAATGACCTCAAGATTGTATGGTACAAGAGGCAAAGCCAGCACCCCTGGGCTATGCAGCCCTGCAGCCCACGGCAACCGGCCAAGAGCAGCTTCCTCTGGCTCAGAGGAGCTGACCTCAACTGAGTCTTCCAAAATAAATGGGTAAGACGCCCAGCCCCACTGTCCAGAGAGCCGCTAGAGATATGTCCTCCCTGTAGGTCAAGCGCCCTATGACCTCACCCTGCATACTGACCCAGCAAGGAAGGAAGACTCGCCCATTCCGTTCCCAGAGACTGGCTTCTGTAGTGAAAGGCGTATGTTATCAGTGTTCAAAAACCCAAACCTAAGATCTCAGGAAGAAATGTCAGTAATTGAGGTCCAGCGGCCCATCTGTGGGAGGGGTCCCAACCCTGCTTTGGGTTTCAGCAGCCCTCTGACCAGCTGGGCTCAGTTTGGACCATCCTGAACTCTCCATCAGCGCTGGTGTTCGCTGCTAAGTTAGGCAAACTCCTGCACTGGCTTGAGGGGAGAACCTGCTGCTCTTTAAATGGTGGTGAACTTATTTCCAAAGTCGTCGTTTTTGTTTCAGTGAAAAAACTCTTTGGAAAAACTTACAAGGAACGTCTAAGGTCACTACGTCACTCTGACTCATTCTTTTTAGGCAACCTGAAATAAACTTGGCTCGTTATAATACTGAGCTGAGCATGCCCGGTAGCATTCATATCTGCCATATTTCCTCTTTGAGCACATGGTCTAGGACTTGCAACCGAGCATGCTCAGGAATGTGTCAGCCATCTTTCCTGTTGGAAGGTGGCTTTGTAGGAACTTTAAACTGAGCGTGCTCAGAAGTATGCCTGCCCCTGACTTTCTTATATGGATATGCATAGAATTTCTGGTGTTTTGTTTCCCCCCCAGAGAGCAAATAACTCAGGGCACACATTATTACTTGCCGCAAGTGATAAACCTCTCGTTCTTTTTGTTCCTGGGTGAGCCATTCAGTTTTGCACTCACTAACACACAAGACTGCTGCGTTCACTTCCAGGGCCCTAGGGTGGTTCTGAGTAGTGGGTTGTGTCACCTCTTTAATCCCAGCACTCAGGAGACTGAGACAGGTGGACCTCTGAAAATTCCAAGCTAACCAGAGCTACATAGTGAGTCCCTGTCTTTAAAAAAGGAGTGGGGGAGGGTGACATTTGAGCAGGTGGTTTTCATCTCAGCTCCCAATGACAGCTTCATTAGCTCGGCAGGACCCTTATTCCTGACTTCTCGCTACTGGCCAACTGTGCTTCCTTTTTCCATTATACCCCCTCCCCCTCCCCCATCAAAGAGACTTTAATTGCCTGGGTGTTGCTTCTTCCCACTCCTATTCCCTTAAAGCGGACGGGAATCGTGAGCAGCGACTGGACAGGGGTGGGTTGTCTGAGCACAGAGGGGCTGTCTGACAGAACGTGACAGACATAGGAGGGCCCCTCAGGACACAGACTGAAGATCCAGGAGCAGTGTATTAAGGAAGAAAGGATTTCTTTTGGCCCATAGTTTTCAGGGTTACCATCCATGTGGGCCAGGAAGGCATGACGGGGCGGCTATACAGCAGCAGGGATGTGGGTGGAGCACCTCACATTCGTGACAGGCAGAATGAAGCTACATCCTAACATGCTAGCTGTGACCCAACTGTCCTACGTCTGCCAGCTAGGGCTTATGGCCAGTAGTCTCAGCAGCCTCTTGCAATAAAAGGGTTTGAACATATGAGCTTATGAAAAATTTTCATTACCCTGGCTCTACCAAGTACCTGCAGCTTTCCTTGGCAGATGTACGGCACCCTACAATATCCTGGTGTGGTGGTTTGAAAGACGTGGCCCCCAAAGGGAGTGGTGCTATTAGGGGGTATGACCTTGTGGGAGTAGGTGTGGTCTTGTTGGAGGAAGTGTGTCACTGTGGAGGTGGGATATGAGGTCTTATATATGCTCAAGACACTACTCAGAGTCTCAGACCCCTTCCTGTTGCCTGCAAGATATAGGACTCTCAGCTGCTTCTCCAGCACCATGTCTGCCTGCACACTGCCATGTCCCACCATGATGATAAGGGACTAAACCTCTGAAACTGTAAGCGAGCCACCCCAGTGAAATGTTATCCTTTATAAGAGTTGCCATGGTCATGGTGTTTCTTCACAGCAATGGAAACCGTAACTAAGACACCTGGAATCTCAATGGTAGCTCCGACTTCCTGGTCACAGTTTAAGACATAGGGAATCTGATGCCCTCTTCTGGTCTCCGTGGGCACCAGATGTGCACATATATACATACAGGCAAAACACCCATACAATTAAAAGTTAAATAATTGATTAAAAAAGGGGGCTGGAGCAATGGCTCAGAGGTTAAGAGCACTGACTGCTCTTCCTGAGGTCCTGAGTTCAATTCCCAGCAACCACATGGTGGCTCACAACCATCTGTAATGAGATCTGGTACCCTCTTTGGGCCTGCAAACAGACAGACAGACAGAATACTGTATACATAATAAATAAATAAGTCTTTAAAAAATAATTGATTAAAAATATATAAGTAAATGGTAAAATATATGTAAGAAAATGCTTCAGTGCTTCCCAAAAGAAGACTGAAAATTAATGAGTGTTTCTAAAGAACTTAGGAAAAAGATCAATAGAAGACTAAATAATATAGAAAAGGAGAAGAAAATAGATAAGAAAAACTATTAACAAAGTAAAAATGCCTCCCTACAGGGGTGATTAATAAATTAAGAACAGGGTCTTAAAAAACATTATACAGCATCTAAAAATCTTCAGAAAAAAATCCTTTAAAAAGCACGACCAAGCCAGGTACGGTAGCACAGGCCATAGTCTCAGCACTCGGGATGCAGAGGCAGTTGGATCTATGTGCATTTGAGAAGCCTGCTCTGCATATTAAGTCCCAGGCCAGCCAGGACTACACAATGAGATTCCTTCTAAAAATAAAATAGAATACCATACTACTAACTCAGAGAGCTATGCTTTAAAGATAGAGGTACCATACTATAAATAAGCCCACGGGCCTGAAATTTTCCATTAGAAATGTCATTTGCCAAAACTGATACTAGAAAACAAGAAGAAAAGCAAAAGACAAGAAAGGAAAGTAACCCAAAAGCTGGACAGTGGCGGCCCACACCTTTAATCCTAGCATTCAGAAGACAGAGACAGGTGGATCTCTGTACGTTCAAGGCCAGCCTGGTCTACAGAGGGAAACCCTGTTTTGGAAAAAAAGAAAGAAAAAAGAAGAAGAAAGAAAGAAAGAAAGAAAGAAAGAAAGAAAGAAAGAAAGAAAGAAAGAGGGAGGGAGGGAGGGAGGGAGGGAGGGAGGGAGGGAGGGAGGGAGGGAGGGAGGAGGAAAGTGGTCCTAAGGGTGCAGACTCATAATCCCAGCTACTCATGAATCTTTGGCAGAACCCTGAGCTTTAACATGAGTTCAGAGCCAGCTTGGGAGCTGGGGAGACGGCTCAGTGATTTAAGAGCACAGTCCTCTCTCCCAGAGAACCTGGGTTCCATTCCCACCACTCACATGGCAGCTTGCGACTGTCTGTAACTCCGGTCCCAGGGGATCTGACACCACAGCCATTGCATGCAAATATGCACAGATATGTGCAAGCAAAACACCCATACACATAAAACTTAAAAAGTAAATAAATCCCCCCAAATTTTTTTTTTACGCTTACATTCTTTTTCTGTTTTATACGTCTGGATGTTTTGCCTGCCTGTGTGTCTGTAAGTGTATTGTGTGCATAAGGTGCCAGCAGCCCCCAAGTTTGTTTAAAAGAAAGGAAGCTCAAAGGGAAGGCTGAGGATAGAGTTAGCGGAAGAGCACTTGCCCAGCGTGGGAAGCCCTGATTTAACTCCTAGTACAGCAAAAAGGAAAGTGGGGAGGGAGCAAGGGAAAGAAAGAAAAGGAGACCATGAAAAAAAAAAGACTCAGAAATGAAATATTTGCAAACCATGTGTTGGTAGCCAGGCTGACTGAGGCTATCTCAGAGTACCTGATGGAAGGACAAAGGGAACTCTGCTTCTGGGTCCTTGCTGGGTGCAGACTTAGCAAGGTCCAGCCTGAGGCTGGGCAGAGCCTCGAAGGAGTTAAGATTTCAGTTCCTGGTAACCTGGCTTTTCCTCCTTGAAGAGGCTAGGTTATCTGTCCCTGGGCCACTGTGTGCACTTGAGACAGCCTGTGTTCCCTTTGTGCACCATTGCTTGGTTAGCTTCCTGCTGACTTTACCCCACTGTAGGACAGCTTAATGCTGACTCTGCCCCATATTCCCCCTACAGGCCAAATACAAGACGCTGCACTTCTTAATAAACTTGCTTGGTATGAGACAAACCTTGGGCAAGATCTCCTGATCCCAAACTCTGCTATCTTCTTTATTTTCTGATCCCCTGGTCCCTCCTCTCAGAAACCTGTCACTGAAGAATGACCTGCTGGGTGCTGGTCAATGGTGTATCTCTGAAGGGTCTAGGATCCATATATATATAAAGAGGTATCACAACTCAGTAACAAAAAAAAAATCAGTTCAAAACTGGGCAAAGGATTTGAAAAGAAGTTTTCCGAAGAATATAAACAAATGACCCATGATGAAAGCACACATCTCTTAAATGAATAGAAAAAAAAGAAATAAGAAAGGAAAGAACATGACTGCTCCTAGGTGTGGTGGAGGAGAAGGTTTATTATAGATATGAGGGAGAAGCATAGCCAGAGTCAGGGACATCTGAAGGAGTCCAGGGTGGACATGACCAGACTGAGCTGGGCCATGTGTGGAGGGGGATGGGAGAGAGGGGAACCAGGTACAGCAGCAAGGAGAACCAAAAGAGAGTAGACGAAAGGACCAAGTAACCTAAATGGTTGGATTATATAGGGAAGGCCAGGTGTGGGGAGGGCAGCCCAGCCCATAGGCTGAAGACGTTTAGGACAGAGAGTGACATATCCCAACTGAGAGGGCTCTGTAACAGGTAAAGTCTGAGGGATGCAGAGAGAGCCTGGCAGCCAGGATCTGCTTTGATTCCTTAACTAGGCATCTCAGCCATTCGCCCCAGGTTTGAGGTCTAACATTATCAACCACCGTTAGGGAAATCAAAATAGAAAGCGCAGGGAGCCATCTCTTCAAACCTGCTAGGGTAGCACAGTCAGACAATCACAAGGGTGGGAAATACAGTGGGGAAGCCGGAGCCCTCACACAGAGCGGGTGAGAATGGAAAATGTTTTAGCCACATGGGAAAACGGTTCCCACGCGATTAAAATGGGAGCTACCGCATAACTGTGCAATTCCACTCCTAGGCATACACTGAAGGGAACGAAGACATGTGTTCAAACAGAGAAATCTGTGCCGAAATACTCAGAGCAGCAGGGTTCATACTAATGAGTAAGTGGGAAAATATGAGCATCCACTGAGGCATAGCTGAGCAAATGTGGTATGCCCATACGGTCATATATTATTCCGCCGTGGAAAGGCTGACACATGCCCCAGCACTCGTGAAGCTTGAAGCTATCGAGCAAAATAAGCCAGACAGAAACAGTCATATTGCACGATTCCGTTTATGTGAAAAATCAATGTCCTAGTTGGGTTTCTGTTGCTGTGATAAAAACCATGGCCAAAAGTAGCAGAGAGGAATGGGTCTATTTGGCTTACGTATCCAGAGTCACAGTTGGCTGAGGGAAGCCAAGGCAAGAACTCAAGGCAAGAACCTGGAGACAGGAGCTGAAGTCGAGACCACGGAGGAGGGCTGTTGACTGTCTCACTCCTCGTGGCTTGCTCAGTCTGCTTTTTTAATACAACTCAAGACCACCAGCCTAAGGACGTCACCACCCACAGTGGGCTGGGCCCTCCCACATTGATCACTAATTGAGAAAAAGCACGTCATACTTGTCTACAGGCTATCTGATGGAGGCCTTTCCTCCACTGAGGTCCCCCTTCCCAGATGACAGTAGTCTAAAGAAAAAACAGTCAAAGCAGTAAGAAAACAGGAAAATCCAGAGATACAGACTAGGTTCGTATTAAGGGGAAACAAGATGCTCTCCGGCGAGTGAGCTCAGGGATTTTTTTTTTTTTTGGAGAGTGGTAAGAATATTCTAAAGTCTATTGTGGTGGTAGATGGACAGCCCTCTGAGCGTAGCAAAAAATCATGGGGTCAGATATGTTCAACGGGTGTGTGTAGAGCAGAGAATTATATCTCAATACAGTCAAAACTGGTATCTCCGAGGGAAAGCTGTGCGCTGCACATGTCAACAGACAAGATAACTCTCACCAAGTCTGCCAGTCCGAACCTGTCAGAAGCATTGGCGTCATCATGGCTCTCTAAAGGACACCCCCAGGGGAACCTTTGACACACACATCTCGTCATTTGCTAGGATTATTTTTTAAAAATACACACACACATATAATTTATTTTTGTTTTGTGTTCATTGGTGTTTTGCCTGTGTCTATGTCTGTGTGAGGGTGTCAGAAACCCTGGGACTGGAGTTACATACTTGAGTTGCCATTGAGTGCTGGGGATTGAATCTGGGTCCTCTGTAAGAGCAACCAGTGCTCGTTGTCACTGAGCCATCTCTCCAGTCCCGGCTAAAAGGATTCTTAAAAAGACAAAGGTTTCCTGATGATTATGGTGGTGGTAATGTGATGGTGGCATGATGGTGGTGATGATGGTGATGATGATGATGATGGTGAGGATGGTGGTGGTACTGCTGCTGCTGGTGATGGTGGTGATGGTGATGGTGATGACGGTAATGATAATGATGGTGATGATGATGGTGATGATGGTAATAATGATGGTGATGATGGTGGTGGTGATGATGATGATGGTGATGGTGGTAATGGTGATAACGGTAATGATAATGATGGTGATGATGGTGGTGCTGCTGCTGCTGATGGAGTTGGTGATGACAGTAATAATAATGATGGTGGTGATGATGATGGTGGTGATGGTGATTGTGGTGATGGTGATGATGTTGGTGATGATATAGATGATAGGCTGGTGATATGATGATAGTGAAGATGATACTGCTTATTTGATGAAGATGGTGGTGATGATGATGGTGATGCAATCATGATTATGGTGATGTAATAGTGATGATATAATAGTGATCATGATAATAATAAGGATAATGACTATAATACTGAAGGTAAAGACACGGGGCCTTTCGCATGCCCAGCACCCTCCCTTCGGTTTCATAGATGAGCAAATTCAGGACTATAAAGAGGCTTAAAAACTACTGCCGAGAGTGGGTTTCCGGTGTATCTGAGCTAGAGAGAGCCTGTTTCGAGTCTGGACTTTTCCTGTAAGCTTTTTACGGGTATCTATGCCTTTCCCATTGTCCTTCCAGCATGGCTGGGGACTAAATACCTCCAAGCTTTGGCTTCCTGGTCAGGCCACTTGGGTAGAATACCAGCATGGGACAAGGCAGGTGCCATTTCTTGGAGAGTAACAGAAGAGGAGGCCAGGTTTTGAGAAGACGGTATAAGCCAGGGCGAGATGTGACCATGTGGCTGGGGTCTGTGGCTACTTGTTCCCAGCACGTACGCACTTGGAGGTGCTGAGAACTAGCCCCCCTCGCCCACTTTTTACCCACCTCATAACCAGTATGATTTTGTTTTTGCCCCCAGAAGGTGCCAGTGAGTCACCCCACCCATGGAAACCACCCCACTCTAACCTCAGGCAAGGCAGAGTGAGCAACAGTCTCTCATTCCTTCCTAGCTCTCAACAGTACTAGCTTGCTCAAACCTGGTGCAGGGCTGGGATGTAGGTATGGACAGGAAGTGGGCACCAGCTGTGAACATCTCTCCCCACCACCCAGGGAGGAGGGGACAGTCACATGTACTGAGAATGAGTGACAATCCAGCCTGATTCTAAACACTGCCCCTCATCTTCATGTCCCTTCTCCCAGGACATGGTGACTTTCCACAGGTTTGGAGGCGGAGCTGAGACAGAAGAGGCCACTCGAGCCCAGGCCACACTCACCAACTGACAGCTCCTTGCATCTTATACACTCAGAGCAGAAGCAGAGAATGGTCAGCCTGCTGGTCCGCACCAGAGTCCCACACCCCAACACCTCTGCCTGGCAGATGAAGCCCTGGCCTTCACAGCTGACTTCCTGAAGGCTGTCACAGACCGGATGACGAGGTGACAACAGGGTGGGTGCTGGTGGGGACCTGTGACCACAGTCTGGGGGCAGGGCAGGAAGCAGTAGTGATGTGACGGTGACTAGGGTGGGCCTGCCTGGGGACCGCAGCACCATTTCAAAGGCGTCCATCGGGAGCGCGGGTGTCCCCTGTACTGCAGCATCTCTGTGGGACTTCAGGTACGGGAGAAGAAGGGTGGGAAGCAGGGGGGCTGGGATAATCTGGGAAAGAGAATTGGGAGGCAGAGCCCGAAGGAGCCAGAAGTGCTAGGACCATAAAACATGAGCCCTGGGTCTCCAAAAGCCTTCAGGTCGGTCACTAACTCCTTCATCGGCCTTGTGCCCACTCTAGGGCTCATGTGTAAATGAAGACTGTCCACAGTCTCAAAGGCTATTTCAAGTCCTGGCAGTTAGAGTCCTTTTTTTCCCTTAAGATTTATTTATTTATTATGTAAACAGTATTCTGCCTGCATGTATGTCTGCATACCAGAAGAAGGCACCAGATCTGATGACAGATGGTTATGAGCCACCATGTGATGGCTGGGAATTGAACTCAGGACTTCTGGAAGAGCAGCCAGTGCTCTTAACCACTGAGCCATCTCTCCAGCCCCCAGTTAGAGTCTTTATAATATGGAAATGGGCCTCCTGGTGTGGGGTACACCTATGATTCCTCGGGAAGGCAGCGAGATCCTGTCGCAAAAGATGCAAGAAAAGGGAAGGAAGGAGATGGGAAGAAAAGGGGATGGGAAGGGAGGGAAGAGGGAAGGGAAGAAGGAAAAGGGAAGGGAAGAGGAGGGGAGGGGAAGGGAAGGGAGGGGAGGGGAGGGGAGGGAAGGGAAGGGAAGGGAAGGGAGAGGCAAAATCCTGTAGACAGACTACCTAACAATACAATGAGTTCCAGAAGGGAACTGATGAACCTGGATCAGTGTCAGGAGCATTCTGGTCACCTAAGCAGGATGACCAGAAAGCTTGACAGGATTCCCTTTTGCCTGTCTGTCTCTCAGCCCCACATGTCACCTGAACTCCACCTCCAAGTCACTGCTTTTGGGCAGGGTATGAAAGCCTGCAGCTAGGTGTGAGAGACACTTCTGCACCCACTCCCTCGCCTAAGACCCTGCTGCATATGGCAGACAGTGGAGGAAAACGATCTCTGAGGGCCCTGGAAGGAGATAGAACAACAGGTCTATCGCTGTGACTTCATAACTGCAGTTTTGCTCCTGATCAGTGTCTCAGTTCCTAAGACCATCAGAAATACATTTGAACCATGGGCTAAGAACCATTGAAGTGGGACAGAGCTAGACTGGGAATCAAAAATGGGCCCCTAACCCATCCCAAAGCAAGGAAGAACCTTCTAGTTGATTGCTGATCAACAGTCCAGGTGATTGTTGCCCAGCAGTTGGCAACAAATAGGTGTCTGTCCCTCCCACTAGTCCAAGCACAAAGAACTTGGTGGGGAATGGCAAGACAGGAAACCTAAGCAGGGGAAGGCACACTTCAAAGCCCCTCACAGGAGAGCCAAGGGCACAGACACAGGGCAGCCATTGTTCACTGTAGCATTGGAGCTAGTGCCCTTCCAGAAGGCAAATGGGAAGTGCAGGGAGGGGAAGGGAGCGCACTGCAGAGAGAGACAGAAGTGAGCCCTACAATCAGAAACAGAGAGCAAGGATTAACTAGGAGCCCTGCCTGGGACCACAGGCTTAAGATCCTAGCTCCTCTAGAGCATAGAGTCTGGGCTACAAAGGGACTTCAAAGTCACCCTGAACAACTTAACGATACCTTGTCTCAAAATAAATAAATAAATAAATAAATAAATAAATAAATAAATAAATAAATAAGTAAAGTGTGGCTCAGAGGCAGAGCACTTGCCTGCCGTGCATGAGGCTCTGGGGTCCATCCCCGGGACAGGGGAGCGGAATTGGGTAGGAAAAGGCACCCTGTTGTGGGTAGAAAACTTCTCTAAAGCCTAAACCTATTATAGATGCTTTGTCCCTTCTTACAGTGAGAGCCATCTCCCCACACCCCATCCATTGCCCAGGGTCAGAGTCATCAATCTTGATTCCCACTAGGTCTGAGATAGTAAAATCTCAGCACGGGGCTCCTCCTGGCTGTGTGACTCTGGGCTATACATTTAACCTTTCTGGGCCTCTCTGCACAATGGACGAGGCCAGCTCTGGCCTGCAGTAACTAAAGAGTTATTTCAGTCTCTCTCCCTGACTATCCCTAGTAGTGTGTGAGGTCAGCATCCTTCATCCCTGTTTCCACAGCTTTCCAGAGTTCACGGCAGCTGTACCCACAGCTCCATGGCCACTCACTTGTTCCTCCTGGGCCTTTTCCTGCTGCTGCCACCACCTGTCCCCGCTCCCTGCTACACTGCCCCTCGGTCGGAATGCAAGGAGAAGCGCAAGTTCGTGCCAGGGGCATGGTTGGCTGGGGAAGGTGTGGACGTGACCACCCTCCGCCGCTCCGGCTCCTTCCCAGTGAACACAATGAATTTCCTGAGGCCTGACCGCACTTGCACCCTCTGTAAAAATGCCCTGCAAAAAGATGCTATACAACGCCTGCCTCTGGCCATTGCCCACTGGCGGCCTCACAGCTCAAGCTGCCAGCGTAAAGTGGCCACAGCCAAAGTCAGCTCGACCGAGGGTGTGGCCCGGGATGCAGCTGCTAACATCAATAATGACTGGCGTGTGGGCCTGGATGTGAACCCCAAGCCCGAGGCAAGCATGCGCGTGTCCATGGCTGGCTCCCACTCCCAGGTAGCCAACTTTGCAACCGAGAAGACCCATCAGGACCAGTACAGCTTTAATTCTGACGCAGTGGAGTGTCACCTGTACAGGTAAGAGCTGGGGCAGAGCGCAGGGGGAGAGAGGAGCCGGAAGAGTAGTGGGACCCTTCAGGGGTCTGGGAGCTCTGAAACAGCAGCATAGTCTACAGATGGCTTCAGAGAAGGACACCAAATCCTGACTGTTCTAGACCAGTGGCTCTCAACCTTCCTCATGCTATGACCCTTTAACATGGTTCCTTATGTTGTGCTGACCCCAACCATAAAATTATTTAGTTGCTACTTCATAACTGTAATTTGTTATTGTTATGAATTGTGCTGTAAATATCTGCTATGTGACACACCCCCTGTGGGGTCGTGACCCCCAAGTTTAGAACCACTGCTCCAGATTCATTTCTGTTGCTGTGATAAAATGTCCTGACCAAGGAGCAGCTAAGAAGAGAGGGCTTGTTTTAGCCCCTACTTCCAGGTCACAGTCCATTATCACATGACATCAAGGCGGCAGGAACATGGAGCAGCTGGTCACGTGATACCCACAGTCAAGAGCAAAGAGAAATGCATGCATTCATACTTACTACTCAGTTACCTTCCTCTATTCGTATACAGTCCAGGGCCCAAAAATAGGAAGCAGCGCTGCCCACTTTCAAGCTGGGTCTTCTTCCCACATCAGTTGAGCAGTCCAGACAATCCCCCACAGGCATGCCCACAGGCCAGCCTGATCTAGAGAGTCCCTCACTGGGACTCAGATGATTCTATGTTGCCAACAAAACTAACCAGGGCACTGGTCCTTAGATTACAGATCCTACAGCCCTGCATACCTGCCTGCTTGTCTGTCTGTCTGTCTATCTATCTATCTATCTATCTATCTATCTATCTATCTATCTATCTATCTTCTATCATCTATGTATCTATTTATAATCTATCTATCTATAATCTTTCTACCTATGTATCTATCTACCATCTATGTATCTATGTTCTATCATCTATGTATCTATGTCTATCATCTATGTATCTATATATCTATCACCTATGCATCTATGTATCTATGTATCTATCTATCTACCATCTATGTATCTATGTATCTATCAATCGTGTATGTATGTATGTATCCATTCATGAAAGGCCTCCTCTATTTATGAGCACCCACATCTGGAGAAAAACAGGATGGAAGCGAGACTGTTCCTGAGCCCAAGCTTGGTGACATTTAGGTACAGGCAGGGAGCGCCTAAGCCCTCTCTCCCAGGCATGGTCAACCTCCCATGGTGTCCTTCCTGGGTAAGGACAGAGACAGGAAACCTGGGTGTGTCCTTCCTCCTCACTGCATGGATACAGTGACTCCACGTCTTCTGCACTGGTTTCTCGGGCTTTTAAAACCTATTTCTATTTCATTGATTTATGTATGTACTTATTTAGTTTGTGCATCTGTGTGTCACAACAAGCGTGTGGAGATCGGGAAACAGCTTGTGAAAGTGTCTTTTCTCTGTTTCTACTGTGTGGGTTCTGGGGACCAAACTCAGGTTGGCAGACCCAGCAACAAAGTTTACCCATGGAGACACGTTACCCCTTACTCCACTGTGGTGATATTTTGTTTATGTTCTAACGCATAAAGCTTGCCTGAAGATCAGAATACAGAGCTAAGCTACTAGTTAGCCATAGAGGTCAGGGAGTGGTGGCACACACTTTAAATCCCAGCACTCAGGAGGCAGAGGCAGACAGATCTCTGTGAGTTCAAGGCCACCCTGGGCTACACAAGATTGATTCAGTCTAAAAAAGAAACCAGGTGGTGGCGGCTCACACCTTTAATCCCAGCACTCAGGAGGCAGAGGCAGGCGGATCTCTGGGAGTTCGAGGCCAGCCTGGTCTACAAGAGCTAGTTCCAGGACAGGCTCTAAAAACTACAGTGAGAGCCGGGCGGTGGTGGTGCACGCCTTTCATCCCAGCACTCGGGAGGCAGAGGCAGGCGGATCTCTGGGAGTTTGAGGCCAGCCTGGTCTACAAGAGCTAGTTCCAGGACAGGCACCAAAGCTACAGAGAAACCCTGTCTCAAAAAAAAAATCATAAATAAATAAAATAAAATAAAAACTACAGCAAAACCCTGTCTCGAAAAACCTAAAGAGAGAGAGAGAGAGAGAGAGAGAGAGAGAGAGAGAGAGAGAAACAGAGCCAGGTGGTGACAGCTCACACCTTTAATCCCAGCACTTGGGAGTCACATGACTTTAATCCCAAAACTGGAGAGGTAGAGACAGGAGTGATATGGCTGGGCAGAGAGAGGAATCTAAGGCGGAAGAGACAGGTACTCATAGCATGCAGTCTGAGGATTCCCGGAGACAGGATCCGCCCACTTTGATCTGAGGATTCGGTAGAGGTAAAAAGTCTCTCTAGTGACTGACTCCTTTACTTCTCTGATCTTTCAGCATTTACCCCAATATCTGACTCTGGGTTTTTGTTATTAAGATGAATTACAGTTCGCACAACATCCCACGTATACACACTTTATGTTTTTAGATAGCATATATTAATTTTAAATAACAACGGTTTCACTACATGCATATATTTTAATCACATTATTTCTTATCCCAGCTCCTGCTAACCCCTCCCTTTTTTTTCACCTAGCCCCATGTAGCCCCATTCTACTTTCATATCTCTGTGTATGTATGGGGGAGGGGCCTTGAAGGTTGAACTGAGCCAGGGAAATGCCACCCACTAGACTCCTTTAAATCTCTGCTCTCCCCACAGTTTTCGCCTGGTCCAAAAACCCCCACTGCACCCTGATTTCAGAAGAGCACTTAGGAGGCTTCCCCCCAACTTCAACACCTCCACGAAGGATGCTTATGACAGGCTCATCTCATCCTATGGCACCCACTTTATTACGGCTATGAACCTAGGTGGCCGTGTCTCGGTCCTCACAGCCCTGCGCACATGTCAGCTGACCCTGGAAGGGCTCACCGCTGACGAGGTAGGAGACTGCCTGAACGTGGAGGCCCAGGTCAGCATCGGTGCCCAGGCCAGTGCCTCCAGTGAGTACAAAGCCTGCGAGGAGAAGAAGAAACAGCACAAGATGACCACCTCTTTCCACCAGGCCTACCGAGAGCGTCAAGTCGACGTGGTCGGCGGCCAACTCGATTCCACGCAAGACCTGCTCTTCGGGAACCAGGCTACCCCCGAACAGTTCTCAACCTGGATAACCTCGCTGGTCAGCAGCCCTGGACTGGTGGATTACAGCCTGGAGTCCCTGCACGTGCTGGTGGAAGATGTGGACCCGAGGCGGGAGGCACTGAGACAGGCTATCAGCCATTATGTGGTAGGCAGGGCTCGTTGGCAGAACTGTAACCGACCCTGTAGGGTAGGCCAGCATAGGAACACACGGGACTCATGCCAATGCGTATGCCACAACTCGAAGACCACCAACCAGGACTGCTGTCCACGCCAGAGGGGCTTGGCCCACCTGCTGGTGACCAATTTCCAGGCAAAGGGTCTGTGGGGAGACTATGTTACAGCCTCTGATGCCTATGTGAAGGTCTTCTTTGGCGGCCAGGAGCTGAGGACCAGCACAGTGTGGAACAATAACCACCCCAAGTGGACTGACAAGCTGGACTTTGGGGATGTGCTCCTGGCCACAGGCGGACCCCTGAGGGTGCAGGTCTGGGATGCTGACAATGGCTGGGACGATGACCTTCTTGGTTCTTGTGACAGGTCTCCCAAGGCTGGTAACCATGTGACGACCTGTAACCTGAACCATGGCAGTATTACATTCCACTATAAAGTCGACTGTTTAATCCACCTGACTGGACAGACCTGCCTGGAGTATGCCCCCGTGAGCTACCTAGGAGATCCTCCAGGAAACCGTAGTGGGGCTGTGTGGTAATAAATAAATAAATAAATAAATAAATAAATAAATAAATAAAAAAAACCAGCATGCCTTGTAAGCCGGGCATAGTGGCACAGACCTTTAATCCCTTGGGAGGCATAGATATACAGAGGAAGACCCTGTCTCTCTCACACACACACACACACACAAAAACAAATAGCAAAATAGCACACCCTGAAGTGCTCAACTGAGTTCGCCCAGGGGGATTCACAATGGCTTAATATGCAGCAGAGACTGAGACTTGAACTAGAGCTTCCCTGACCCTCCTTGTCCACACTGCCTCAGTCCTCCGCTGTCACCAAGCCTGACAGCTACTGCTGCACACCACAAACAGTGGCCAGGAACCCAGCAGATGGCCAACAGGCTGTCTCCGCCGAACTTTAAGGCCCTCCCTCCTTGACACAGCAAGATCATCTGTTTGAGACGACCTCTGTGCCCCGATTCCTGTGTGCCCCAATCCTGTGTGCCCCAATTCCTGTGTGCCTTTTGTCCCTCATTCTGCTCCTGACAAATCAAGAATATAGCTTGATAGAGGGCCAATAAATATGATCTGATGGTAAGTATGCTGGTGGCATGGTGGCAGAGTAGTCAGTGCTCCTAACCACGAGTCATCTCTCCAGTCCCCTCTTCTCACTTTTTAAAGTAACCAGGAGCCCCAGCCTGGCAGACTATAAGACAAAGTGTTTATGTGTCACCAGCCCAGGGCTGCTCATCAGAAACCTCAGCTTCCAAGAGAATCCATCTGCACAGGTCTGTAAGTTCTCCCCTACTTCACACCATGCGGGAAGGAGTGGTTCTTAACAGGGTGGTCCGAGAGTCTCCTAAGTTCAACCTGCTCAGCCGGCATGTCAGGATCTGATATCAAGCGATGTCCTCTTTGATTCACGTGCTTGGGACACAAGCCATGGAGTGCAGGCAAGCTTTGTGGCAGCATGGGCGCTATGGCAGGACTTGGCGATGCATGGCTGTTTGTAATCTGAGGGGCTTGGACAAAGCACACAGACCCCCAACAAAATTAACTATGAGGTACGTGTGAGACCCGGAGACTCAAACCCCAATCTTTGACATTGCAGTGACCCTAAGTCCCCAACAAGCAGGAGGATCAGAAGGGTCTAGAAACCATGGAAACCACTGTTCTTACATGTTTCCGGTCTCAGCCACACACGAATGAGACCACAGCTTGACAGCTTGATACATGACACCCACTACCTGCGGCCCTGGATGAAAATAAAGGGTGGTTGTAGCCAAGCTCCACTGAGAAAACAGATCTGCAGGACTGAGGAGGGACGGGATTCACTCAGCAGGTCCTTTAGCCTGCCCCAGTTTCTCTCAAAGGGTATCTGTGCTTTTCTCTTTTCTCAGGACTGCTTGAAGGGGGCTACCAGCTTTTGTAGGATCATAGCAGGGATCCCCAGAGAGAGGTCATGAACCCTGAAAGGTCATCTGCTAGCCCTCCTGGTCTCACATATAGAGAAACTGAGGTCAGAGGGAAAGGAGGGCTGTTATTTGAACAGAGTTTTGGGAGGATTTTTTTATTTCCTCCTTGTTTTGTTGTCCAACAAAGAATTTAATTGTGGTCAAAGAAGTTAATGGTAGCAATAAGACAGCTAGGTGTCTGGGTCTAGCACTCTACCCTGGATACCTTGATGAGAGGCCAAGGGCACAGGAGAGAGTTTATTTGTACTTTCCAAAGATTTATTATTTTTATATTATGTCTATAAATGTTTTGCCTTCAGATATCTATAGAGGCCAGAAGAGAATGCCAGATCCCCTAGAATTGGAGTTAAGGACAGTCGTGAGCCACCATGTGGGTGCTGGGAACTGTGCCTGGGTCCTCTGCAAGAGTACTAAGTGATCTTAGTGAGTCATCTCACTAGCCCACTATTTTGAGATAGGGTCTCCTGTAGTCCAGCCTGGCTTCAGATTTGATCTGTAGCCAAGGATGACCTTGAATACATTGACCACATCATTGTCGTATATAAAACCCTTCCTTCAGGTTGGGAAAGATACATCTATTGGTAAAGTGCTTACCTGGAAAGGATGAAGCCCTGAGCTCAGGTCCCAGAAGCCAGACAAAAATGCTACCCTTGTCATTAAGCCCAGTGCTGGTGAGGCAGAGACAGGGGAATTCCCGAGTCTTGCTGGCCAGCCATTTCGGCCCAATGGTGAACTTCGGGCCAGTAAGAAACTGTCTCAAGGAAGTGGATCTTGTTTCTGAAAATGACACCAAAACTCAGGCTTCTACACATTCATACACATACATACAAATAAATACACACAGAGAAGTAACCTCTACACAGGCCACACACACACAGATGGCCTCAACACATGCACACAGACAAACACACATACAAGCATACAACACATACATACATAAACACACATGCGTGCATACATGTGTGTATATATGTACATATACACGAATAACATTTATACACACATGCATGCATATATACCATACACATGCATACACACATATATGCAGCTACACAGAGACACACATATATAT
The DNA here is from genome assembly GCF_014885135.2 of Alexandromys fortis. Lineage (NCBI taxonomy): Eukaryota > Metazoa > Chordata > Mammalia > Rodentia > Cricetidae > Alexandromys > Alexandromys fortis. The sequence goes on along the minus strand of NW_026067892.1, from coordinate 19,327,379 downwards.
GCACATGCATATATGCACACATACATACACACTTATACACATACAAGCACAAATGCATGCATACACAGAGGCATATACACACCACACACACTCATACAGAGACACAAGTGCACACACATGAATACATATAAACACACGCTTTCCATTTTTATTTTATGTGTATGAGTGTCTTGCCTACATGTAAATCTGTGCACCACATACATGCCTGATGCCCACAGAGGCCAGAAGAGTGTTAGATCCTCGGGAACTGGAGTTAGAGACTGTTATGAACCACCAGGGGAGCACACTAAACTGAGGTGCACCTGACCCAGAGGAGGTGAGGTTACCTCCAGTTTGTTATTGGGCCCCCTTCAGTCCCCAAGCTGCCTAGTAAGTTTCTTCAGGGGTTGACTTCCACTTACAGCTGCCAGAAAAGGACAGTCCTGGCACCAAGTAAGTGCCAGTGATGGGCTGTGTCCGGAGCTGCTGGGGGCCAAAATCATACATGGTGAAAGTCTCATGAGAGGGTAGGATTTGGGCTACTTGCACATAGACAAGCCTCAACCACAGGAAGGACCATGGAAAACAATCAAGGAGTGACTTGCACAAATAAAAAGACCTCCACTCTCCCCTCTGCTGAGACCCAGCCCTATAGACTCTCTTAAACACACTGAAAACCACGCGAGACTGCTCCTCCAACCCCAGGTATCCCCACCTGTGCTGCAAAGAGGCTAAAACAAAGATTTCTGCTTAGCTTTGGGACTCAAAGGGTCTCTGCTGTGATTCCAGTTGTCTCAAACTGATGGTCCTCAGTGTCACCGTCTCAGTCTGCACGGTGGGGATCCTGAGGCACCACCATCCTGGGCCTGGAAGACACCTGAACCCTTCCGCATCTCTCTCCCCAGAGGCTAGCCCTGGACTCCAGCTAGCTCAGACCGGAACAGCTGCTGTCCTTCTGCAGGCTATAACCAGGCTTTGTTATTCACTGTGGGGACTCAGTGGCACATCTGGACTCACTGTTAGTCTCCCCAACATCTGGTTCTTGGTTTCTGTCTTAAAAGAACAGTGATGTCAGCTTTCTGGCTGTACCTTGGGCTTTTCTATGGGAACCCCAGCCTCCCTGTGACCAGGAAATAAGGAGGACAACCTCTTCTCCCTGTCCCTCACTGCTCTCAGGACGCAGTCCCGCTGGGCTCCAGGAAGTTTTCTCAGTGCCCTGCACAGGGCAGAAGGCAAAGATTGAGCGAGCAGGCCATTGTCCCCACCCGTGTGTCTATCCATCCCTCCCCAGGGTGGGTTCTAGGACACCATATGAATGCATTTTGTAAAATGTTTTTCTAAGTCAGAGAGTGAGAAGAGGGCCCTCGCTCCCTCCCCTGCCCTCTTCCTTCTCCTTCCCTCCCACGTGGCCTCCCCTGAGGACTGTGGAGTTTTAGGCACAGGGTGGGTTTCAACATCTCGGACCTTCTCAGCAGCCTAGCGAGGTAGATACTCGTCTCCCCATACAGAAATGCGGCCACCCATAAAGTTATGGCTTTCCCCCTCATTTCTACAGACACCATGAGACCTCAGAAGTTCACTTACAGGGTTTTGTGCGTGTGTGTGTGTGTGTTTTGTTTGCTTTTGTTTTCTTGAGACAGGGTTTCTCTATGTATCCCTGTCTGTCCCAGAACTCTCCCTGTAGACCAGGCTGGCCTTGAACTCAGAGAGCTGCCTGCTTCTGCCTCCCGAGTGTTGCAATTAAAGGTGTGCACCACCACTGCCCAGCTTTTCTCTTAATAGCTTCTATGCACAGCATCCCTGGGGCTCTTTTTCATATACTCCACGAGCTTCTAGTACCATCACTGGCTGCAGCAAACCCACCGAAAGACAAGAGCAAGGTGCCCATGCCACCCTGCCATTCCAATTTCCTAAAACGTGATAAAGCATATACAAGGTAAAATTGTGCCACCCAGTGGTATCCAGAGAGTTCACAATATTGCGTAACCGTCACCCCCAAGCAGATCCCAAATTTTTTCACCCTGCTCAAGACAGTACTGTGCCCACGATGCTAAAATTCCTTCACTGGGGTGGGGGGATGCAAGCCACATCTACCCCCTCTCCTAAGGTACCAAGCACAAACCAAGACACAATTCACTGAAGCCTACTCTGGGCAACTGAGTTTATTGGGCTTCCTTACAGAGCATAGATAAGGGGCTACTTACAGGGGTGTAGGTCCTATCCCCACCTATCAGGCCTCACCCAACAAAGATGAGGGCTTCTCTGTAGTTGTATAGGTGAAGTTCATCTCCTCTGGTCCTCCCACCTGGATAGTTTAACCTCTCTCCAACCTGCATGCAATTAAGGCAGAGCTGCATACGGCGGGCGGCAGGTAGCCGCTGGTGTTAGCCATCTCAGATGCTGGTCTCATGACCCTCCCGACACATCCATGAGGGGATACAGCCCGTCAACAAGCCCAACTGGGATAATCAGGGGGCACTGTTGAACTCCCCAAGTTTACGGTTGCTTGATTCAGAGGACAGTCCCCCACAAGAGACCACTAAACAACAGTAACCCCAGCTCTAGAAACTTCTATCCTCTCCCCTGTTGTTCATTCTGTCATTTGCTCTGTGCTGGGGTACTCAGTGTGCTTGAGGAATTCTGCGGTCTTATGTTCTGTGTCTGTGTTGGATCAAAATGCCATTCCGTTTGTGGCTGGGTAAAGATGCTAGAACATCAGTGTTCTCGTGTCGAAGCTCGCTGCTCTTTGTTAGATTCGTGCCTTGGAGCAGGACAGCTGCTCACATGGGGGTTTACTAAACAGTTTCCCTCAGCCACAATCCCTCCCGTCAGCGGGAGACACAGGTGCATGGGGAGTCCCCACAGATGGATGGGGACTCCGGCTCCTTCCCCACCTTTCCCTATACCCTCCCCACAAGAGTGAGGTCCGGTCTAAACAGAGGATTTTATCTGGTAGGCCACCTCCTCTGCCACTGACCTCTCAGTTCCGGTGAGGCTCCCTCTGGCAGGAAGGAGGGCAGCTCGCTCTAGCCCACATAGACCAGTCAGAGGCCCCTCCTCAACAGTCAGACCCTCCCTTCCATCCCAGAACTCCCTGGGCTCAGGGTAATTGCTAAGAGGGTCGTGCCCACAGTGACAGCAGCAAATAGCCTCTGAGTGACCCTGGGACAGGTGTCCAGCCTGGGCTCCCCTCCTCCACCATGAGCATAGCAAACTAGGCAGAGCAGAGAGGCCGGGGTTACACCGTAACTGGCAGCGTAAACACACATCTGTTTATAATTTTTAGCATACAACAAAAACAGTCTCTGCGGAACCAATCGAGGGGGTCAGCTGGTTGGTGGGGAGTTACGCAACTTTTTAAAAATTACTCTGTGGATGGAACTCACGGAAGAACTTGCAGGGACAGTTTCTCTCCACCTCATAGGGTCTTAGGGATCAAAATGCAGCCAGGCATGGTGGCACATGCCTTTAATGCCAGCACTCAGGAGGGAGAGGAGGCAGATCTCTAAGTTCACGGGCCAGGATGGTCTACAGAGTGAGTTCTAGGACAGCCAGGGCTACACAGAGAAACCCTGTCTTGAAACACCTTTCATTTTAAAAAAGAAAAGAAAAGAAAAAGATGAATCAAATGCTTCGAAAATCATTCTGACCACACACACTTATTAGGCAAACATGGGAACTGGTCAGGAGCAGTGAGATGCCTCTAACTGTGCTCTACAGGAGCTGTGGCCCTGCCCGGGGTAGAAGAAGTTAGTTACTCTTGTCACCTTCAGCTATGTAGCTGAACATTCCAGAAAGGCTCTGTTTGAGAAGCTGGAAGGACTCATTTCTCGCCTAGTCTCACCAACTCCTTCTAAAAGTACCATCTGCTGCCTTCTTAACAAACCTGGACAAGAGATCATCTGTGTCAGGTATAATGACGCAGTCTGAGAATCCCAGCCCTCCGGAAGCTGAGCCAAGGAACGCAGTCTTCAGAAGACTGTCATGACAAGTCAAGACAGCCTAGGCTCTATGGTAAGACCTAGGCCAGGCTGGACCCTGTCTCAAAAGGAAGCCTGTAGGTCCTTGTGCGCAAAGAGAAGCACCAGGGAAACCAGGAAAGTTAAACACGCGGGGTGGTCTCTTCAAAGGGGAGATGTACAACCTGTTTTCCACCCAGATGCCTGGGAACGGAAGTGGCTAACAGCCTGGTGACTTCTGTGCTATCAGTCAGGCCAGGCTACACCTCAGACTCTGTTCATCTCCGCCCGCCCGCCCGCCCGCCCGCCAAATCCAGAGCACTGTTTACCTTCAGCAGTTTCCCCGGTTAATCTACGGAGGTTACCTCTGTGGAAGTCCTCACTTGTACTTTACAAAGAAGTCTGATCGAACCACGCCTTGATTTTTGTTGTGAACACGGGATTGAGTTTATCATCAGGAAACTCTTTTCCAAATTGTGCTGTGCTTAAATATGCCTGAAATAAGCGATCTGGTGTTAGGGTCTCCGAGTTTTACCAACACCAGCCACTGTGGTCTGTTGAACCACACTTCCCTCTTGCCTCAGGTCATAGGGCTTTGTGACGAGGGTCTTTACCTGCTGAGCCATTTTGTTAGCCCTATGTAACTTTCTTTCTTAAGAAATCAAAATGCAGCAAGGCACAGTGGTGCAGGTCTTTAATCCCAGAACTTGAAAGGCAGAGGCAGGCAGATCTCTGTGAGTTTGAGTCCAGCCTGGTCAACAGAGCTAGTTCCAGGACAGCCAGGGCTATATGGAGAAACTCTTGTCACAAAAATAAATAAATAAATAATATAAATAATATAAACAAACAAACAAACAGAAAGTATATATACCACCAGGCACTGGAGAGATGGCTCAGCTGTTAAGAGCACTGGCTGTTCTTCTAGATTCAATTCCCAGCACCCACATGGCAGCTAACAACTGTCTGTAGCTCCAAGATCTGACACCCTCAGACAGACGGACATGCAAGCAAAACACTGATATGCATAGAATAAAATAAAAATTAAAAAGGCCGAACAATATTTATCTAGGAATGCAGCAATGATCAACACTGAAAACTCTGTTCCACTATCACTACATTAAAAGAAACCAGGTATGATGGCTCACACCTGTTAATTCCAGCATTTGGAAAATAGAGGCAGGAGGAGGTTCAGGAGTTCAAGGCCAGCCTCAACTCCACAGCCTGAGACTTTGTCTCAAAAGAAAGAAAGAGAAGGAAAAGTGGGGAGAGGGAGAAAGGAAGAAGGAAAAAAATATGAACTTGAAAAAAATAACTTGCAGGGAAGGCTGGTATACACCTTCATCTCAGCACTGAGGAAGCTGAGGTAGGAAGAATGTGGGTTCAAGGACAGCCCGGACTACTACAATCTGGGCTATGCAGAAAGACTGTCTCAAAACACAAAACCAAAATGAAAACCTAAGGGTCTGGGGACTTAGCTCAGTGCCGGAGTGCTTGCCTAGGATGTATGATGCCTTGGGTTCAACACCCAGAACGTGGGGACAAAAAGGATGAATCAGGAAAAGACTGACCTGGCTAACTCCCTATCTGCCTGCCTTCCTATCCAGGAAACGGTCGCATTACCACGTCCAGCCTACCACTTTAACAAAAGCAGCAGAAACTGGGTAACTCCCTTAGAGTCAAACGGGCTAAATAAACAAATGAGAGAACGTTCCAACCTTGACGGAAAATTATAGTAAGGTAAAATAAAGGCCCTTGGTTTTGCTCTTTTGTTATTGTTTTCCTTATCAGAATGACAAAAATAAAAGACTATGGCCTCGATGCTCATCAGGGAAAGGGGAAACAGTGCTTCCTAAGCCAGCTGGGGGTGGGGAGAGACAGAATGGGGGAGGGGAAGGAGCGGGATGGGACTGCTCCACGGAGCTCAGAGCGAGCATGACGTCACTTCCAGGTAGCTGGTGGTTAGGCCAGCCCAGCCGAGTTCATTGTGGTGATGTTGGGGGAGGTAAGACTCTACACAGAGGCTGTGTAAAGACACTTCAAAGGCCAGTGTCATCATTGCGGCTCCAGAGGAAAGCACTTTGGGCGTGGAGGGGACCACTTGAAAATGCGCAGGGCTTCGACCAGCATCAGGTCAGAACCTCAAGAGCCTAATGGACGCTTCTCTAAGTCAGTTGTTCCCCTCGGTTCCCACCCTGAGGGTTCCCACCCTGAGTCACCCCAGCTTGCCACGGGGCTTAAGAGCTCCCATTCTTTCCTTCTGTAGGGCAAGGTCTCACTATACACACACGGAACTCTTGATCTTCCTGTCTCTGCTTCTATAGTTCTGGCATTTCCGGCACGTGGTTTTATTTGGTGGCATGGATTCCCACATGCTAGGCAAGCGCCGCACCCAGTGAGCCACAACCCCAGTCCCTGGCAGGAACATGTTTAAGAGATGCAGGGAATGGCACTCGCTGTCGCTGCAGACTGCTCACAGGCGAAAGGGGGACAACTAGAAGGTGGGTATGGAAACCCAGCAAAGCAGGCATCCCCTTATCTGATAAATGGCCAGACTGGCACTGCCATCTTCAAACTCAGGGTTTGTCAACCTGGTTGTCAACCTTGACTGCTAAAGACTCCACAGTGTCCCCTCCATAGGATAACAATTCCCCAGCCCTTGGGCAGCCCTCATTTAAGACATCAGGGAGGAGTGGAGCCCACGAGCTCTAGCTGGGAACTAGCACTGACTCACACCTGTAATGTATGAAGTTGGACACCCACCAAGTGGTCACTTTTACTGAGCAGAGGCAGAGAAAGGCCACCCTAGACCCCAAGAGCACAGAGGACACTTGGAGATGCTAAAACAGAAGGCTGGGAGGGTCACAACTCAGTCGCAACATTAGCCATCCTGGACCATTGTGATGGCTCAGGTTACACCTTAACCGGTTGCTAAGCCCCACCCCTCTCTCCTCTGTGTAGAAGGAGCTGCGGGCAGCTTCCCACCACCTGGCTCCAGCTACCAGCTAGCTTTACCCAAAATAATTACACGGAAACTGTATTCTTTTAAACACTGCCTGGCCCATTAGTTTCAGCCTCTTATTGGCTAACTGTCACATCTTGCTTACCAGGAAAGTGGTGGCTTACCAGGAAAGATCTTAATCTGCATCCATCTCGGAGAGAAGAGCTATGACATCTTCCTCACTTCCCTTCTTCCCAGCATTCTGTTCTGTCTACTCCACCCACCTATGTTCTCACCTATCAGGCCAAGCAGTTTATTAATTAACCAATGAAAGCAACACATAGAAAGAAGACCCACCTACATCACTTCCGACTTTTATGTCTATGTGTGTGTATGCAAGTATGCATGAGCCAACTGATGAGTAGATAGAATATTGGTTCGTATCACTGGCCTCTAGGGAGCCTTAAACTAAAACCACCTGATTGAAAGTGTCCATTATAAAGGGCTGCTGGCTGTTGATGTTCCCTCATAGAAGCGGGGGGGGGGGGGGGGGGTCCTAACTGGTCCTTCACCTGTGGTTCCTGTTGTTCCTCACAACCATTTTGTAGGCAGTTCTACCACAACCATGTGTGTTCTCGGGGCTCGGGAGGTGCTAGAGTATACAGGTCCAGGAAGGTGAACACAAGCAAGGGCTTCATCTAAGAGGCTGTAGAGAAGCCAACATCCATGCTGGGGTGAGACTTTGCAGGGCAGCTGCTTTGGGGTCACCCTAGATCCTACAGGCCACCCATTCTCCTGTGCTCTGTAATCAGATATGGTTTACATCTCTCCAGGGGAGGGAGTCTCACAACACAGGGAAATGTCACCTAGCAGCTGTCAGGATGGCAACTGTCACAGAGACGAGAGATAACCTGGTGTGGCGGGTGTGGAGAAAGGAACACATGGGTGATAACAGAAAATTAACACAGCTTCACGGAATACGGTATAGGGGCTGCCTCAGAAAACCCAAACCCAGTGATTCTATGTACATATCATTTTTCCAGTGACTCTATGTATGCATTACTTTTCTCCTTGTTGTGACAAATACTTGACATGAAGCAACTTAAAGAGGGTGTTTTAGGCTCATGGTTTAAGAGAGATGTAGCCCATCACAGTGACCAGTGGAGCAGTAGAAACTACTCACTCCAAGTTAAGAGCCAGGAAGCTGAGAATGGACAAGAAGCAGGACCAGGCTACCAAAACCTCAAGGCCTTCTCCCAGTAGGGTGCTCCGGCACACTTCCTCTGTGGTACATTTCCCAGCGGCGCACTTCTTCTGTGGTACATTTCCCAGCGGCGCACTTCCTCTGTGGTACATTTCCCAGCAGCGCACTTCCTCTGTGGTACATTTCCCAGTGGTGCACTTCCCAGTAGGACACTTCCTGCAATGGTGTACTTCCTCCAGTGGTGCATTCCTCCAGCTGTGTACTTCCTCCAGCTGTGCACTTCCTCCAGCTGTGCACTTCCTCCAGCTGTGTACTTCCTCCAGCTGTGTACTTCCTCCAGTGGTGCATTCCTCCAGCTGTGTACTTCCTCCAGCTGTGCACTTCCTCCAGCTGTGCACTTCCTCCAGTGGCACACTTCCTCCAGCTGTGTACTTCCTCCAATGGTGTACTTCCTCCAGCGGCGCACTTCCTCCAGCTGTTT
>NW_026067892.1:19301492-19312451 GCF_014885135.2 Alexandromys fortis | reverse complement strand
CTTCCTCCAGTGGTGCATTCCTCCAGCTGTGTACTTCCTCCAGCTGTGCACTTCCTCCAGCTGTGCACTTCCTCCAGTGGCACACTTCCTCCAGCTGTGTACTTCCTCCAATGGTGTACTTCCTCCAGCGGCGCACTTCCTCCAGCTGTGTACTTCTTCCAGTGGTGCACTTTTTCCAGTGGTGCACTTCTTCCAGCTGTGTACTTCCTCCAGCTGTGCACTTCCTCCAGCTGTGTACTTCCTCCAGCTGTGTACTTCTTCCAGTGGTGCACTTTTTCCAGTGGTGCACTTCCTCCAGTGGCGCACTTCCTGCAATGGTGCACTCCCTCCAGTGAGGCTCCATTTTCCAAAGTTCTGCGAACTTCAGACACAGTGCCACCCACTAGAGACAGTGTTCAAACACATGGGCCTATAGGGGATATTTGACATTCAAACAAAAATGGCATAAATGAAAAGGAAAGGAGAACAGTGAGGGGGGGGTGTGCAGGACCCTTGGGTATCTGCAGAGGATGTGGGGACTGAGTTCTGTCCTCCTTGACAGGCCCCAACCTAATTTGAGCAATTTTCTTTCTTAAAATCTGTAGTGAAGCCTCCAGTCCTGCTTCATCATGAAGCTAGTCCTGGCACCCTCTGGGTACGTGTGTACAGATGCTGTGTGTACGTGTGTACAGATGCCGTGTGTACGTGTGTACAGATGTTGTGTGTACGTGTGTACAGATGCTGTGTGTACGTGTGTACAGATGCTGTGTGTACAGATGTTGTGTGTACGTGTATACAGATGCTGTGTGTACGTGCGTACAGATGCTGTGTGTACATGTGTACAGATGCTGTGTGTACGTGTATATAGATGCTGTGTGTACATGTGTACAGATGTTGTGTGTACAGATGCTGTGTGTATGTGTGTACAGATGCTGTGTGTATGCGTGTACAGATGCTGTGTGTGCGTGTGTACAGATGCTGTGTGTACGTGTGTACAGATGCTGTGCTGCCTAATTTCATGCCAACTTGACACAAGCTAGGGTCGCTTGGGAAGAGGGAAGCTTAAGTGAGGAAGTGCCCCACACTGGCCTGAGGACAAGTCTGTGGTACACGGTCTTGATTGATGATTGATGGCATTGTTCAAGCAGAGATCCACATGACCATCTAGGACATCCAGTACAGGACGGTAAGGTGTGACTGATGAGACAGAGGAAGTGGCGTCTGTCATAGCCACAGCCTCTAAACATCAGGAGTGCCAGTAACAAGGGCTTTAACCCTGCATCCACCCTTTCCCTGGAGGAACAGGGGACCCACTTATCCTCATGGCTTCCATTACGTCTGCCTCACAGTAAAGATCAATCAGCGTAACACGTTGCATGTTTATACTGTTTTTAATGCTCCAAAGCTCTGTACAAAAAAACAAAAACAAAAACAAAAAAAAAACATAAGGTATTCCTCACAACATCCCTGTGAGGTAGGTAGGCAAGTATTATTCTCCCATTTTACAGATGGGGAAACTGAGGCAGGGAGGAACAGTGATCCGCCAGTGGTCCCAGCATATCTCCCAGTCAGTGCCAAGCATGAGAGTGTGAAGGGGCCCCCTCTGGCCTCTGACTCCATGGCTACTTCTCTGAAAATAACTGACGTGCAGAAAACAGACACCTGAGAGGCCGCGAACAGACATACAGCAGCTCGCAAAAGGAGCCGGCGAAGAGGGTCACTACTTCCCCAGGCTGGAAACAATTTTGGCCTCTTTGAGTATCATAGCTAACAGCTGACAGGTCCTTCCATCTTCCTGCTGAAGGACAGGAGCCCAGGGACTCATCCCTATCCCCAGAGAGTCAGACAGGTAACCAGCCTCCCAGGTGTGCAACCGCTGTATGTGGCAAACTGCAATCCCAGCCAAGACTCACCAAACACAGCCCTCCATGTGCACCTTCTTCCTGTGTGAACAATACCACTCATAACTCAGCTGGGTCCAAGGAAGCAGCTCGGGGATCCTGGCGAGGGTGGGCCTGGAATCTGAGGCCCGACAAGCCAACACGGGCCTGTCCCACCCTCCACTGTCCAAGAGTCAGCCTTGATCCCCCTCCCCACTCCCTCACTGGCCTCCACAGGCTCTTTCCCCACACTGGGAAGATCTCCCTGATGTTTCCAACTCCCGGGAACTTCTACCTCTGCCAGCCTAGAGAAGGAAGTGGGGAAAGGAAGACAAGAGAGATGGAGTCATCCTCCTTGTCTTCCAGGCTGGCAATACTCATGAGCCAGGAGGAGCTGGGCCGAGCTGCCTTTAACATGGACCTGCCCAGTTCATCCCCCTCGCCTACCTCAGGCAGCTACTTAGGCTGAAAGATTGAGAAGCAAGAGCAAGCCAGCCGGAGGAAGGAAGTGAAAAAGCAAACATGGCCAGCCTGCTGCCCACCTAGGCAGTCTGATGACTGTGAGAAGACAGCGGTGGTGACTGGCTGTGTGGGGAGCGCGCTCCCTGCTGGTCTGTGAGGTACACATGCTGGGCCTCGCCAGAGGCCATTACACACCCCAAGGGTTTACAGAGAATGGCTGTGCCGTCTATACACCCTACAAAAACCTCCTTCTGAAGGCTCTCAGCCCCTTAATCTCTCCAGGAAGCTGGCAAGTGTTCATCTGAAGCAGTGAGAACCTCAGGCCCCGGGTCTGCCTGGCAAGGAGCAAGATGGTGGCCTACAGGAAGGCCCCAGCGTCACAGGGCTCTGGGTCTCGGCTCCGCTCCTGCCAGCGGTGGCGGAGCCTCGACAGGGGCTGGTCCTCTGTGCTTTCCAGCTCGGGGAAGCCCAGCTGGTTGAGGATCTCGTAGATGCCAGCTTTGGTTGCCACCTGGAGAGGGCAGAGATGGGGCAGAACTTCAGGGGAGTGAGGCATCAACACGCCTACTTTCCTCATACCAGCCTCCCCCTGCTGAGCTCTGAGGCACCTGAGTCTGGGGCCCAGAGCTGCCCTCAGCCAGTTCAGCGGCTACCACAAGTCTGCACGTCCATCTCTAACCACCTTATTAAGAGGATCACTGACAGTCTTCTCTCCTGGGACTGCATGGAGCAGCCTGTGCAAGTACATGCGGCATGCCTGGGAGACCTCGCCAGCACTGGCCTGGCCACTCCAGCAAACCACATCTGGTCAGGGCGGCTGCAGAAGCAGTGTGGATGCCAGAGCAGACAGCTGCCCTTCCCTTTGCCTGGGAGTTCAGCCCAGGCAGCTTGGCTTTTTTTGTGCTGAACACTCAACAGAGAGGACTGACCCTTAGCCCCAGACTCCAACCATCTCCTACATCTTCTTGGGGACAACTCCACCTGGAGTAAAGAGATGATGCTCTTGCTGTCCCCAGGTACCCTCGCCCCAGCTCTGTCCTTCCAGAAGAGGGGCTGAAGTTGCCTGGGTCAGAGTCATGCTCCTGCCTAAACCACCAGCAGCTCTCCTTCAACATCCTTCCGCATCAAGTCCTAGAAGCAGCTGGGGAGCGGAAGAAGTATGCCCTGGCCCTCAGTTTCTCTGTCTAAGCAGAACTCAAGCAGAAAGTGTCCTTGTCCCCAGGCTGGGGATGCAGCTGCTGGTAGAGCGCTTGCTTGGCAAGCATAAAGCCCTTGGATTTGAGCCCCAGCAATGCATAAACCAACTTGGCATGGTGGTAAAGCCCTGTAATGCCAGGAAGGTGGAGGCAACAAGGTCAGAAGTTCAAGGTCATCCTCAGACACACAGTGAGTTTAGGGCCAGCCTGGGCTACATGAGACTCCCCCACCTACATTCTACTCCAGGGCTCAAAGAGGGAAGCCAAGCTTGGGCCTGCTCACCAAGCTGCTCAACATGGCCCTCATCATCTTCTGACTCAACACTCACCCTCCAGTGCAGAGATTCATTTTGCGTGCCTCCCACAGGACACCTGAGACCAGCCCCAAGACGCATCCCAGGCAGCCCGCATCCCCACATCGCTGGCTATTCCCTGTGATTCTGAACGCGCTTCCATTCCACCCTGGGCCCCTACACCCGCCCTGTACCCACTCTGACTGAGTTCCTGGTTCCTGCCCTCCACCCACTCGCATCCTGGGAGCTGTGAACTCGAATCCAGATTAGGATGCGGCCGCTGGATGGTGAGGTGGACAGGGCTAGCTTCCTGGCTGAGCAGTAATTACAGGCTGCTTTCCTCTCTCTTTCGGCCAGCACGTGCCAGGTGGGTTTGGAAGTCAAAGCAAAGAGGGATCTATCTCAGGGAACCCAGGAAGGGAGGAGCCAATAACCAGCTCCCGTGACAACCGTAAAGAAGTCTCTGAACCTCTGCAAGACCCCTGTGACCTGAAGCCCACCTGGGTCTTGCCAGGTCTGGAAGAAACACTACACACACGTATGTCACGGAGTCCCTACCACCTTCCCCGACGATGCTAACACTATTGTCACTATTTTTTTGTTTTGTTTTGTTTGTTTTGTTTTTTTGTTTTTCGAGACAAGGTTTCTCTATAGCTTTGGAGCCTGTCCTGGAACTAGCTCTTGTAGATCAGGCTGGCCTCGAACTCACAGAGATCCGCCTGCCTCTGCCTCCCGAGTGCTGGGATTAAAGACCTGCACCACCACCGCCCAGCTATTGTCACTATTCTAGTGCTGAGGACAGCTGACTTACAAGACGGGTCACCTTATCCAAGGTCATGGGTGGAAGGAGACAGGATCAGGACTGACAACCTTACCCTTGGTCTTTATAGGGCATAGATGGAAGTTGAACAGAATAATGAACCAAAGTGTCCAGGCATCCAGGAGTATTGGCCATGAGATACACAGAGCAAGCTCCCAGCTGGCAGGCTGCCCTTCTCATCCCCTTCTCTCCCTCCTCCATCCATTCATCGACTCAGTAGTCACACTTACCGGCTGTCTGCCTGGTGAAGACACCGGGCAAGGGACACAACCGCTGAGTGGGACACAATCTCCCAGGAGAGTAAGACCCTCCCCGTTCCATGGGGGAGCTTGTCACCGGGGTCCTTACAGAGCGTACTCGGGGACCAGGGGAGAGATACAGCCCGCCTTACCCACCACCCCCAGGCAGGCCTGTCAGCTTCAGCGTCCTCTCTCACCTCCCGCATCCAGGTGCTGAAGGGCCTCTGCCAGGAGCTGGCCTTCTCCAGGCGGAGGTAGGCGTTAAAGAGAATCAGGTAGATGTAGCGCTCCAGGTACTGCAGGCTCCGCAACTGCAGCCTCCGAGCCTCCTGCGCCTCTTTGGTGGCCTTCGCCTGCAGGACAAGGAGGATGGTGTCAGCAAGGAGCCCTATTGTCTGATGCATCTCCATGCTCCCACACTGCCTGAGCACCAAGCAGAGTGACTTCAGCGGCAGGGCCTGGGGTGCTGCCTGGCTTGGCTGTAGGGGAGTCCCATGGGGGACCAATTCCTGGTGGGGGGGGACAGTGTCTTGAACCCATTTCCTACTGAGAAGGGCTGTACTTCCTCCCTGAAGATCATGCTGCTCCAAAGTCATGTTGTCTGCTGGAAAGCTGACATCTAAGGTACAGAGGGTGAGATGCCCAGCCTGGAGTCCCCTAGAAGGACCCTGTTGCCGACTCCTGTCAACATGGTTCCCAGTCTCCCAGGTCTGGCTCCTCTCTCCCAGTCCCCTAGCATCCCCGTGGAGGCACATAGGGCTCTGATTATGACCTGGCAGGGGGCCAATGGCAGAGAGCTCTGCCGCAGCCTCTAGCCCCAGGTGGGTAGAGCGCAGGACCTCTCACTTTTAGCAAGCTCCTGTCAGGCGCCGTCTCTGGAAATGGTACCAGGTCACAGGCTGGAGAAAAGGAGACGGCAGAGCTGATGGATGGGAAGTTCCCTAGGGAAGATGGGAGTCTGGATGGGCAGTGAGGACCCTCATGGGCCTGACAGTGAGAATGTGCACCAGTGGGGACAGGGACAAGGTAAGGGACAGTGACAAATCTGTGTGGGAGATGTGGCCTGCTAGCCTGGGAGGAGAGAGAATGCCACCAGTGTCACGTAGGACATTAATTAATCCTACCCATGGGGTTCACAGCCTCACTGCTCATGAGAACCACATGGAACCTTAAAATGCAAGCACCTGGGGTTCATCCCAGATTGGCCAATGAGGGTCTCAGAGAGGTGGGGTGTGAGCACCATGCAATTCAGCACCGGAAGTCACTGACGGTTGGCTAGTGCCAGTAGCCTGTTGGAGGAAGACACTGTGGGAGACACATGCTCAAGAGAAAGAGGACATTAAAAAGGGAACACTTTCAAGGCTCTTTTCAGTGGGGAAACACGCCAGGGACACTCATAAGATCTGGGACATGCAGTCAGCCTCGCCCCTGTAGGGTGGTCTGTCCCCATATCCCAGTCTGCCCACACAGCTATGGGAAGTATCCCCAGAGGGAGAAGGCCACCCAGACCCGTACTATCCGATCCTCACATCCTGGGGCCTCCACCCAGGCCTATTGCAGCTCTTTGATCCAGGGGGAATAATGTGTGGCATGGAATGTCCTTCAAGTGACAGCGTTATCTGTGGGCAGGCACAGCCAGCCCCAAGGGGCCAGGGAAGGCTTCTCTCCCAACAGCTGGGCTGCAGATGGAAGCCCTTCCATGAACACACACAGTGCCGGCCTACATACTCTGGGAAAACTCCAGGGTCGCCCCCACGCCGGACGCGACCCAGCCCAGCACCCTAAAACTCACAGCTGGAGAGGGCCTGCTTTGGGAACATACGAGGGGAGGTAACTGGCAAAGCCGGAGACCCGGGGGAGGGAAGCAAGGAAGAAAATGGTACCAGAAAGGGCTTGAGGTCAGGGACAGTACCCTGGATCCCTGGAAGACAACGAGGCTCACCCCATGGCTGCAGTTCTGACTAAACAGGTCTGAAGCCACAAAGGTGAATCCACCTGCCCTGCCCCGTGGGAGGCTCCAGTGGCTACAAAGCAGCTTAGTGGCTGTGTCAGGAAAGGAGGGGGAAGAGCAATAAGAGGAAAGTGACCTGCAGTGTGTGAGGAAGAAGAGGCAGGAGGCAGCAGGAAGACAGGCTGGGGTCAGGAGGGAGGTGTGGCCTCAGCGTAGAAAAGGGGGCAGCTTGGACAGTCGGGTTAGCAACAGGGGAAGACAGGTGGGTTAGTTTTGATCATTGCCAACTCAACACAACATAGAACCACCTGGAAATAGCCTCAGGGAGGAACTGTCTAGATTAGGTTGGCCTGTGGGCATGCCCATGAGAACATTTCTTAATTTAGTTAGCTGAGGCGGGATAACCCACTCTGAATGTTGGCAGCACTGTATCATGGGCTAGGCCCTGAGATGAGTGAGCGGGAGAGAGAGCTGGCCAAGCGATGCCATGCATTAACTCAATGCTCACTGCTCTTGACTGTCAGTGTGATGGGTGACTTGGCTGATACCAGCTGCTTCAGACCCCCACAGTGGAGGACTGTATCCTGGAACTGCAAGCCAATCAGAGCTTTTCCCCCTTAAGGGCCTTTGTCAGGGGGTTCTTATCACAGAAGAAGGAAGAGAAGCTAGATGCAGGCTCAGAGCTCGGCAGAAGCCAAGACCAAGGGCCAGAGCAGCTGCGGCAGAACACACAGGGCAGGAAGCGGGTCACATACTATTTTAAGGATTAACATCGTGTGCTCCAAAAAACATCAATTTTGCTTATAGGCAGTGGATGTTAGGGAAAAGAAAAAAAAATAGAGTTTACTTAAATGAGAAGCACGTGGCCAACACAGTGGCATTGTCTGGTGAGCTGGTGCACACTGCATGGGTGAGGTAGCCCCATCCCTCAGTCTGCCTCTCTTCTCCCAGTCTCCTCTGGACCCTGGAGTGTGTTCAGGAGGACAAGTGCTCTTTGGAAAAGCCATTTTAAACTGCTTCCAACCGAGGCTCAGGAGAAATGCCCCACCTCACCTGGCACGGCCACACCATACCAGCACTGTCCCAAGACACCGGCAAGAATGAGGTCTGAGGTACGCCCGGCGAAGGGCAAAGGACGTCTTTCTCCCTACCAAGGGTAGAATTATCTCTAAATCCAGACGCTGTGTGAAGATGCTGCCTGACACCCCCAGAGGTTCCCATGGACACATCCTGCCTCTGGCCACAGGGCTGTGATTTGCGACAACGGTCCATCTGCCTGTCACAGCCCAGTTTCCTTAAAAGCAGTCCATGCTGGCCCAGTTCCGGGAGCGGGCACCCGGCCACCTCCAGTGCATAAAAGTAGCCGAGCTGTTTTTAAATGGTTCGGCAGGCCAAGCTGTCATTAGCTTCCATGAACCTGGACAAAAGCTTCCTGGACCCTTTGGAACTGAAACCTAAAATAAAAAGGGCCCAGGAGAGACACCAGGGCTGCGGGGGACCACAGGCTTCACCTCTGACCTGTCACCTCTGACCTGTCTGGCATGGATATAGGTCTCGCTCTGTCAGTATGGCTGTCTGGCAGTTCCTTGCTGGGTCAGGAGTAAATGTGAGGCTGACCTCTGTGCCTTCACCCACTCTGTTCCTTCTGCCTGCATTTCCCTTCCTCTCTACCTAGCCTAGCCATAGTCAACTTGTCCCCCAGGCTCAGGACAAGCCCCTCTCCACAGCCTGCTCTGAGCAGTCCAGGCTCTACAGCCTCCTTGCTCTCAAGCCGAACCATTTCATTAAGGCAGGGTTTCTAATTGCTTCATGGAGACAGGACTACGAAGCCTAGGGTGGGCGGAGGTTGCCAACAGTTTCCGATCTCTCTGTCCCTACTCCAAAAGGTCTGCAGTAGAGCTTGGGATGCAGCAAGCCTCTGACTGGTGAGTACCCTCCCCGTAGTCTAGATTCTAGAAAGATGTTGGGACACCCAGTCCCCCAACACACACACACACACACACACACACACACACCCTCAGATGCCTGCACAACACTTCAATGGATATCTGTCAAGTACCCCAACTCATCACCCATGTCCCCCTGAAATCACTCATCCCCACAAGTTGGCCATCTTAGTGACAATTGCCTCCTTCCAGGGACAGGGGCTAAACTCTGGCTGCACAGCCAATTCTCCCTTCCTTGATTTGCATCTCAACCAGGAAATCCCACTGGCTCCCCTTCAACACACTTCCAGAGGCTGCCCTCCCCTTGTCAACTGCTCCCAGCCACCCTATCCCAGTGACAGTCCCTTCCTGGCACACCTCCATGCCCCAGGAGAAGAATGGCTTGTCCTGGAAGACCATCCCAGTAGACTAAGAGCCAGAAGGGACATGAACAGACAGCTTTTCCTATTTAGGCAAATATTTATTCCACCTGCCATCTACCATCCACTCACTGGACACTGCAGAGGCCTGCTGTGCCCGGCAGGGTCCTGGGAGCTGAGCTGTGGAATGAACTGAGCACCCCCCCAGAGAGTGAGAGCTACAAGCAGAGACAGCACAGGGGCAGGTCCCAGGGAGACGATGTCAGGGCTAGATGCTGGAGTTGACCCTAGGACCTCTAAGTCCAGTGGTACACAAATACCATGCCAGGCACAACACAGAGGTCACTTGTAGGGCCGAAAAGTTTCCAGCCCAATCAGCAACCATGGGAAGGAAGGGAAATGAGGATCGGCTGCCGACAGGGGCCCTAGAGACACAACGGAAACACACTCATGAACACACAAATGCTCACACTCACATACACGTGCACGCAAGCTCTATCCGGCTGCACCAGTTTCACTGGCTCTATTCTGAGCTGGCCGTGAAGAGCCTTAGGAAGCAGCCCTTCCTCCTGTCATGGCGCTCATGACATTCTGAGGCTACTCTAATTACAGGGCGGGGCCCTAGAGACTCATTACCTACTGAAATGAGGTCTCCGGGGACAGTGAGGCTCTTAGAGAGGCTTAGAGCGGCTGAGACCCATCAGGGCTCAGCGCCTGAACCATCTCACTTTCTGTTTTTCTTAGGAAATGACTTTAGTCCTTGGGGCACTGAGCTGATCTCTCCGCCTCCTGGCAGCTCCTGTTTGCTAGGTCTATTCTACATAACCAAGACAGCACACGGCACACGCAGAAGCAGCCATGGCTTCCTCTATAACCCTTCCTCTTTCTGATACCATGAAATTGTCCCCTGGGTCCTGAATGCCATCATGGAGGAAAAGGAGGCTAGGACAAAGTAGAAGATAAAGTTCTGGACCCGCTTCCAGTCAGGTACAAATCCTCCTCGGGCCTCAGTTTCTTCTTCAGTAAAATGGGTCTAATAAAACCTTCCCTGACTTCCTTACCTCTCTGAGGACGGGAATAGCCAAGTGCTGAGTTCTCAGGGAACTCAGACAAAGCAGTGTGGTCTCTTTAAAGCATCCTTCAGAGAGCAAAGGGCAGCTGCAGCCACCTCTACCTCAGCTTTTTCTCAGACTCTTCCCAGATGGAAGGCAGAAGGCACGGTAGACTGTTTAAAAACACAACAGTAAGAATGACTGCAGCACTGGGTGGTGGTGGCGCACGCCTTTAATCCCAGCACTGGGGAGGCAAAGGCACGCGGATCTCTGTTTGTTCGAGGCCAACATGGTCTACAGAGCTAGTTCCAGGACAGCCAGAGCTACACAGAAAAATTGTCTCATAAAACAAAAAGAAAGAAAAGAAAAGAAAAGAAGGAGGAGGAAGAAAAGGAAGAGGATGAGGAGGAGAAGGAGAAGGAGGAGGAAGAGGAAGAAGGTGGAGGAGGAGGAGACGACTGAAACCAGCCAAGGCAAATGCTTGCTGGAATTAATGCTTCTAGCAGGGCTTCCTCTAGAGCCTGACCTTGGTTTCTGTCAGAAATATTTTTCTCTCCCCAAGTCCAAAAGGAAACAACAGATTCACAGGTGGGTCAACCTGTGGGCGGTGGCCACGCTGGAAAACCTCAGTAGGGCCTGGACTTCTCATACTGCCTCATCCACCCAGCTGCCTCATCTCCACCCCAATCTCATGAAGTGGCTCATCTTAAGAGACCTTATTTCCTTTCTTTTTCCATGTGAAGCATTATATATGTGTGTGTGTGTGTGTGTGTGTGTATATA
>NW_026067892.1:19286626-19301423 GCF_014885135.2 Alexandromys fortis | reverse complement strand
TATATATATATTTGTGTGCCTGTGTGTATGTGTGTACAGAGGTCAGAAGACAACTGGAGGGAATCTGTCATCTCCTTCCTAGATGGAGGTCCAGGGAATCAAACTCGGGCTATGACACACAAACACACACACGTCCAGGGAATCAAACTCGGGCTACCACACACACACACACACACACACGTCCAGGGAATCAAACTCGGGCTACCACACACACACACACACACACACACACACACACACACAGCCTCACAGTTGCTCTGGAAAACAAAGGCGTTGCTGTGAACTGTGCCTCCAAGGCCAGGCTACTGAGGCAGGTGGAGGCAGAGAAAGGCAAGACTTTCCCAGAAGGCCTCGGGTGCTCCCACCTGGCATATACCGCACAACATCAGCCACAATGGTATGAAGGGCCCTCGGTCATCACCACAAACTGCCCACGGGCAGAGACAGGCAAGTGTGTGTGCCTCTTTTCATCTTGCACACAGCCTGGCACAGGCTTCCTTTTTGGTCTGACTCAGAGTCTGCAAAGGACAGGTAAGTGAGCACACATCAGGTGAGCCTAGCCTCAGATGCGCGAATACAACCCCGGTGATTACTCAAAGCCTACATAAGCACACCTGTGATGAAAGGCGAGCACGAGTAAACAAAGACCAGAATGAGGGAGCTGGAGCCATGGTTCAGCGGTCAAGAGCACTAGCTGCTCTTCCAGAAGACCCAGGTTCAATTCCCAGCACCCACGTGGCAGCTCACCACTGTCTGTAACTCCAGTTCCAGGGGATCTGGCACCCTCACAGACATACACGCAGGCAAGACACCAATGCACATAAAATAAAAATAAGTAAATTTTTAGA
Source organism: Alexandromys fortis (assembly GCF_014885135.2). Classification (NCBI taxonomy): domain Eukaryota; kingdom Metazoa; phylum Chordata; class Mammalia; order Rodentia; family Cricetidae; genus Alexandromys; species Alexandromys fortis. Next base: position 19,300,575 of record NW_026067892.1, on the reverse strand, counting down.
GAGAGAGAGATCACTGCAGCTCAGTAAACAAGGGGAGTCCCTCTGCACCTCCAGGCCGTTTTGGACATGCCGTAATCTATCATGCCACCTCTAACAAGAGACTGCACACAGGCTTCCTAGCTGTTGAAGCTCATATCACACATGGAGGTTCACACATAGAATGTTTCTTCCTGCTCCATGAGAGAGCAGGGACCTCCCATTTCCCCACTTCTCCGGGGTGGTGGAGTCACTTTATTGCCAAAAGCAGCACCGATGCCAAATACCAGCCATGTGTTCCTAACGGCTTCTGATTACCGCGTAAGTCAACTGCTGAAGCAGGCAGGGGGCTGGGAAAGACGGGCTCTGGAGGGCGAGGGGCAGAAGCCAAGTTACCACATGCTGTTGGGAGCGTCATACTCTCAAGGCTGGGTTCTGCTGGGAGGACTTGAGAACGGAGAGAAAATGTCCAGGGAGAATTTGAAATGGAGAGAATGCTGACCGGGACATTCCCAGGCGGTGAGGCTGACGGAGGGGGCACGTCCCAGATGGAGCCTGGGCCCATTTCCATCCACAGCTGAGCAGCATCCCCCTCCCCCACCCCACATGGCCCACTGGATCCAGCAGAGACCAGCTGAGGACCTCCAGTTTGAAACTAGAGGGCAGGGGCTTAACTGAACCCCTATATACTGAAGGAAAGACCTGACTGCCAGTTTCTAGGAGACAGTCCATGGGGTGAATCGGGGAAGAAACTGCCCCCCCCCATTTTAGAGCCTCAGCAAGCCTCCCCCACAGCCATCGACACACCCTGGGCTCAAATGCAGCACAGAGTAGGGAGGAGCACAAGACTGGAGTAGAGACCTTTGCCTCCCATCCCTGCCCTGCAGCTAACTCACATAGGACCTGTGTGGCCCATGGCACGCACCTCAGCTTCGCCTGTGAACACACACTGGAAGCTGAGGGTGTTCTGAAGCTAGGAGGACCATTACAGGACACTGGTCCGTGGACCCATCCTCAGGGTCCTCCCCTCTGCTGAGCACGTCCTAGGATCCGGCCCAGCCCTGTGTGTGTAGCCCCTGAGGACTTCCAAACACTGCCCCTTAGAGGAGCACAGCTCCAGCCTGGCAGCTGGGGACGTGAGCGGTGAGAGGCAGAGCACAGCTCCTTCCAGTATCTACATCCCCGTCTTCCGCCTGTCGCCCAGAAGGAGCTTTCGGCTCCTTCACCTCTTTCACAGAACTGGCTCTATGCGTGTCCACTGAGCAGAGCCGACCCCTCCATCCATTCTGATCACAGGTATCTTCACAGTGCAGAGACAGTGGGACGTTTCACACACAGCTCAGAGAGACAACGCAGAAACCCTCCTCCCTCGCGCATGTGTAGAACTGGCCGAAGCCCCCTCGAGCATGTGTAGATCTAGTCTTCTGCGGGAAGCATCTGGACCGTCTCGGGCAGCTTAGCCCACCATGATCTCAGGCAGAACACAAGCCCAAGCCTGTCCAGAATGAGATATGCAGAGGACCTGGAGGAAGGACTGCCCTTCTTGCTAACAAAGGGAACATGAAAGTCTCCAAAGGCTGCCATCCTCAAACCTCAGGACCACGAGAAATCAAAGCAGACAGACTTTCTACTTCCTGGTCACTAGAGAGCCCTTTTGTTACGAAACGCCAACAGTTGAGGTTTAAACCTTCTGTTTCTTCATTTCTTTAAAGTTCTATTTTTTACTTGCCGGGGGGGGGGGCTATGCCATATGTGTGGGTACCACACAGGACAGAAGGGGATATCGGATCCCCTGGCTCTCCTTACACTTTATAAAGTCACAAAGGGCTCTGTGGATGATTGTGGTGTGAGAGCAGAGTCAAAGCCAGTCTGGGGTTGATCCCCCCCACACACACACATACACAGTCATAAACACACATACACACACAGTCATAAACACACACATACACACAGTCATAAACACACACATACACACACAGTCATAAACACACACACACAGTCATAAACACACACAGAGTCATACTGTCAAGACAAAGGAGAGCACATGTCAGGGCTTGCACATGTGGCTTTTCTGGGAGAGCATCTGTACAGCAAGCACCAAGCCCTAGGTTCCATCTCCAGTACTGCATAAAGAAGAAGCAACGTGTACACCCCAATACTAGGGAAGTAGAGACAGGAGGTTCAAAACTTCAAGGTCATTCTCAGACACGTATGGAACTCGGAACTCGATGCCAGCCCAGAATAAGGAAAACTCTATCTCAAAATGAAAGAAAAAGCCAGGTGCTCATGCCTTTAATCCCAGCACTCAAGAGGTAGAGGCAGGTGGATCTCTGTGAGTTCAAGGCCAAGCTGGTCTACATAGTGAGTTCCAAGCCAGCCAGAGCTTCATAATGAAACCCTGTCAGGAGAGAGGAGAAAGAGAGAGAGAGAGAGAGAGAGAGAGAGAGAGAGAGAGAGAGAGAGAGAGAGAGAGAGAGGAAAAAGGAGGAGGAGGAAAAATATCTATACACAAAAAAGTACAATACATCATTCCATTATGATGAGATGTGTTACACATGTCACTGCCCATAATATATCATTCCCTTATTATGAGACGTGTTTAACACACTGATGTCTCTGTAAAAATAGACAAGTAAACCCAGAAAGACTCAACAGAAAATATAGAGCTGTCGTTGGCTGGGGACTGACTGCCAAGACTGTGAGCTTTCCTTCTGTGGCCCTGTTGCAATGGCAACCACGGACCAGTCTATTCAACCCATGCACCAGGCAGTATATGAATCACATCTCTGTAAGCTTGGTTACAACAGAGCAAGGCCCTGGTATGGCCCAGGCACCATGTCGTTCCAGCCATAAGTACTATCTTCTCAGAGCTATGGAACATCCAGAGACTGTGGGACACACCCAGCAGTCTGCAAGGGAGCCTGAGGTTCTGAGGCAGGAGACCCCTTTGGTAGCTGTCGGCCTTGGCTGTGCCCTGGACTCACTCAGGCAAATTTTAAAACCTAGACTCATACACTGATCACAAGCAAACCAAGATGGAAAGGGACCTCAACCACCAGAGGCTAAAAGCTCCCCACTCACCTCTGTGAGGCAATATTATATAGGCCACATATTTCTGCATTGTATTGGTGGCCAGGCCCTCAAGCCACAGTCGCGCCTTAGGTGGTCACGAAGCACTTACAGAACTTGTCCTAGGGGCCAGGAAGATGAATCAGATGGGAAGGTACCCACATACAAGCGTGAAGTCCTGAGTTTGAAACCCCAGAACCCAAAGAAAGCCACATATAGTAGCTCTTGCCTATAATTCCAGCATTCCTACAGCTGGATGGAGGATAGGGACAGGAGAATCCTTCAAAGCGCAGGGCCATCCAGCAAGCAAAAGACCCCACCTCAAAATAAGGTGGAAGGATCCAGAAGGGTGGCTTGACCAGGAAAAACATTTGCTATATAAGCCTGATGATCCAACTTCAATGCCCAGATCCCACATAAAGGTGGAAGGAGAGAACCTCTGACCCTCACAACCTCGCCATGACACACCCCTCTCCCATCATACACACACTAAGAGTAAATAAAACTACTTAAAAAAAAAAAAAACAAACAGGATCTGGACAAGATGTCTGAGCAGGTAAACACAACAACTTGCATGTGATTCCCATGAAACTTAGAAAATAGTTCTTTATCCTCCACATGTGCATGGCATGTACACACACACACACACACACACACACACATTTTCTTTTGCAGTTCAGAGACAGAGTACCCATAGTGAGGCCCTGGGTTCAGCAGGAGGTGATGGAGAGGATTTACCCTAACTTAGCTCCCTGGGACCACCTGGTGGCCAGACTTGTGAATAACTGCTTCTAGCTTCTGGCCCCTGCAGGGACCCTGGGATGGGGCTCTTGATCCACGGTCTCCTCCCCAAGAGTGGCTGGCAAGCAACCTCTTAGTCTGAACTTTTCCCCAGGCTTACCCCACACGCCTAACCTTCCTCCACACAGGGGCTGACCCTCTGACCCAGTCAGGGTCTAACCCCCGTGGCTCCAAATCAAGGCTGTTCTGGATCATTCTGGTCTTGAGCTCCCAGCTTGAGTCTGAACAAGTGGCCAGACAGACCCAGGCATAAGCTGCCCTGAAATCACCCAGACGTGGCATATGCTGCCACCTCTTGGTACCATGCGGCACTGCACCTACCCAGCTTCCAGGCTGAGAAGCAGGGATCCCTGGCCACGTGACCAACCCAGTTCCCATCACCTGCCCAGCCCTCAAGTCCTATGACAGGAAGAGAAGGGGGACCAAGACAGACTGGAGGGCATATTCTTTCTAAATATTGAAAGCCCCAGATTCACACATTAAATCTCTACCACTCTAAAGACGCTATCTTTACTACTTATTGAGTTATTAAAAAATAATTTGGGAGGACTGGCAATACGGCTCAGAGGGTAAAAGTGACTGCCACCAAGGCTGACCACCTCAATCCTTTCTCCAGGGCCCCACACAGTGGAAGGAGAGAACCAGCTCCTACAAGGCCTCGCCGACCCCCACACTCATGCTGTGGGCACACAAGTGAAATATGTAAAATAAAACAATATTTAACTGAGTAGATTAAAAAAGAAAACTAAATGGGGACCAGACCCATACCCCAGGCAGTGTAGACACACCTGTCCTGGGGTATAGCAGCCACACCGTGCAGTACGGAACACTGTCCCTGCCGACCGTCAGTCACATTGCCACCTACCTGCCTGATTCTGCTTGGCCTCTGGGACCCCTGGATCACACACTACAATTGTGTCCCACCCCACAGGGGTCTCAAGTGTTCCTCTTTACTTGGCCCCTCACAGCAGGCTTCTAACATGTATGTTAGCCCAGATCAAGTGGGAGCAGCTTGGGGCTGCTGACATTTGTGTTTCCAGGTCCACACTCCCTTCTAGGAGGTGGGAAGTGACCAAAGAGGGGGTGGGCACTGGACCTGCACCACCAACCTCATCCTCACCCCCATCGCGTGAGCCAACAGCCCATCCTGCAGAGCCAGGAGCCTAGCGGGATGGGGCTCACCTGTCTGTAGGTGCAGATAATGATCTCCCGAAGGTGGTAGTGCATCGGCGTCATGGTCTCACTGACGGTGTCCAGAGCTGCATCCACCTCCTTCTTCACATGGTGGCCGTCGGGCAGCAGTTGGACCACCTCCATCACCACCTGGGGCCAGAGGAGGGGTGAGTGGACGGAAAGCCAGGGGGATCCTCAGCCCTGCACCCTCAGGCTTGGGGCAGTAAGGGAATGTGGTATCTATCGCTCAGGTCCCACATCCGCATTTTTTCATTCATATGCAAGATTCTCTGAGCTGTTCTGAGGGTCTACACATGTACATTTCAATGCATATATTATCGCTGAGTATGTGTGATGCGTGTGAACATACGATATGAGTGCATGTGTGTACAGATGCATGGACCTGTGCACATAAGGAGGCCACTGGAGGATGCTGAGTGTCCTGCTCTCTCCACCTTATTACTTTGAGACAGGGTCTCTCACTGAACCTGGGCCTAGGCTGGCTTCCAGCAAGCCCCTCGGATGCTCTTCTCTCTGCCCCACGCAGTGCTGAGGTTACATGCACACATAGCCATGCCTGGTTTTTATGTAGGTCTGACTGTTGGAACTCAGGTCCTCACACTTGTACAATGAGCCCTTGTACCCCCTATTCTTAATGTACGTATCAAAAAGTCTAAGAAGCTTTTAAAAAAAAATCTAATAAGCCGAATGTATTCATCTTTTTTGTTCATTTCACTGACTTTCTATCCTGAAGAGAACATCAAGGGTCTGGGGAGACAGTTTATCTGGTAAAGAACCTGCTGTTCAAGGCTGAAGACCAGAGTTCTATCCCAACTGCCTACAGAGTGGCACATGTCTATATCTTTAGCGACAGCAGAGGGAAGGGAGCAGAGACAAGTAAATCCCTGGGGCTCATCAATCAGTCAGTCTAGCTGAACTGGAGAGCCCCAGGCCAGGGAGACCATGCCTCAAGTAATAATAATAATTAATAATAATAATAATTAGTAGTAGTAGTAGCAATAGTAGTAGTAGCCAATTCATGAGAGATCACACCCAAAGTTGACAAAAATAATTTTTAAAAGAGGATACCAGAGTAAAGAGAGGGCTCAGCCGTGAAGAGCTTGTACTGCTCTTGCAGAGGACCTGAGATCAGTGGCTCTCAGATGCCCCAGAACAGCCTGCAACTCCAGTTCCAGGGAACACAGCGCCCTCTTCTGGCCTCTACGAGAACCTGCACTAACATGGACAAACCCTCACAACAGGTACACATAATTAAAAATAAAACCTTCTGCCAGGTATAGTAGTGTATAACTGAAGTTCCTGCACTCAGGAGGCAGAGGCAGGCAGATCTCTGAATTCAAGACCAACCTGGTCTACAGAGTGAATTCCAGAACAGCCAGAGCTACATAGTGAGACCCTGCCCAAAACAAACACACAAAAAAACAAAACAAACAAAAAAAAAACCCCACTTTTTAAAAAGTGGGTATCAAATACTAAACCTCCACACTGTCACAGTTTAATGAAACAGACACGAATCCTCAGTCTTTCACAGCACATTAACAGGAGGCCTGGGAAAGCCAGGTTCCTACAGCATAAGACACACATGACGTTGACAAGGAGGGTCAGAGAGATGAAAGGAGAGCTGGGGAGATGATGGGAGAGCCGGAGAGCCAGTGGGAGAGACTGGGAGATGGTGGGAGAGCTGAGGAGACAGCGGAGAGTTGGAAAGATGAGAGACAATGGGGGAGCCAGGGAGACAAATGGGAGAACCGGGGAGAAGATGGAAGAGCCAGAGAGACAATGGGAGATAATGGGACAGCTGGGGAGACAATGGGAGAGTCAGTAAGATGTTGGGAGAGCTGGAGAGACGATGGGAGAGCCAGGGAGACGATGGGAAAGCTGGGGAGACAATGCCAGTAACCACAGGAAGCACTAATGGTTTGAAATACTCAGAGTCAGTCTATCAAAAGCACGGGTAAAGTTCCTTGCAAAGATTTATCTTATATCTTTATTTTTTAACTGTTAGATAAGCATTTTTACCCACTAAACCATCTAACTGCTCCAGCCCCCTGCCGGCTTTTTGAGATAGGATCTTTACATGTTCCAAGCAGTCCTCAAACTCACTATGGAGCAGAGAATGGTCTTGAACTCCTGATCCTCCTTCTACCACTCAAATGTTGGATTACAGGCATGAGCCACCACTCCCACCCAGGATATGTGATGCTGGGCTTAAGCCCAGGACTTCATACATGCTCAACAAGCACTCTGTCTTATTTGTTGCAGCGGTAAGGATCCAGTCCAGGGCCTTGAACATGACTGGCAAACACTTCACCACTGAGCTACACTTACTTATTTATTTGAAACAAGGTTTCACTGTGTAGCCCTAGCTGACCTGAAAGTTGCTATGTAGACTAGACAGGCCTGGAACCTGGTTTCTGTTAGTATATAAGAATCTAAACATTTACCATAAAAGAAAGAAGTTGTCTAAAGAGGAGCACGTCCAAAGGCCTGGAGGCACTTGTGATTGGCAGTCTGGACCTCTCTCACGCAGAGCTCAGGGCAGTAGGACCTGCCCGCAGGACAAGTGGCAAGCATGTGGTACAGTTACCAGGTAGACAGGAACTACTATAATGCCAGCCACTCAGCTATAGGTCAAGTATGCAAAACGGTATCACGGTCTGATACGACACATGGCGTGTGGCGGGTGCACAGTCTGACATGACACATGGCGTGTGGCTGGTGCACGGTCTGACATGACACATGGCGTGTGGCGGGTGCACAGTCTGACATGACACATGGCGTGTGGCGGGTGCACGGTCTGACATGACACATGGCGTGTGGCGGGTGCACGGTCTGATACGACACATGGCGTGTGGTAGGTGCATGACACACGATGACTGGATCTGAAATGTTAATGGCTGCCCGGCCTGGGGCTCTGAGCTGAAGCAAGAAGATGGACACAATAGGCTGCGGCCCTGCATGCGGCCACAACCACAGCTTAGTCTCAAGAAACTGTGAGAGCCAGGCGATGGTGGCGCACGCCTTTAATCCCAGCACTCGGGAGGCACTCGGGAGGCAGAGGCAGGCGGATCTCTGTGAGTTCGAGACCAGCCTGGTCTACAGAGCTAGTTCCAGGCCAGGCTCCAAAGCCACAGAGAAACCCTGTCTCGAAAAAAAAAAAAAAAAAAAAAAAAAAAAAAAAAAAAAAAAAAAAAGAAACTGTGAGGTAGTTATCAACAACACCATGAGGAACCCAGTGCCCTGGCCACGTAGGGAAGGATTCAGCACCCATCCACTATGGCCATTTGAAGAAGCTCAAGAAACAGACTATTCTAAGCCATAGTCTGTCCATCTGGAAAGCAGAAAGCCAGCCCCACCCCCACGACGCTGTCGACAGAAACTAAGACTCCAGTCTGCAGAGCACCCCCAGATTCCCAGGGGGCATACCCACCTGAAACTCGCCCTTGGTGAACTTGGCATCAGGCACACTCACTAGTTCCTCCTCGCCCACCTCGGGGCAGCCCTGAGGGATGACAGAGCTGGATGAAGCACCCCCCCATCTTTGACCCCTTCCCTACCCCTGGAATCCCTGCTGGGAGGATCCCAGGACTACATCAGGCATGACCTCTGCCCCTCCACCCTTGCCTGGGATGATGTCTGACCTCACCCAGAAGGCCACACCTACCCCAATGTGCCAGCAGGTCAGCACGGCCACCACCATGGCAGTCGTGGTCCGGCCCTGGCCACTAAGACAGCTGAAGACAAAGCCTGTGCCTGGGTCCTTGGTGAGAGCAGCCCGCAGGGCCTCAAGCAGTCGGTCAAAGTCCTGAAGTGACAAGATCACAGTCTGAGTCCAGGGGTGTCACTGACTGAACAGACTTACATTGGTGACCTCCATCCAAGTGGTAACTCCAGTTTTCTGGCCCCATGTGCCCCATCATACACCTAACCTTGTCCATGTTACACACAGCTCACTAGATTACACACAAGACCACATGTATGTGAAAAGCTGTATTCTTGTGTATGTGCCCATCCCAGGCACCCAGGACTGGGCATATGAGCAGATGCAACACACTTCTGGTACTCTGCCAATCCTCCACCTGACGGGTCACACACAGGTGTTTTCTGGCCTGGTACCCAGTCGCTCTGCCTGAAAACCAGGTCCTGGTCCTGCCTGAGCTCATTCGAACACTTAAGAGAGCAGCCACCAGGGGGCAGCACCTCACCGGCTGTGAGCCCACACAGAGCTGGGCAAAAGTAACAGCCCTGACACCATCACAAGGACATCCACAGGTCGCATGTGCCAGACACACACAGCCTACAGACGTACCAGCACCTGAAAGACAAACAGCACAGACAGCTGCAAACATACATCTGCCACATGAACACCACCTCAGTCACACAGCCGGATTCCACAGGGTTTTCTCCATGAGAGCCCCTCCTCACCCATGGATGCAGCATCTCCACAGCCCACAAACACAAGACAGATGCCATGAACTCCGTGGGAACCTACACCCCACACCGCCAGGGCACCGGGCATCATACACCCTCCAACAGGCACGTGAGCACACTCCCTCCCCGTAACACATGGTACACATGCCTGCAACATAGGACGCGCACACTGGCCCCACCACACAAAGCATATGCAGGTAGGATACACATGGAATGAGCACATGAGCTTGCATGCATGCACGCACGCGCACACACAAAGATGGGAACATGCTTCTGAGGCCACATGTGCAGCCCATTAGACAATCCTCTGGCCCCATTATGGAGTTGAGCTGCTTTTCCCAGGCCAAGGAAGAAGAAGAGACATCTGGTCCCCAGAGGTCTGGCCCCTCACCTCCTCCCGGGGGGCGCAGAAGTCTGGCACGGGAATGCGGTGGTAGGTAAGGCCAAGGCAGGTCCCCCGGTGCTGGCTGAAGACCTCCTGCGTGGTCAGGCACTTCTGGAACCTGGGGGTGGTAGGGTTCTTCGTGTTGGGAGCAGGAGCACTCAGGTGGGCCTTCAGCTGGGTCTCCAGGGCCTGGACAGGAGTAGGACATGAAGTAGAGACTACTGAGACAGGCCAGAGAGGCTGGAACCTGCTGAAGCCATGACTAGTGCTACCTTGCCAACCTCAGGGCAGAACCACCCCAGAGGCAGAAAAGCCACAGGAGAATGGGGACATGGAAACACGGAAATAGGAGGCCTGGGCCTCCACAAGAGGAGTGCAGGAGCCTCTGGCTCTCTCCCTCATCCCCCTTCTCTCCCAAGTGCCACCCATGCGGACTGTGCGAAAAGCCAGAAACCCTACCTCCAGCTGCTCAGGGGCCAGGGTCGGTCCGGGTGGCCACAGGCTGTTTATGTGCCCATCACACTCCAATACAACCTCCTCTCTCAGGTTGATCCAGACCACCTGCCGTAGCTTCCTCTTGGCATCAGACAGGTAGGCCAAGATGCCGCCTAGCGCCTGGGGGACGAGGGGCTGTCAGGGCCAGGGCTAGCCTTTCCCCCATCCCCATGTTTGGACCTGGGCTTGGGACCAGCGGGCACCTTGGCACTGGGCTGGGCGGTGCCATAGATAGGCATGCGAGGTACACGCCGGAAGTTGGCTACGTCCATCTCTCTGACAGTGCCGAGCTCATCCGGGGAAACAAGATCATCAGCTTCCTGTAGGGAGGACGGCAAACCTGCAGTTCACAGTTACCAACCAGATCCAGCCTCCATGGGCAAATGAGAAGGGAACAGCATTCTACCGGGTGCAGGGCATGCATGGCTAGACATCTGCAGCCTTCTTAGTGCCCTGGCAGGGATGTGATGACAGGTACCCTCCAGAGAAATCTAGCTCAGACGTCCTACAGTTCAGTGTGATACTGTGTCAAAACCCTGGGCTTTGAGACGAAGAAGAAAGAGCTAAAACACTAGCCGAACATGCCGCCTGAACACAGCACATTCTGCTCACAGGAGGAGCCTATCAGCCCCCTGGCCATACTTCCCCAGCCCTGCAGGAACCTAGAACTCCTTGGCCCAGCCCACTCCACAGATACACAACCACTTACCAGGGAGTCCTTGGCGATCAGGTCCCCCGGGGCCATGGGCCCCACTGAACTCAGCAGCACGGGCAGACGGTACAGCTCAGGGTGGATGCACAGCCATCGACCGAAACTGAGGGCGAAGGCCAGGGGGTACTGCAGCCCGAGGCCAAGAGAGATGGGGCGTTGAGAGATGTGGGGCCATCTTGAACTCTCCCCGCCTATCCATGGAAAAGGGAGCCCCAAAAAGTATCATTGTGGTCCATGGGGAGGAGAACAAGTAGGTGAGGGAGGAAGAGGATGGTTGCTGCCTTGACCAAGATAGAGTCTAGGCCTGGGCTAGGAAGGGAAAGGGGACATGGGAATGGGGCGATGGGGGCAGAAACAACATTCACCTGGACCCCTTCTTGCCCCCTCCCAACCTTCCTCAGGGACCAACACACACAATACCACTCTATTCCCCATCCCATGGGGTCCCTGTTGCTGGGGTGGGAGGATTGGTGCTCCCTCAGCCCCACCTGCTCATGCAGATAGTAGTTAAATAGGATCAGGTAGAAGTATAGCTCCAAGCTCCGCAGTGCCCTCTGCTGGACAGCATGCTGGATACCACTTTCCTAAGGATGGGGGGGGGGGGGAATGAGGTGTCAAACATGGAGCTGCCCCTCAGCTGGGTATAGAAGAGTAGAAGATTCCAGGAGGCACTCTCTAGCTCCATGACAGTTCTGCCAGGCGGGAAGTCCTTCCACGTGTCTATCCCATTTAGCTGTGGTCTATCTGTAGTACTGAACTCTGTGGTGACCACACCGGGAAAGGATGGCTCTGGTGCAGTTGCTGCCTCTCCAGGCCGGTTCCCAGCCCTGGGAGAGGGGACAAGGATGAGGAGTAGACAACATAACTCCCCATGCCATGTTCCATTTCTCCTGTGTTGAAGAAGATGGGGCAAACCTCTTTTCCCTTTCTTGAGGGAGGCCCTCCATTAAGAGCCAGGAACACAAGCCGGGGTGGTGGTGGTACACACCTTTAATCCCAGCACTTGGGAAGCAGAAGCAGATACCTGTGAGATCAAGGCCAGCCTGGTCTATAGAGTGAGTTCCAGGACAGCCAGAGCTACAGAGAGAAACCCTGTCCTGAAAACAAAAAAAAAAAGAACATACACCCACCCACACCCACACCCACACACACACACACACACACACACACACACACAGATGTGACATTCCTGGGGCCTATTGCTACCCCTAATTCACAGGCAGAAAACAGAAATTCCAAATAACAGAGCAACTTCCTCCAAGTCACTCAGCTGACAAATGACAGGACTCACTCTCCCCTGACTCAGGTCCCACCTCCCCCAGGCATTGGGGTATCCGAAAGATCCCATGAGTTCTACTTCCTGACCCTCAAACGTCGCCAGCCAGGTCAGTAACCTAGAAGGCAAGTGAGATCTGAATCGAATTGGCCTGAAAGAAGAGTCAGCACCTACAGTAAAGCTGGACCCCGCCCCTATCTCTGGGAATCTGCACCTCCAGGGGCTACGCAGCTTTTTCTATAGAAAGCTAGAGCCAGTAGGCTAGATGGGCAGCATGGGGGTGGGGGCACAGTCTCAGTCTCACCCCTCTAGGTTGCCATGGCAGCGTGATAGCTCTGCCTGTGACATATGAGTCAACCATAAGACGATGCCAGGGAGAGAGAGATGGAGCATGAGCCCTGGGCTCTGAGCCAAGTTCTGATGACCCTTGACCCCTGGTCTAGACTAGGGGATAATGCTGGGCTCTGATGACCCCCACCGCAGAGGCAAGAGGGGAATCCAGATACTGTCAAAGAGAGATGAAGCTGCTCCAGACAAAAGCAATTACAGGATAGGGGTGTCGACAACTGGGGCCTGTCTGGTGACAGTGGCGGGTGACATTTAGCCCATGCATTTTCCCTCACATGACCCCATTGTCCTACCAGCTAATTTTCATCCCTTGCCCCACTTCACAAAGAGGGCAATGAAGGCTGAAGGCGCAAAGCAGATGCCCAAGTCCCCACCTCTGTAAGTGACACCAGGACCAGGACCAGGCAGATGGATTGGGAGACCTCATTCTTACTCAACAAGCCAATGCAGGTTGACCTGGCCACTAGTTTTTACGTGACAGAGTCATTAAAAATCTTCTCAATGATAAAATGCAAGGATTCACATTGAAACTAGGGGCAGCTGCATAGAGAATCGCAAACACAGTTAAAGAGCATGCTCAGGCAGCGACAGGCGCGAGGTGCCACCGCTTCTGCTGTTCTAACTCCTCAGTTTTCCCACCGCAGAAACACAGCTCTCAAGGACTTTTTTTTTTTTAAGTGTTAAAGAAGGAAAAAATTGTAAGGGCTTAGATTCTTTCCGTACACTGAACACAAACACTGTCGGTCCCCTTTTCTCCCCGGAACTAGGGACGGGGCTGCAAGCCAGCGCGGCCCTGCTCCTGAAGCTGCGGGGTGGACACAGCCCGCTCTTCCCAGGGAAGATCCAGTCGTTTCCTTTGTAGGAAGAGCTCCTGTATGAATCCCCAAAGTACCCCCAGAGACCCCTGAATTAAAGGCTGGATCCTGGGGTGACGCTGTGGGAAGGTGACAGGTTCGTGAAGGGGCAGGGACTAGCAATAGCTCTTTAGGTCACTAGAGATGTGTTCTAAAAAGGGGCTGCGGGATGCTGGCTGCCTCTTCCCATCTTTTTGTCCCCTGGCTGTGTGTGATGTGAAAAGTGTTATCCCACCATAATGTGCTGGCCAGAAGACAGAACCACAGGCGCTGTCTCTCCCCTCCCTCTCTCCCTTTTTCCCCCACCCCCTTCTCCCTACCCCTTTCTCTCTCTGCTGACCTGGAACACACCATCCAGCCCAGGCTGTCCTTGAACTCAGTCCGTGCCCCCCCCCCCCCCCCCCCCCC